>NW_011948417.1:11418020-11786720 GCF_000503995.2 Ceratosolen solmsi marchali
TGACTAACGAACTCAAAGAATGCTTATAACAAAAAAAACTCAAATATACTACTATAATTACAAAAGTAATAACAAATGAACTCTACGCGGCTATGTCCTGTTTACGTCACGACAAATATCGGCATAGCAACGACAACCGATGCAATTTCGACGCAGCTTGTTTATACGAGAATATTTAAGGAGCTGCACATGACGCTCTCGTCCTCTTACTAGTTGAATCAAGCAATCATCAAGATCAAATTATTGTTCTACAAGTCAACGCCATTTACACAGAGATCGCCTTCAATTCACACAAATCGCTTTCTTACAAGTCAAATACCACTTATATAGAGGTCACATCCAATACACAACGATCTATCTCCACACGCGTAAGCTACGCTATTACACACGTTCTTACGAATTACTAACACACGACTCCTTGAACTAAATAAGCAGCAATACCAAAACCACGGCATCATTGCTATTCATCAGTGACGTCATACCCCAGCGCCCACTCAAGCCTCTCCAGCTCATCGGTAGCGGCAACGGCGGCATCAATTCTCCTCTACATTGATGTCATACACCAGCGTCCCACTCAAGCCTCTCCAGCTCATCGGTAGCGGCAACGGCGGCATCAATTCTCCTCTACATTGATGTCATACACCAGCGTCCCACTCAAGCCTCTCCAGCTCATCGGTAGCGGCAACGGCGACGTCAGTTCTCCTCAACAGTGACGTCATACACCAGCGCCCCACTCAAACCTCTCTAGCTCATCGGTAGCGGCAACGACGGTATCAATTCTCCTCACCAGTGACGTTACACACCAACGCCACCACCCAGGCCTCTCCAGCGTATCGGTATCGGTATAAGATTATTATCACTCACATTACCTGAAGAAACTCTCACCCATTCATTGTATCATTCATTCAATCTCACCTTAATAGACTACTGATTATTTATTATATCATTATAGTCAATAAAAGGGAAAATCAACTCATATAAAGGCAGTATTGAATTATTGCATTGTCCATTCCACTTGCCAGCAAGCCTCCCTTCACCATCTCAGGGAAGCGTTTTTAGTCTGATCTCAGACAGTAACAATAAAGGTAATTTTATATTTAATCTATTATATTATTTATACTTCATAATTAATTATTTATTATTATTATATTTAATAAAGAAACAAAGATAAACATTAAAGGTAGTCTTGAATAATTGCACTGTTTCTTCACTTGCCAGCAACACCTCCACCCATCATTAAAGGAGGTCTTTTAGTCTGATCCCAGACAGTGGTAGTCTATGGGGAGAAGTGGGAGGTCATAATCTCCAGTTGCTCCTTAATGTAGGACCACTTACTGGATGATGAAAGATATTGTTCAATTTGTTTTTTTTTTAAGTTACACGTGTGCAGGGCACTGGTGAGATGCACTACATTCCACTGGATCCGGTTCGGAGGACCAAAATATTCGAAAATTTTGTTTATTGCATCCGGCTCGAAGGACTAAATGTTCGAAAAATTTGTGTATTCCATCCGGTTCAAAGGATCAAATGTATTTAGTTTTCTGGCCTGAACTGACAAGTTCAATAGTTCAGTTTACTTGTCGCCCGCCGTAACGACGCTTAAGAAAGGACATAGGTGGAAGGGCTGTAAATATGTAGAGTGTGCATAAACTTCATCAGGACATGATTTATTTGGTTTTATTCACAATTATATTATTGTTGTTCTGTATTCACTTCTCGTGGTAGAAAGTGAGTTATGCTCTATCACAATGATGTAGTCTCCCCTTGGTGATTGTGACGAAGGCGTCGATGACGTTATGGGGATCAGCAATGGATTTTATATATTCCTTGAATGCGAATGTGGCTTGTTTTGTAGTCTATGCTGTCATTGTAAAGGTTAGCAAGAAGAGCCAACAATACTCATAAAGGGAGCATGGGATTATTTATGGTCTGTGCTAACGTTGCAGGGATTAACAGGGAGAGTCGACCATACTCAAGAAGGAGAGTATGGAATTGTTTATGTGGTAGTTATTCTCAATAAAGACTGATGATATACCTTCGAGTGAAGAAGGGTTCGATATCATTCTTTAAGTAGTCAACTATTTTCTAGAACTGCAGTCAGCCCTAGACTACGCGGATATAATAACTACGAGGAGTCTTGATGCGCGCTTCCTTAAGTATCAGCGCAGCAGCTAAAGCTGGCAACAATGCTTAGGTACTGCTTTGCGGAGACAAGCCGCCTTGCGAAAGGTTCGAGAATCTAAGCTTTCAGCTATTCGAGAATTCGGCGAAAGCAAAGTCTTGGAAGATTCAAGAATTCAAACTTTGGACTATTCGAGAATCTAAGATTTGAGCTAGTCGAGAATTCGACGAAAGCAAATGTAAACATTCGAGGGCTAGAAGGCTTGGTGAATATCTGAAAACCGAAGGCCGCGAAAATATGCTCCAATTTTAATTTTGATAAATATTGACAAATGTTATTCATTACCATAATAGAAATTGATCAAGTACATTAAAAGAATGTTCCTTTTTAAGATGTAGAATAATAAAAATAACTAAACAGAATTAAAAGAAAAATTAACAGACGTGTTTGTATTTTTAAAATTAAAAAAAATATACATGCAGTTTTATAATATTTTAACGTAGTAGCTAATCAATATAATAATAATTCTTTGTCTACACTGTAATTATTTAAAAAATAGTGATGTTTTGTAAATTTAATAAATTTTTTGTTTTCTTATATTTTTATAGATATATTTATAAATTATTTTACCACTAATAAACAATTATTAACACCCTTCTTATAATAATGCATCTACATTATCACTAATTTTTAAATTTTTTTATCACAAAAATTTAAATTGTCAAGTTTTTAAACAAATTAGTAAAAAGCACATTGTATTTTTATAGTATATTATTTATGTAAATATATATTTATAAAGGTATAATATTTTTCTTTACTTTATTACTTGAGGGCAAATAAAAAATAGTTTGTACCTATTATTAAAGAATGTTTCCTTTTGTGACAATAACTGTTTGAAAATTATGTAGTTTTCTTATTTTTACCGCCCGCCCTAGCGAATGCTCGGGAAGGAGTTAAGTGGAAGGGCTGTAGAAATTTCTTGCGTTTTGATGAATATATGACTTATTGTACAATTTATAATACAATTACATGTTGGTGTCTTGGATGCATCTTAAGTTTAATGTGAAGATGCGACTTCTTGGAACGTTTCTTGTGATGGATGTTTCACTACACAAGATGCTCCTTGAGATCGTGATGTTGACGTTGATTTTGTAAGGATCAATAATTGAATGGCACACTACCTTTCGGCGAGTTTTGTATATTGTTTAATGATTGCTTCATCACAGTCATGGACGGATTGGCTATGGCAATGTAATAAGTCACACAGACTTTGTGTACTCACAGTGTTACAGTGGCCTTGATTTGACCCTGGGATGAGTGGTTCACCATTATTCATGCTCGAAATGCGGGAGTGCGTGCTTGGTAGTCTGGTCCTTTCGTGGTATGAAGGAGATAACGTTAACACTTTTCAACTGCTGCACACGAGGGTTGGTGTAACTTCCTTCTATGGGTGGTTCACGTCGCACGTCGCACGTGTTGGGTTTCTCGTTATAATGAGTTTTAGGAAATGTTTTTCAACTCGATTGTTTTCACATATCTTAACTCTCGAAATATTCTCGCATAAACAGACTCGCCACGCTCTTACTAGTAAATAACAAAGGTCGTTTATTGCGCTTTCCGAGCCTACAACGACCGTGGAAGACTTTTCATAAAAGTTATGACCTTTAGTATTTTTCCCAAAATAATACACGAGAAATTCTCTCAATCTCGAATAATAATCCTTACAATGTTCCATCTTATTGTATGCATGATATTCATTGTTCAATGCATCTACTCTATTCTAATCGGTCTAAGTCATCCGTTTTCTTTATTCTATTAGTATTATTATATTACTATTGTTATAATTACTGTTATTATTATTACTTATCTTTCATAAATTAAGAGATAATACAGTTACTTACAATGCATCATTGAGAAATACTTATTTTACATTATACATTCCACAAATAATGACATTATTAAACTACACGATCAAGATGTTTGTTATTACTTTGATTTTGTTTATAAAATAAATTATTTTATTGTAAAAATCTGCAATGGATGAAAATTGAAAATCCCATTTAAATTAATTATCTAACATTCTTATTATGAAAATCTAAGTATAAAGTTACTTTTAAATACTTTTATAAGTATTTATAATATTATTTAATAATTAATACAGTAATAATATTAACATTCTTTAAAATACATTAAAAACAAAATAATTAAAATTCTTTTAGAATCAATTATCGTTAAATACTAATATGAAATAAGTCATTACAGTGAAAATTCAATAGAAGTAATTTAAAATAATAAATTATAAAAACTTATCAAGTTACGTATTGCATTACATTACAGTTCCAATTATATAATTATGCTTGTGAAAATTATACAAAGTAGTTTATGTAGCTGTACCCAATAAATTAATTAATAATTGTAAAAGATAAATAATAAAAATTCGATAAAAGTTCGACGGTCGCTTTACCCAAACGTTAAGACCTATCGGCATATCTTTGCTGCTCCCCTCCTTTTATCAAGACTGCCATGTAACCGCCAGAGTCGTCGATAGCAATGGAATCAGGAGCTCTTCTTGCTTTCTATTGGATACGAGAAAAAGGAAGGGATCCCAAGTAGGCACCACGGTCAGTGAACTATAATGTCAGTGAACAAACACTCTCATTAATCCATCTTCGCGCCTTTCAGCATCATACCATGTCGATCCTAACCTCTAATTACAACACGTGCATCAAGAGCACGAGTAACTAATTCAGATAAATTTGCCGCTTGTGATAGAACGCATGAGACACCAAAAGGGCAAAGATCAGAGTTCGTGCTTTTAGTTCACGACTCACACATTCAGATAAATTTGCCGCTTGTGCCAGAGCGCACGAAACACCAAACGGCAAGGACTACAGCTCGTGCCCAAGCGCTCGAAGCAGTAGCAGATTCACCACGTGGCACTGCTCGAAGAAGTGGTAAGAGCTTTACAACCTCTCCTTTCTCATGGTAACCTACCATCAAGGGCACCACGTCACGAGGATCAGGAAACCTACAACCTCCTATCTCCAAACGAAGTACACATTAATGTCACGTACTAACTGCAGCAGAGCTGCAAGAGTTCATATTAACTTCATCAACAAGAATCATCCCTGTATTACAAAATAAACGGAATAAACAGCAATAAAAAACAGATGTGTTAAATATTGAATCAATGCACTGACCCTTCCAATTGCATACGCATTTTTCCCACATAACATCACGTGGTTCTTTAATTAATTCTAAAACAATTTGGTCCTTCGACCCGGATTGCCACACCTTGGTGAAACAAGCCCGATCATCGCACATATTTTGTACACGTAAAAATAATCAATAATAAACGATATTGAATTTTGATGAAGAATTTATTTTTATACGAATGAATTTGTTATTCTTATTAATTATTGCAAAATTATTAAAATATGTATAAAATATTTTATACATTTGTTCTAATTTAATGATATTCTATTATTTATAATAATACGTCAAAACCATTCAATATAATGAATAATTTATGAATTGGTTATTTATTGTGTCATGAAATTCTAAGATATGATTAAATTTATTATAATAAAAAAAGATATATATTTCATCAGTAAATTGCACATCAGAATTATTAATTGTATTAAATATTATTAATATTGTTTATTAAACTTTTTTAATTTCTAAAATATAAAAATTTTTTAATTCTAAATTTATTTAATCAAAAGCAATGATAATAAATAATTTATGATATCTCATATTTATTTATATTAAATACAATATTATAAATAATTCTTATAATTTGATGTTATCGATTTATATTTAATATAAATTGTTAAATATGTTGTTGAATACTATAAAGTAATTTAGAGTAGTTTTTCAAGGCGAAAACAACTTTTTCGTCGTGTATATATTAACATATTTCCTAAAATATAATAATAAAGTTATTCATTTATAAATTAACTTAATATAATGTACTGTAATACTTTTGTAAAATTTTTCTTATTTGTATTAATAATCTTTATTTATCTTTATAATAATTATAAGAATTGATTACAAATGATAAAATAAAATGAATAATAAAAAAATAATAAATAATAAACAAATCATGAATAAAAATGTTGTTTTACAATAGCTTTGAATACTTTGCGATAATAGAGTTTAAATACTTGATAAAATTGTCGTTGAAGAAATTCTAGAGTAATGATTATATAGTTGTCCTAATGATTGTCACGTTAAAAATATTAATTTTTTTACTTTTTTCTACGAAGTATTTCAGTAACGAGTGATAAAAAATGCAAAGAATGTTATATATTCTCAGCATTTACTATAATAAAAAAGTGAGAAAATTAAAGTATGTAAAGTACAACGTTGATTCTAAAAAATCGTAATATGATAAAGGCACTCTTGTATATATCAAAACTAATATCAAGAAATAAGTTTTTCAATATTTTTTCAATATTAAAAACTAAAGATATTAGGCTCATCTGTTTTTACCAACAATTTGTTGATATGGAAATAATTAATTTTTTCTTGATAAATGTGTGTCAAATAAAAACTTTAATAATATATTGTTTAACATTTATTGACATAGAGACTAAGTTTCTAATACAATATGTTTTTAAAATATATCATCTTTCGTACATATTTTGAAAATATGTTTTTTAAGAAACAGACGCAAATATTGTAATGTATAAAAATTATGTTAGTTTTTATATGTGTAAATCATTCGCTACCTACTCTGATTTATATCTATTATAAACAATATTTTATAATTCTACATTTATATATCTGTATAAATTTTGACATTAATATATTTGATGCGGTTAAAGCCGGTTTCAAGTTAATATGGTCAGTGGGAAGGAAAGCCAATAACGTTATTCGAGAATTTTCGTATTCGTTCACTTTTTGTCATTCCTCGTGGAGTTTTCCGTAGTTGTTCTTTATTTTTAGATAAATCTATAACGACAAAGTGAGTGAATAAGATAGGGAATCAAGGTAGACAAAAGCGAGAAAGAATAAATCAAACATTCACAAAGGCAATCTATAATTCCGAATTGACGTCTTATTTCCTAATTTTTACTTTTCTTATTCTGCAAATTTTGACTGCTTGTCATAATCTAAATACTTTTAAAATTATTTTATACACTTTATCATCTTTTCTAAATTTACCACTTATATCAAATGCTACGTATATCAAACTATTAACAATTGTTTTTAACATCGCAAGATTTTGAATAAACATATTTATTGTATACGATTGAAATTTATGTAAATATATCGCGTGTAATAATATATAAATATAACCATTACAATTATTATAAATAAATGTCTAAATAGATTATGATACACGCTATAAAATTTAAAATATGTACATATAAATAAATTCAATATATATGTACAGTTACTCACACAGTGACAAGACGATAGAGTTGGCATTAATCTAAATCGTATTCTAGTATGTCTATCTCCTCGCTGCACCTATGCATTGATCATAAGTATGCATAAATATACATCATAGATATGAATACTCGGTTCATTAAACTACTTTTATCATTACATAATTAAAATACTTTTATACACATACTTTTATCATTTTTTAATTAAATTTCTAATTACATTGTTAACTAATTTAGTAATTTATCGACAAACAATTATCCTTTGCCATATCAACAATAAAAAAAAATTTAAGCAAATATTAATTTTGATATATTTGTGAACATTAAAAATTATTTTAAAATTAAATAATTAAGGAATTATATTATTTTTTTCATAAATAATACTATTGTAAAACCATTCTTTTATATAATACAGTTACAAATAATGAAGTATACATTCATATTCTCTAAGAATTTAAAATATTATTTTAAAGCAAAGTAAATCTCTTGAACCATAACATGCATGCTTTTATATTACAGCTCTAGTGGTTTAATAAATTTTAATTAATACAAATGCATGATCTATTATAATTAATATTGTTTTAGAGTATATAACAACAGTTAAATCTACCTAAACTTACATAAAGGTTACGATAAGTGCCAATTGATTTGAAATGAAAATTTTTTATTGCAAAAAATTTGAAGGCAAACATTTATAAAATCTGTTTATATAAAAAACAGACCTTGTAAACAAACTATTACAAAAGAAAAATATTATTAGAATTGAAAAGTGACTGTGAAATTTATTTAAACAAAATAAATAATGATATTTATAGTAATTATCTACTTAATTTTTTATGTAGAAAGTATAAAAATTATACAAAACCGTAAAATAGTATATAATAATATCATAATAGATTAAATTATTTAAATACATAGTATATATATATAAAGGCAAGATTTATTTCAATTATTGTATAAATATTCATACTTATAATTAAATTAATTATTGATTTTTTAATATAAATTAATCATTGATTGATAATGTATTAATCATTTAAATTGTTAATAAATATATGCAATTTATAAACAAGGATTAATTTATTAAAATAAAAGATACTTAAATATATATGTAACATATTACAAATTATTACAATTATACAATATACAATTTTAAATATATAAACAGCAAGAAACGTGTTTTTCTTAATAAATAATGTATTTACATTTAAAATAAACAACAATTTTAACTGCTTTCTGTGAAATATGCTGTATGGTACTTGAACGAAGATATTAACATTTGTTATAAATTTATTTAAAAATAAATAAAATGCATTCCGGTCCTTTTAAAATAAGGCAAATACACAATGGTTAAAAACGTATACATATAGGTTTTTTATTTTGAAAACTATTACTAAAATCCAGAATGAAAGCTCACAAGGCCGCTTTCAAGGTAGATCGTATGAACGACGCGCACGTTCGATTAACTCAGTTGATGAATTTGCAAAAAATAATAATTACCGTGTCCCCGCACGCACACCAATAACATTTTTCCATGAGTAGTTTAGAGAACGGCGTACACGTCCAGTTGATTGTACAATTTATATGGAGGATACGAAGAACATTGCTACTACTTTTGCCCTTATCTTTTAATTTTTGTGTCTATAACAGTGAATTTTACCAGACTTTCAAAATATTACTTTCTTAATAAGTGTTTTCAATACTGGAATTCTAACTTCTTCGAGCTTTATTTATTTAGAAAAATGGTTCCTGGTAATTTGTGGACTACGTCTTTCACGGTATTATTACTCTTCTTATTCACTATACTTTTCTAATCCTCGAATTAATATTTTTTTAGTTCTATCACTGATTTTCTTAATATTCAATCCATGAAAAAATTATCTTACCTTTAACAACTTCTACAAATGTTATATTTAAAATTTATTTTTACGATCCTTCAAAAAATATGTTAAGATTTGTTAAATTGTTAACCGGAATATTTTTATTATACAATATTAATTTTTATAAACATGTTAAAGAATATTTTATTATAAATAAACCAAAAAGAACTATTATAATTCAATTTATGTTATTTTATGAGTTTGTACTACTAATGCATTTCTTCAATTTTAAGGCAATATTTTATGTTTTTAAAATTCTATTGTTTATAAATTATAAACAAACAAATAAATGCGAATATAAATTTAAAAAATATTTATTTATATAATTGAATAGTAGTAATTTTTTAACAATTTACCGTTGTAAATACAATATTTATTTTTGCTTTAATTCAATTAAAATTTTTAGAGCTTCATTTTTAATTCATCAATACTTTTTTTTAAGAACGCAGAAGAAAATTAATTCTTTAGAGAAACATAATATGTACTTGAGTTTATCATAGATTTTTAATTCTTTGTACATAATGATAATTTTATAGTTTTTTTCTATTTTAAGAATAGTTATTGAATAACTGAAAAAGAATAATTCATTTAAGAAGATTAAGATTAAACTGTTAGTACAATCAATAAGTACTATTAAAAGAATTTATTGTCGGTAAAATTTTAAACTACCATATGAAACATTATTTTTATGAATATTTTTAATTTAATTATAAATTAATAGTATACATGATTTCATAAAATTGAATTTGATTAAAATGTAATATAGATAAAATTATTAATTTATTTAATTTTAATCTTATAATTAGAGATGCTGTTTTATATTTGATATTTATTTCTATTAAAAATATAATATCTTTGAAAAGTTCGGCTTTGTAGATTGCAAATATTTAACATTAATATAAATATTAAATATTAATTAATTCTTATATAATAATTAGTGTCAGTGCAAGTATACAAAAAAATTAATTTAAAAATTATTTTAAATGCATAGAAACATCAAGATTGCATATTATACGACAGATTTAAACGATAAATAAATTTATAAATAAATTTTAAAAAAATTGATTTTGAAACTATGATTGTTTTTTGTCGACGAAGGTATATAAAAGAAAAAGTGAATAATTTATATAATTATCAATACTAATTTCTTTATTTCCTAATATATTTGTAAATAAAAATAAAGATTTCAAAAGATAACTTACAAGAATTAAAAAACTATTTCTTTTCTTTAGTAATCAAATGTATACCAATTTCTATAAAATTATTCAATCTTTTATAAAAATATATTTAAAATAATTTAATTAGAGAATATATTTTTAACAATTTTTAACAATTGTGAAAACTAAAAATCATTTGTTATTTAAAATTTTAAAACAACTTTTCATTAAAAATTTTGTCATTTCCTATTTAACATTTTAATACAATATTTCCTTTAGAAATTTGTCATTTCTAATTTAAAATTTTTATGATTAATATTAATAATTTTTAGCTTTATGTTGTATAAATCAAACCATAATAAATATATAATAAAATATATTAGGTATATGTTAATATTTGTTCCAATTTTTATATATGGTAAACATTATTTGATTATTTATTGAATTTTTCAATATTAATAGTTGTACTATTAATTTTTGTTCCGTTTCCTAAGTATCAGTAATTTATAATTATTTCAAAAATTAAGCTAAGTTTATGTAATAAACTAACTTAATTTATTCTGGTTATGGTATTTAATAAACTAGCAATCATGACTTGTGGAAAAGAGGAAATTGACCAAATAATAATTATCGTCGACTGTAAATAAGTAAGTTTAAATAGAACACGATTTGCATTGATTAAAAAGCGTGTTCCTTGTTGGAATTTCTGTATATATCAAAAATAGACAATGTTAACACATAAAACATAATTTCTTGAAAATTAAACCATAAATATTCTATTTTTAATTATTTCAAATATCCATTTGAAAATGAATAAATTAAAAAATTTTAGTGTCTATATAAGAACTTTAATATCACTTTAATTTGTTTTTAATAGCAGCGTTAATTAAGGTATAATATTTCAAATGTAATAATACAATAATGTCATAAATACTTATATTAATGAATTTAGTGCGTCGTCGTATGTATACACATGCTAAATTTAGCATAAAAATATAATTTATAAAATATATTATAAATTAAATTATAGCAAAAACAGACAACAATGGTAATATAAAATATTAAAATAAAATATTTGCATAAGATATTTATATACATCAATGTATTTTTAATTGAAATATTTGGACTTGAAAATATCTCTCATAATTTTATTATCAAGGAAATATTTAATAAAGTCAATTTGCACATTTTTTTTAATTTTTTAAAATTTGTTTTAAAATATGGATAAAATCAATATTATTTTTATCGTTATGACTTTGAATAATCTTTAATAATAATTTTTCAGAAACTTTCTGTCTTATTAAATTTTATATATTTGTTGTCTTTTTTTGTTAAACGAAATTACATTTACATTAAGCTAATTCATCAAATTTTAAATTTGGATATTTTTGTAAATATTTATAATATTTGTAAAGATTATTTCATATGAAAATCAAATTAAATATGAAATAAAAATACAGAAGATATAATGTTTTTAAAAATATGCTTTATATTTTTATTTTTTTAAATATTTTATATATGTATCATATTTTAATAATCTCAATAATATTTAAAGAAAAAACTAAATTTTTAAAGAAATATATATACATATAACAGTTATATGAAGTATCCAGTGTATAAAAATAATAAGCTTAACAAATCCATTTATAACTTGCAATTTTTAATGAAATAATTACAAAATAAAAGGTTGTATATTACATTTGTAAATGATTAATAATTACAAATTTATAGACAAATATTGATTTTGCACTTAAAAAAATTCAGTTAAAACTTTTGATTTTTAATATATTAATATTTAACAAATAATCTTCAAGTACCTTTGAATCACAACAAATTTACTTGAAATCAGATTCTGAAGTAAATTTCAATATATTAAATTTTGAATTTTATTATTATTTTTAAAACATATTATTTAATATTTAATACGCACGTTTACTATATATAGTATATATAGTATATATATACTATATATAGTATATATAGTATATATATTATAAACAAACCATCTTCTATTCAATCAACCTATATTTTGTGGTTTTATATCTCATTTTTCCATTCATCATATCTCATATAATTTAGACATTGGTCGACTTTCATTTTTTCGCGGTCATATCGAGCTAGTCATGGTCACATAATTCAATGTACTTTAAAATTTATCCAATATTTGTTTCTCTTTTAATAGAAATGCTTAAAGGCTATAATATATATTCGAATTTTCTTACTTCGTTTTAGTAACTAGTTTTGTTTCTACAATATTGATTGTATGCAAAAGTGACTGCTGACTTCTAACCTTTTAATTGTAGTTTTTCTATTCAAAGATTATTCGTCATTGTCTGCTGCAAAACAGCTGTGGCTTCAATCATACAGGTTAGATTTATAGATTCTCTTTATTTTCTCATTTGATCTTATAAAAAATTTTATAGCTAATCTTGTAATTCACTGTTTATAATTGTTATATATATTAGGAAATATGCCTTGTCCCTTTTTAACTCGTCTGCCAGCGAATTATATTTGCAATTATGGAACCTCTGTCATTTTGAATTATCGACAACACTGTCCCGTCATGTCCAGATTATTCAGCAAATTGTCTGATCCAATGCCACTTGATACAACTATTGTTACTACTGCTAGTATCCAACCTGACCCGAGCGCTAATAAGTGTCCATTTCTTTCTAAAAAGCCCGACGCTATCAAAGAAGCAAGTCCTGCGATCAAGGAGGACGTTATTAATTTGACTAATAATTCTAAAATCAAAGATACTTTTCAATATGAGGACTTTTTTTATGAGCAGATTATTCGTAAAAAAAAGGACCATTCTTACAGGTAAAAACAGATTTCAAGCTCAATAATGTTTTTTTAAAAACTTTTTATCCATAATGTGGCATATTTCAGAGTTTTCAAAAAGGTAAATCGTTTAGCACAAGAATTTCCTGCTGCTATGGAATATTCATGGGGGAAAAAATCTATTACTGTATGGTGTTCAAATGATTATCTTGGAATGTCTAGACATCCTGGTGTTGTTAATGCTGTTCATGATGCATTAAATAAATATGGAGCTGGTGCTGGTGGTACCCGAAATATTTCGGGTAATTCTATGGGTCATGAGATGTTGGAAAGAAGATTAGCATTATTACACCAGAAAGAAGCAGCACTTTTATTTAGTTCTTGTTTTGTAGCTAATGATTCAACATTGTTTACTTTAGCTAAAAGTCTTCCAGGCTGTCATATATTTTCTGATGCAAGTAATCATGCTTCTATGATTCAAGGTATCAGAAATAGTAATGTTCCAAAACATATATTCCGTCATAATGATGTTGCACATTTAGAAGAATTATTATTAAAAGTAGATAAAAAACTTCCAAAAATTGTAGCCTTTGAGACAGTTCATTCTATGTCTGGAGATATTTCACCTCATGAAGAATTATGCGATATAGCTCATAAATATGGTGCATTAACATTTGTCGATGAAGTACATGCTGTTGGTTTGTATGGCTTTTCAGGGGCTGGTATTGGCGAAAGAGATTGGTGTCTTCATAAAATGGATATAATATCAGGTACATTAGGAAAAGCTTTTGGAAATGTAGGAGGGTATATCGTTAGTTCAACAAAATTAGTAGATATGATAAGAAGTTATGCAGCAGGTTTTATTTTTACTACATCTCTACCACCTACAGTTCTTTATGGAGCTTTAGCGTCAGTACAAATTCTTGCATCAAATGAAGGACGAACATTACGATCAATTCATCAAAAAATTGTTGCCTATATGAAATCCAATCTTATTACAGCTGGACTTCCTGTTATTCCTTCTTGTTCACACATTATTCCAATAAAAGTAAATATATATTTATGTTTTATATTATCAATATATTTATATTATGAATATAAACAAAATAATTCTATTTAATTACCAGATAGGAGACCCATTAATCTGTAGTCAAATTGCAGATACATTATTAAAAGAAAAAGGTCATTATGTTCAGGCAATAAACTATCCCACTGTTCCAAAGGGAGAAGAAAGATTACGAATAGCTCCAACACCAAAACATACAGAGCAGATGGTTGAAAAGTTTGTAGAAGATACCTTAAACATATTTCAATGCTTAAATGTACCGAAAATAAAGGTTGAAAAATCAATGGAGTTATCTTCAAGAGCTATTTTAGTACATTGACAAAAGTCAGTAAACTGATATATTATTATGTTATAAATTATAAATTGTAGATGTACAATTTATAATTTTTTGTTATAATTGTAATGTTAAACAATGGAAAATTTTTAAATGAAAAATGAATTAAAATATTGCATACTTTTATTTAATATTTTATACTTTATTAATTATTCTTAGATCAAATTTTTTTAATTCATTAATGTTAATACATTTTTGTATAAAAATTAAATTATATATATAATTAAATTTTGTTTTATTTATACAAATAATTACATACTAGTTAGAGGCTATATATAAATAATAATTTACATTATAAATAATATATTAGATATAATTGTTCAAATATATATATTTTATAAATATAATTATTTATTAATACAATAATTAAATTTACCAGGTAGTTGAAAACTGCTTATATGCAAGAATTAAACAAATTCATATACAAAAATACTTCAATATTCACGTTCCTATAAAAATTGTATCTTTTAAATATCTCTTATGATCAAATAATATGAATATTCTGTACAGTATTTTGAAAAAATTAAATTATTATACATATAATAAGGAAATAAAAAATTATATATATAATTTCTTGACGTTTATGTAGAAATTAAAACTAAAAATATTGTTACATATAATTATAGAACATGAAATTAGTATAATGAAGACTGTATAAAGTTTGTTTAGAACATGTGCAATGAAGATCAAAAAATGCAATTTTGCTACAAAGTTAGTGTACTTATTTTGATGGCCTTATCTATAATGAGATGATATTTTACATCTTTCCACTTAAATTATACTTAAAAATCATTGCTTATTATATAAAATATATAAAATTTAAAACAGAAAATAATTAAAAAAACTTTAATTTTTTATTTTAGGTCTTAAATGTAAAGGAGGCAAACATAACTTAAATTGATTACTACTATAATATATTTTTAACTCTATCTGAAAAATATTTACCTTATTAATATATGCAACGCTTTATTTTCGAATTTTTATGCATCTACAGCAAATATTAATGAAGATCATATTAGTAGTTAGATTCAACATTTCTTTTTACTTAAAATATTATACATACACTCTATTAAAAGATTCAATGGACATTATTTGCATACATTTTCAAATCCTTAAAATAGTTATCTCATATACATATTATTACCAAGCTCTTCTTTTAAATACTCTGTCAGCTACGTTTACTCACCCATTATTTCTATAGGATTGTTGTATATTATAAATGTACAACAAACTGCCCATTTCATTATTGGGGGACATTCTTATAAGGTAATGAAATCTTTAATAATCTATGCTAATAATTAATTTATATTAAATAATAAATTAAAATAATATTCAATAATATTAATAATTAAAAAAATATTCCTTAATAGCTACATAAATGTTGGGAAATGTTATATATGTTTTAAAAAGAATATATAATTATCGATTGGATAATTAAAAATTAAAGTATGTGTATGAAATCATAAATAATCTATACTTCAGTTACAAATATATCTAACTTTTTAGTTGTAACTGAAAAGTTGGCTGACATATGTTATTAATCAACTGCAACTATATATTTTTTTACTGTAATAATAATTTTAGTATGTGAAATGACATAAATTTCTACAGATTATATTCGCATTCATTATTCTTCAAATTATCCAAATAAATAATTACTGAAATGAATTATTAAAGTATGCATTGTATAATCATTTCTATAGATTGATAAGTTGTTCCCCAATACACCGTATTTACTATCGTATTAATAAATATTGTATGTGGTTGTGTTTTTTTAATTATTGTACTGTTTATTTTCTGTAATAAAACATCAGAATAAATAATGTCAAAATTGTTAAATGCTTATATTTCAAAAACATTTATACTTATCAAATTGTACTTAAGATAATTTTCAATTATTTCTGAAAAAAATATACTACTTAATCTTTTATTATTTTGTAATTAACATTAAACCAATAATAACCATAATTTTTATTTTAAAATGCACATCATAATATAGTTTTGTATATGGTATTCGCTGGATATTTTATTATTAAATTGGTTTGTCACTTAGTCGAGACTGTAAGATAGATTGGTTATATAACTAACTTTACGTAGCAATGAACGTTGTTAAAAACAAAATAGAACCAATTTCTTAAACATGTTCTTCGTTTGATTCTTTTGAAACTTTGTAAAATGCCCATACTATTTCAAATTTCGAGAACTTTTTATTAATTATTTATACATTTATAGATAATTCAATAGCAATTGTTAAAATTTTATCGCGCAACTTGAATTTATTATTATTTTATTACTTTATGAAAATATTATCAACAAAAATTTTTTTGAAGTTGTAAATTTTACCACGAATACTTTACCATTTAATTATTCATTTTTTTTTTAAATTATTGTATTGTGTACATAATATTGTATAAGTATATATATATATATAATAATATATTATATATATATAATTATACACATATATAATAATATATAATATTGTACTGAGTCAGAAGTGCACGGTTTTATTTGGTTATAGGATTTGAATAATTTGTCTACTGCTATATTCCTCTCCCATTTATTCCAATTTGACAATCAACCTCATTTTCTTTTTCTCTTTATTTATGAGTCCGTATCTCCCTCTATTTCTTTTTTCTATGTTCCTCATTTTATTACTTTTTTTCTATATTTATATCTATTTTGTTCAGTTGTCACATGTATTAAAATATATATATATTTTTCATATATTAAATAAAATCATATGAATGTAATATAAATATAAAAAGTATAGAGTATCGTTTATAATTATTTTAATATTTTATTACATTTTATTTAATAGACTTATTTATAAATATTTTTTTCATCAAGAAGCAAAATAATACTACAATTTCAATCATTAAATTAATAAATATATATAATAGACTGGAGTAAATAATAAACCTCTAGTCTATTATATAAAACTTTCTTATAAAAACAAAAATAAATTAAATTCGTTAAGTTACCTTCAATTTTTGTATGTATTCCATGAAATTACTCAACAATAGACAAATGTTAATTTTTTCAAATTTGTTTATATATAAAATTTTATTATTATATTATTATTAAACTGCTTCTTATATACTTATTTATTTAAGAATCATTTAAACGTATTCTATTATTTATATGTAAATAATATATAATTGCTTTGTAATTCATTTATATTCTAAATTTTCTTAAATTTTTTAAAAATATGTTTTATCGTTTTATCATTTCTTGGTTTTACTTATCCGTTACTGAAAGATTAGTGTTGAGCAAGATTAATGATTTAGATTAATCTTGTTAAAAAAGGAGAGATGATTTATAAAATACTATCCATATTTTATTTAAGCATTAACTGGTTCTGTTAATGAAACTCATAATTTAAGATTAATCTATATCTAGTTTAATATAATTATATTATCATTGAAGTTGTATAATTGAGTTTATATTTAAAATTTCTGATGTATTTAATATCTGTGCACATATGTAACAGCCTTTGTGTTCAAACATGAATTTTTTATCATTTTGATCTTCTCATTACAAATGAAAATTACTACTGTACATCTATCCAACATCATTTAATATATAATTAAATTTTCTTTATTATATTAGAAGGTTTTTTTATATATTGCTGTTTTAACCTAATTTACAAATATAAAAAATATAGCAGTGTATTTATTTTATTGTGATATAGAATTTTGAAATTAGATCTTTAAAAGCCCGCGTTAATGATATGTATAAGTCGTGTATTCTTTAAAAAAAAACAAATATTAAATTCTAGACCCTCTAGTAACGAAATATTAAAAATTTTTTTCTTTTTTAGAATTGTAATACCGTTATTTTGTAAAAATATTTTTTAAATTACTATTGAATATTGATAAATATTTATTATAATAATATACAAAATCATTTAATATTTTGAATTGAATTACAAACATTTATTCAAAATTAAATTCATTTTTGTTATTATAATATTATGATTATTAAAACAAATTTATAGATATTAAATAAATATATTCACAATGTCGTAAATATTTATATAATGTATAATAAAACAGTTAATTAAGAAATTGATTATATTTATTATGATTTATATAATATATATTATTATTATATAATATAATTATAATATAATATATATTATTATATATTATTTATATTAAATTATATTTTTCAATATAGTTACTAATTTTATATGCTTAATAATATGTGATAAATATATTTATCACAGTATTTTATAGTCTTATTAATTCATTAAAAATAATAAAAACCTTAAATAAACAAGATATTAAAAATAAGATAATTTAATGTGTTACGTGTATTTCTTAAAGCATGTATAATTAATAACTAAAATTTTACAGTAAACATATTTAAAACCAAAAAATTTGTATCTCAGCTACGCATGACTAAGAAAGTGTACTATGTTCCTCGTATCCAACCTTTGTCCCTATATGAATTTAAGGTTTATTTCATTTGGTTCGTAAACGCGCGAAATATATATTGCGAATTTAAATAGTAAAACTATTATATAATTTTATATACATTTTATATCTCCGAAATTGAAAAATAATTAAAATTAAGTTTATCTTAAAAAAATAATTTGTCTTATACTGCATTACAGCTAGACTAGACAGAACATTATTTTTAATTCGATTTATTATATACTGCGTGTTAGCGAGGTGAAACTTCTATTGTGTATATGAAAACTGGGATATTACATATATAATAAAATTGCTTTGTTATATCTTTATTACTTTTTTATGTATTTCTTTTAATTCTTTTTTTTTAATTTTAATAAATAACTAAATATTTATTTATTAACTGTGGAAATTTCGTGTTTGTGAAGAACTAATTTAAAAAATTATGAAGATTTAAAATGTTTTTAATGTGCTTATGAGTTAGATATTGCAAAAATTGCAATGTTATAAATGATTGTTTCAAAGCATTAACAGCCATGCAAAGATATATAAATTTATTTATAATGATGGTTGGATTCCTATATGAATATACAAAAGGTCTGACATGGTCTATAATGGGTATGATAGTGCTTTGTTATTCTCTACATCCATTTAGGTTTGCTTCACATTATAATCATATAAAGACAGAAAATATAATCTTAGAACTTGAGCAATCTTATTCACCAAAAAACAATGCCTGTTTTATTAGTATTACTGGTAGAAGAAGTTCATATCTTATGTATCCAGATGAGAATCCTAAAGAGGAACCACTAGCATTAGCTCAAAGATTGGGTATATTACCTGGTGGTCAGTGGAAACCAACAAATTGTCAGCCATACTATAATATAGCAGTTATTCTTCCTTATAGAAATCGATGGAATCAATTGACTATATTTATGAATTATATTCATCCTTTCTTGCAATTACAAAATATAGATTATAGGATTTTTGTAATTGAACAAAGTCAAATTAAAGAATTCAATCGAGCTAAGCTTTTTAATATAGGTTTTAATGAAGCTATAAAGACTAATGACTTTCATTGTTTCATTTTTCAAGATATCGATCTTATCCCTCAAAATTTAGACAATATATATGCTTGCACTAAAATGCCAAGACATATGAGTTCAAGTGTGAATACTTTTAGGTATAATCTTCCTTATACTGGATTATTTGGTGGAGCTATAGCACTTACAAGACAGCAATTTGAAACAGCTAATGGTTTTTCAAATATATTTTTTGGATGGGGTGGAGAAGATGATGATTTTTATAGTAGATTGCAAAGTAGAGGATATCTGGTATTTTATTTCTTTTTTCATTTAAAATTCCTGTTCACAAAATATAGAATAAGTCTCTTTAAAACAATTAAATTTCTAGTGTTATGTGATTGAAATTAAAAATTTATATTATATAAGCTTCAAAGTTATGTATTTATATATATAAATTTATTCTCTTACTATAAAATAATTTATTTTGTAGGTTACAAGATTTGGTCCTGATGTAGCACAGTATTATATGTTAACACATAAAAAAGAGGTTCCAAGTCATACAAGATTTACAAACTTAGAAAATGGAGCAAGCAGATTTGATACTGATGGTATAAAGGATCTTAAATATGAAGTATTAAATTATCAATTAAGACCTTTATACTCTTGGATTTTAGTAAATATTTAGAAATTTACATTATCTTACACAAAATTATTTAAAAATTTAGAGTAACTGTAAATAGTTAGTAAGTTAAAAGTAGTGATTATAAATGTAAAAACGAAGCTACATTTTCAATGTATATATATTTTATTAACTTGTTTAAATTTAAAAAAAACTAATAAAGTAAATATTTCTTATTGTTGTTTATGGTATTTAGATATTCATATTATGAATAAATATTTTAGTAATTTTAATATCCAAAATTATTGTTTATTAATGAAAAAGTAAAGATGGTTTATTTAAATAACACATTTAATTAATTTATTATTGTTTTTTATTTTTCATACACAATTTTAATAATAGAATAGCATTATAAATTATATATTTAAATCTGAAAGTTTATTGAAATTTTAATATATAATCAAAATGTAAGACAAAATAATAAGCAATTCATAAATATTTTCACTTTGTTTATAGGTATATAAAAACGATATTTCATATATAAAGTATTGTTTATATTTTTTTATTAAAATTATATTTAAATTTATAAGATAATTTTGAAACCTGCTATTATTAGTTTGCTTAAAATTTCAATTATAAAGTACAGTATTGATTTACTGTATTTACAAACTCAACAAAATACATCTTTATTATTACGAAATTACATAATAATATAGCCTATGCAGAAATTGAAACCACTACACATAAAAAAAAGTAAACAAATTAAGAGTCAGACAGTTCCTGATAACGCATATAAGTCATTTTCTTTACACAGTCTTTATATGTATATCCTGGTAATGCAGAGTAAGATGAAGATTTTGCTCCTAATCCAGCAGTAGGGACTCGACGCTTAGTTTCAATGATACTTGTTCTACCTTGATTTGATTTACCAAGACCCATGCCTTCACTCCAACCCATTTTTTGCAACAATTTATTACCGACGTTATCAGAACCAATTCCAGTTCTTGTTGGTTCTTCATAAACAACAGCCATTTCATCTACTCTAGTTTTTAAATACTTTTCTTTCAATTTGTTAGGTTGTGGTGGTTCAGGTTCACCATACTTAGCCCTTCTCTCTTTTGCACGATCTCTGTATTTGTTATTTCGTTGCTGCGGATCATTAGGATCAAGTCCACGAACTTGGTACCAATTTTCGAGATTTTGTTTATGCAAATCAGAAAGTTGTTGGTGACGTATTAAAGCTTCTTTACTAGGAAACTGTCTTTTGCATAATAGACATGCAAGTTTATTCCAATCAGTATGCTGTCTGTCCTCCTGTTGTACATCCTCTATTTCTTCCTCAGTATCACTACCTCCACCATAAGCAGCAACCAAGCCATTGTTACCAGTGAGATCTTCTTCTTCAAGATATACTGAAGTTGCTATACTTTTCTTTTCTAAAATGGCATAACCAGCATCTGCAGCTCCACTGTTTGCACCTTGATAGCCTTCAATACCTGGATAGTCAGATGTCCAATTACTTTTTGCATTTTCCTTTTTTTGATTGAGTGTTTTTGCCCATCGCTCCATATCTTTTGCAATTTTCTTAGCCACTTTGACCTTATCCTGTTTTGTTTCTTTTTTTTTGCTATCATCATTTACTGAAGCTGAATCTGTTGTGAAACCAGTTATTTGTGTTGTTCCATCTGTTGCTAAATTGTTACTTGCAACTGTGTTACTTATTTGTCCACTTGGAATTGAAATACTAGTTTGTTGAGCTGGTTTATATGAAAATGATTCAGCATCCCAAAACAAAAACTGCTGCATGTGGCTATTGTAATAATATTGTGAATTTGGATCATAATATAATCCTGTACTAGGATCATAATAGTATCCAGATGTTTCATCATAATGGTATGTACTAACATCTGGAGCAGCTATATATGAAATATTTAATAAGATGCTGTATTAATTGATTAAAATGAAATATTACTATAAAAAGCAAATATTTATTTATTATATTCTACTTGTCATGATATTGTAATTAAAATACAATTTATTAACTTATGTTATTTTACAATCGTCTCTATTTATTAATATTACAATTCTGTTAATTTTATTATTTGGTCAAAGTTACTATATTAAAAGACAAATTCAGGCATAAACTAAATATACATAATTTTTTAAATAAAACTATATAATAAATCGTTATAATTTATAGTTTCAGCTAAAAATGTCAAAGCTTGATTCTATAAATAAATCTATGAAAATAAAAATTTGGTTGTACATAATGAATTAATGTTATAAACATAATTATTGAATTCGCTTAAGTAATTTAAATTTAATTTGTAATTTCTTATTTGATTAAATTAATCGAATATTTTAATTTATAGAATTATAAAATGTATATTTATTATTATATTACGAGAAAAATTATAATTCTTTAATGTTTCCATTTATTTGTACAGATTATATTAATATATCTAATTTTTTTGGGATTTATAACTACATATCTTTATTTATTATTCTATGTAATAATAAGAATTAAGTATTCTGAAAATGCTTACAGTAAACCTTTCCATCATTTGAGTGTGCTGGAACTCTTCCAATAGCAAGCGTCGTACTTGCCGGAGCTGTTGGAGTCGGTCTATTTTTCATTTCGTCAGCGTCACCCATCTTCCTAGAGGCCTGTAGCTGTTGTATAGCTGATTGTGCTACTGCTGCTGCCGCGTTTACTCGGTCAGTTTGGTTAAGTGAAGGCAAGGTTATCGCTGAGCCTTGAATTATTTGATTCTGATAGTATTGTGTATAATACTGTAGATAATGCGCTTTTTGCGCAGGTGTCTTTGCATAAAGATTAGCGCTGTACTCTGCTAACTGTGCAACATCCTCTAGAGTATAGCGTTGATTATTGTCACACGATTTCCAGGAACCAGAACCCGAAATCTGATGTAGCTTACAATATGCTATTTCAAGCTTTCTGCCATCAACATGAAGACCTTGTTTTGTAAGAGCAGTATGTAAGTACATGGCATCAACAACGTTTCCCATTTCCAAGTAACAAACACCACGCGACGTATTGGTCAGACTGTCACGACCAATGCGAATACTTCGAATAGGTTGCGAAGATAAAGCTTGCATTGCCTGAAGAACTGAATCCTCAGTTGTCAAAACATCAAGACCACGTAGAAGCACTGTGTTTGTTGGATGTGGACTGACCTCATCACTACCCTCGCCTCCTTCTTCACTTTCAGCACGTGATGCGGAGCATTTAAAACATGTTTCACGCCTTTTGAAATTATGAGCTCCACACTAAAATTAAAGGGACTTTAATTAATATTTATTATTTCAAACAAAATAAATGATATTTTATAAAATATACAATCAATTGTCAATAATTTAATATTATTCTATTAAGTATTTTTAAAAGTTAAATATAAATATTTAAACACCATTTTAATATTAAATATATTTGATTAAATTTGACATAGAAAAAATTAAATAACAATATATAGTATTCAGTATACCTTAACACAATGCCAATCTTGTGTATTTTTTGCTTGCAGTTTATCTAAATGGCTTTCTTTAGGAATGCTATACTGCATAAGGGCTCGATATTGTTCCTGTAGCATCAGTACTCCCTGAAACAAAGGATTTCAGTGTTATCCTGTTCAATCCCAAATTTTGGGTTCTGTATCTCTCCCGAAAACTTGCTTCTTTTCTGACTGAGGCTGTCGGACTATGAAAATTTTTTAGTTTATAAAATTTCCGTATATAAGATTCTTTATTAACAATTAAGTTAATTTTCAGATTGAAAATAAATTAAAAAACTCTTTATTCTCGAGCCATTGAGTGTTGATTCTCTTAATCACGAATAAGATCTTCCGTTTACAAACATTTTTTGTTATCAAAATACAATTTTTCTGATAAAGACTTGTAGCTGAATCTAAAAGAATTCAGGATTTATTTATGGACCTGGTATGATAAACAAATATCTACATTTGGCATAAAATAATAGGACAATTAAAAAAAAATAGAAAAGAAAAACTCATACGGTATTAAAGGTTAAAAGAAAACATGCATGGTGCAGAAATCCAACTTGATTGAATATCCATAGGAATCAGGGATAAGGAATATTTAGATCCAGCTCAATGAACATTTATCAGTAACGTTAAGTTATGAAGAGTTAAGAAAAAAACTCAAACAAAAATGTTGTTTCCTAGATAATAAGTAAGTAAAGGTATGGTATATGGAAGTAGCCTTTATTGAGGTGCACAGCCGGGGCTGGCGAGGGCAGCCCAGCGGACTGCGTTACCGTGCCCTGTCGCGCCACGGGGCGTCGGCGCGGCACTTTGAGCAACGCATCAAGAGGTTTGGACACTGGATTGAACTTCTTTCTACCTGTTTCATCTCCATCCATCGTGCGGCCTCCTGAGTCGCGTTAAACTCGACGAAAGCGAAACCTCGCGAAGCACCTATACAGAGCAAATACACAGATATCCAGAGTTAATCCACGTTAATGCCTGGGAGTCTTGGAGAGGGCAGGCAATGTGTCACAGCATCAACCATTGATAGAGACTGAGTTTTCGAACGATCGAACGAAGCGTTATTCCTGCTTTTCTTGCATATTTTCTCTCATATTCTTTCTCACTGCATTTTTCGTGCGTTATGAAAAGTACCTTTGCTAGACCGAATCTAGCTAGTTTTAATTTTATTTAGAATTTTTTTCCTTTAACATTTGCTATTTTACGTCTTGAATTTTGTGTGGTTTGCTAATCTCATAATTTTCTTTTGCTTTCAGATCATTGACAGTTGCCAATTTCAATAAAACTTTTACTACCTAATGATAGTATTATTTATTTCTAAGTAAAGTTATTTTTTTTATTAGTTTTATATATATTGGCACCTATGCTACATTATTACTTACCTTCTAGCCCCTAACTTTTTATAAGCAAAATATTTTAATTGAAGGAATCAGGAACTGGGAATCAAAATGTAGTTAAGGAACTACTCCAATAAAAATAAAATTGCTCAAAAATAAAAGACCGCAGTAACCGAAATTCACTATTAAATAAAGTCGTGATATAATATATACCTGTATCCTTCTTGCGAATGAGCCTGATATCTTTTGGCATTAAACCACAGTTTAAAATATCTTGTCGAACCTGTTTTCAAAATGTAAAAAATGTATTATCAACTTGTCAATACTATTTTTTAAATAATAATAATAACAATAACATACATCATTCTCTGTTATGTGCTGAGCAAGTCCACGAATCATAATTGTATTGTTAGGTGTCTGATTCTTATAATGAACTCCTTCCATTGCTGCGCTATAGTTACGTACATGTTCATGTTCATAGTCTGCACTTTCACGACTATGATCATCATCTCGATCACGACTACGATCATCCCTTTTAGGTCTACGTTCACGTTCCCTATCTCTATCACGATCTCTTCGTCTATCTCTTTCACGATCTCGGTCACGATCTCGTTCCCTGTCTCGATCTCTTTCTCGTTCTACGGAATCTCGATCTCTTTGTCGCCCATAGCGATCTTCTCTATCTCTGTAACTTCTTTCACGTTCTTCTCTACTTCGGTCTCTTCTATCTCTTGATCTGTCTCTTTCTCGCTCTCTATCTCGTCGATGTGTTCTATAATCTGGACTACGATAATCAAACTCTGTATTTGAATGTGTTCTCCTTTCCGTTGGACCATAACCTGGCTCCCATGGATCGATCATTCCTGAGTTGTTGTACATATTTTCTAAACATTTATGGAACACCTAATAAAAATTTATAAAAATATAAATTCAAATATCTTCATAATCTTCAGAATTAACAAATTTATAAAATTTTTAAATTAAAATAATTTTTAATGTACAAACACAATTAACAAATATTTGAAAAATAGATTTAAATTATGTAAAAATATACAATTATATTTTCTATTCAATTGCCTACTTTTAAAACATTTAAATCATATTACCGTATTACTGATAAGATGTAATACTAATGGAACAATGCATAAATATGTTTTAAAATTTTTCCAAGTAACTATAATTAATAATTCTTATTAACGCGTAAAACACTTAACACCGTGATAGCAAAGTATCAATTATGAGACATTGTTAAATACACTGAAATCTATGTGGTAGATAATTTTCAATAACTAAATAATTATAATCAATACTTCATAAGAAAAAATGATACTTGCCTTATCCGTGATGGTGGCTTCTCGCGTGCCAATAACAGCAATAGTAGAGACAATAAATTCTAAGTAGGCCCAAAAAGAATTCGAGGCGAGCCACTTTAAGTTTAAATCGTTAAATACTTTCTTTTTTTAATGTCACTTATCGAACTTTACAATGTAATACACAAACTGCTAAGTAGTAACTGGAAAATACGTGTTTTATTCTGATTCTAATCACAATGGCGTAAATTCGAGCTTCTTCAATTCGTTGTTACGTATACCAGTTACATATATAGATAGATAGTTATATCAAAAAATGGAGCCGCAATCTTCTATAAAGTGTAGAGTATACTAAACTAGTATGGACATCTAGTGGCTTCACAATCACATTCTGAAACAGACTATAATAAAAAATGGAATTTGAAAGAAAGTTAATTTTATTGTGATTATATTGTGAAAAAATTAACCAAAGCTGTTATCTTTTAAGTTACTCCATGTAACTGATTTAACTTTTATAATATAATACTCATTTATAATTTGTATTATTAGAATTTCGAAAAATATCTTATAGTATTTAAAATTTACAAAAAAAAAGAAAATTCCAAACTTATTATTCCATTAAAAATTATTTGTATAATATATAAACATTTAAAATAATTTTTTTTATATTTTAGAAATAAATCTAAAGACATAAACTTACTTAATATGCTGTCATAATATTTATTTAGTTATTCTATAAAGATGTACAAATGTCAACATAAATTATGAATTTTATTACTTAATTATTTAATGTTTAATAATGACAGATTAAAATTAGTGAAAATTATAAAATTATAGCAATACGGATATTTATACGTTAATTTCTTTTATTTACGTATTAATTCGTAAAACTATGTAAATATCAAATATCGTTAAAAATAAAAAAAATTACATTATATTTATTAAAGTTTTGAAAAAATTCTAAACAATATAATATACTTAGATACATATTGATGATATATATATATAATACATAATAAAATCTAAATTTTAGTGAGTGGCAAGTTCAACTAAAATTTAGGTATTCATGATAGATTATTTTTCTAAAACCTTTATTTAAATACTAATTTATACGAAAGTATGAGGGCTGAATGTGCAGGCATTAAAAAATTATCTTTATTCAATAATTTTTTTATCAAGTGAAAACTATTAATTGTTCCAATATTAATTTTAAGTAAAACCGCCAGATAACAGCACAGTCTCATGCTTGATTTAAATAAAAATTTAATGAGCGTACTGGAAAAAATATTCTAATATTTTTCATAAAATGAATAAAAATGCACAAAAATATTTTATACACAAAATATGTATAAAATTATGAATTAATGTTGAACTAAATGTTTACCTATTTTATAAAAATATTTTTTAAGTTTACATTAACAGTTTTTTATAAGCATTTATAAAAATTATATTTTTAATAAGAAATTCAATATTTGTATCCAAGTATATGAAATCATAACGTATATTTTCTATCTCATGCAAAACGTTTTAAGTGATAAAGTTTGATGTTTTCGTTTGACGAATGTAGAGGTCAAACAAACGACACTGTAGTTTTTGTTTGCTTTCATAGCGTATAGTCGTAAACAATCTAAGTTTTACGAATCGTTTTACAAAGAGTATAAATATATATCTGATGTAGCACTAATTTTTTATTTTTTGATAATTTTTTAAACATTAATTTTTTAATTTTAAATTCAAATCATAAAATATTTTGATTAAAAAAAAATTAAAGAACTGTTTAATTAGAATAATATTTCGACAGTAAAATTATAAAATTATACATTTACAATTTTTATAGTGATATATCGTTAAATATAAATTATTTAAATTATTATATTTTTAGATTTATTACATATATAATAATACATTTTTTTTAATTAAATCAATAAAAATATAATAAAAATTTTTAAATTTAGGATTTATATTATGATTGCATATTCCACAAGTTTTTTTATATATTCAATCTAATTACCTTCTAGCATTATACAAGCTATAATTAAGTTTAATTCTAATACAAATTAATTTATTTATATTTAAATATAAAAATTTTATCATATAAACGGCGAGTATATTTAATTATACAAACATTTAAATAAAACGTTTTCCTTAAAAAAAAATTAAGAAAATTTTAAACACAAATATTTTAGTTTGATATATATAAACATTTTTAATATTATAAAAAATTATTTAATTAAAAAAATTCTATTCGGGAATTTTCATCTTAGTATTATAATAATTTTATTTAAACTAAAATTAATAAATAAACTATCATAATTATAACAATAAAATTAAATATATTTTACTACAAACGCGACATTTAATTATTTTAAATGACGAGTTTAAAAAATTTCATATTTTGTAAAATTTTTATTTAATTTTTCAAGTTCATTTTCATTAAGAGATGTAATTAAAGAATAAAAAAAATTGTTTTAAGACTTTAAAGATATGAAAAGAATAAGTTATGTTGAATGTTGCAAGTTTTCTATTTTAAAGTTAACTAAGGACTATAAAATTATACTTACAAAAATATATCTTGAATATCTAACTCTGAGTAATATATTCTTTATAATCAAAAGATAAAAAGAATATTAATTACTTAATAAAAGTTACTTAATCACATATCACATTTGAAAAATTTTATTAAAGAAGTCATTGTCAAAGTAATGGTGAAATATATTTTCCACAAAATTAAAAAAAAATTTTTTTGTCTAAAATTAATTTTTATTAAATAACAATGAAAATAAATATTTAAAAATTATTTAGTTGCTATAACAACATAAAATATATAACTATAACAATATAACAACATATATAACATAATTTCAAAGTAACTTCGTCAAGAGAAATTAAATTATTGATTCGTCTTTAAATATATTGAATATATCGAATATATTGAATATATTGAATTATGAATATAAGCTGTTTGTTTCTTTTACTAAATTTTTCTATAAAACTTTCATATAGATGAATTTTTTAATTTAATTTAACATTGAATTTTCATTTTGTAATATGGCAAGATTTTATTTATTTATTTAATTTGATAATATTACCTAAATGAATTTGGAATATAGACATGTAAATTGTATATATTCACAGTTTTGTTAATTTATCAACTTATGTAGTATCTTAAAAAATAATCGTTCTAAGCTAAAAAAAGTCTAATGCTCATTTATCTTAAAAATATAATACATCTTATTGTTTATTATTATTTATAATGTAAATTCTTATTAATGGTTTTCATATCTTGAGCCATTATCAACTATATTCTGTTTTAAGTATTATACTGCAAATTTTTCCATAATATTTTGATTTTTATTAACATATTTTTTCTTTACAATTTTTATTTTTGTACATTCAGAACTGATTATTTTCTTTTCAAATTATAATTATAATTTTTACAAATTATAATTTTTTTAATATGTTCATACTTATAAATTTTGTCGAATCTAAATTTAAATAATTAATTGGAAAATAATTTAAGGTTTACAAATGAAAACATGAAAATGTTCTATTATTGGTAATAAAAACTCCAATAATTAATACTTAATATTCAAACAAGAATTTTTGCATATATAATTATATTATAATGTAATGATTAATGAGGGCTGAAATATTTTATTTTGAATGGAAAAAATTTTATTATATAACCTTATTATTAAATTTTTTGTATAACCTTACAAGATAATTGATTTTTAACGTAGTTATAATAATGTAAAAGATGCTAAATAAACTCAGCATTCGTAAATAACTATTATAAGTTTGATTTCTTACACGTAGTTAATAGATTATTTATTAAATTAAGTATAGTCATTCGTTGATCGAGTATATTTGCTTGCTTGTAAGTTAAATGTCAATTTGGAAAAAAATATAAAAATAGGAATTTATAATGTCATATTGTTATTGCAAAGAAGATATTAGAAAGTTGTTAAAACTTAATGATTGGGAAGTAATGACAACAGAGTTTTAAGATTACGATTAAGGTTAAGATTATAATATTATATATACTTATATATAATTATTAAAATGGTTGCTTCTACTAAAAATATTTTCAATTGTTTAATAGAATAAAAAAAAAGATCTACTTTATAATTATATTATCTAACATTATTATTTTTTATGTACTAAATTTAACATCGGAAGAAATTTAAAATAAGAATTTTCTAAAAGAATAATCATACAATGCCTCTCATCCTAAAAAATGCAACACAACTATGTATAATCAAAAATAACATAAATTTTTTCCAAGCTATAAAAGAATAAAATACAAAAGGTAATTCTTATCAAAGAAATTAAAATAATTAATGAATATTTTTGCTTTCATTTTTCCATTTAACTTGCAACTATTTTTATTTCAAAGTTTTATTAAATGTTTTTATGGAGTCTGATTTTTAATATTAAATACAGATAATAATTTTTATAAATTGTATAATAAATCTATAAAAAAATTAAAGAGGCATTGATTAACATTTCAGTTAATCATATGATATATGTTATATCATATGATATTATATTTTTAAATTTTCAGCAAATTTTGATATAAAATTTTTTATTGCAATCGATTTGCTAATTTTTAGATATTATTGTTGCTAAATATTAGATATTAAGACTTCCAATTCAATTTTTTCAATGTCAAATAATTAATCACTTTTCAAAAATACTTTACCTATATTTATAGTTTATAATTTATTAAATGATAATATAAGTAAAAATGATCGCTGAATACATTATGAAATGGCTAAACATATAGTAACCTTGAGAAAAACATACATTGCAAATGCCACAAAATGAATCCATAAACATACATACTAATTTTTGTTTAACGTATATGTTATTATTTAATCTGCTTAAATATACATTATTGTGGTTAGTATTTCATTTATATTTAAACATAAATACTAGACTTACATATAAATTATAGAATTAAAAATTTTATTTATAAATTGTAAAAATTTACGTAAATAAAAATAGGATAAATTTTCTAATAAAAATGATAATTTTGATACACAAATTTAAATATAATACAGATAATATAAATCGCATATAAATATATTTGTAGATATTTTATATGAATCAATTTACATACAAATAATAAATATATTATTTAAACTTATATACACTATATATATAGTACAGGATAGTATTATGCATAGAATATTGTTTTGTATTTCTATGTATATAGTTAATATATTTTATATATAAGTGAATTTGTTATTCAAAAAAATAAAGAATTTATTATTATACCGTTATCGTTGTTGCTTCAGTATATGTTTTTATCTTTCAACTCAAAATTTACTTGTTTATAAAATTATTTTAGTATTCTAAAAATTCATGCAATAAAATTTGAAATAATATATATCTATAAAAAACAACATCTCTTTCGCTTATTTATACTGAAACTCATATTAAAATCTAGAAATGCTAAGAATCAAGTGTAATACAGCAGTAATACAGTATTAATTGAAGATGAGTCAAATAAGTTAAAGATTATACTTATTAATCTTCGAGAATGCTCTTTTACATCTACATCAAAATTCAATTAAACAAAAGAGAATCAATTGACAACTCGTATATATGTGCTAACAATTTTCCATTTTGTTTTACGTTTCACGATTATACTTCGCATATTGACCTGCATGAGGAAACATATTATAATATCTATGACGTTTTGTTTAAAGTATATATCAAAATAACAATTTTACGGTTGGACAAACAAAGAGAGATAACCATATTTTGGTCGCAATGAGATTTAAGAATTATTGAAAGTTCCAAGAAGGAATAGTTTTATAGCTTATATATCAACAAAAAAATATGTATTCAATCATTGTTTTTTAAGGTGGATTTTCCGTTTGGGTGATGGCTGTTGTAAATCGACCTTCACTTTATTTTTGCCAATGGCAAGGTCCAGGCCACCTTCAGTCAACTGATTAAGATCGATTATGGTGAGATTCGGCTCTTTACTTGATTTTTTGTGGATAAAGGCTTGCCGGCTGCGGTTCTCGGAGTTGGCTTTGTAGTAGTGAAACTTACGTCACGTGGCAGTAGCAACGCCTGTATCGCCATTCATACGAATCATTGATTGATACCGCTGCTGTTTATACTGCTCTAAAGCAGTGCCAAGATTCAATTTCCCCTTCTCCTCTACTGGAAAGTACCTGTTAAGGAAAATAGTAAATACTGCACATACTCAAATGCAAAAGTGATACATGCGCATATATGCACAATTTTTTGTTCACAATTAATATAAATTATTATTTTAGATAAAGTTTTTTACATTTTCAAATTTATTTAAATTATAAATTTATTATGAATTAATTTCTTTGACGTAAAAAAAACAGAAGTTACACTTATTTCCAACTCAACTATATAAAAGTAACGTATTTAGTTAATTAATGAATAAACAATTTTTGAAACATATATATATTATGTCAAAATAATAGTAATTCTCCTTTAATAATCATTTTCATGTATAGTATTTGTATATTTTTAAATCCAAACATTAATCAATTAGGAGTAATAAAGTTGAATCAAATTGTAACAAATTTAAGAATCAAAAATTTATCTTTTAGAAATTCACTTTTAAAGTTTATAATCACAAGAAATTTTTTGGTGTGTTAAATATTTTTTAAATTAGGAATTATCTTAGTTAAATAAGATCTATCGTATCTAATATACTTGTAGAAGTAATATTCATTAACAATTAATGTGAACTATCAATTTCGTTATTTACTCGTGAATAACGGCTAGATGTAGAGGTGCAAGCGCTCTTGCAGTTCTTGGTCGTAATTGTGGTGGCACGCAATATCGTGTACGTGAACGACTGGTATGTTTATTTGACGGCTGATCCGGAAGTCCAAATGGTATTAAGCCCATTAGCTTATAATATTCTAACAGGGCCCTTGCTAAATTTCTTCCAATCCTGTAATCTGTTTTTTATCAAGGCGGAATGTGCACTATTATATTTTACAATATAATAGTACTATAGCTTATAAAACTACTATATCGAGACCAAATTATTTTAAATATCGATTAAATTTGGTTTATGAATCATAAAATTATAGTACAACTTATTATATTTTTCATATAAGGTAATTTAACAATTTTTATATAATATGCCATAAAATTTAGTATTATTAATACATATTAGTAATACAGTTTATATTAATTTTTACTTTACAATGGTTAATTAAATGAAATTTACTAATTAACTATTTGAAATTAGTTTTAGATAATTTAATGTATATAATAATGCAGATCTATTTAAAAAAATTAATATATATTTGTTGCTATTCTAATTATTTTTTTCATTCATAAATAAGTTTTTAAAAGTATAATGTAATTAAAAAATATTGTCGTAAAAAGGGTGTAAATATTAAGTATCTTAGGTAGCATTTAACATAAATATAGCTTTAAAATAAATATAATTTACAAAAAATGGTAATTAAATAATATCCATTTTTGTATAGTAATGAAGTTTCGGTGAATGTAAATAACAATAATAATGTTATTAATAAATAATATATAAATATATTTTTGTTTAGAAACGTTATATATTTTTAACTTAGTTACTTTTAAATTGAAATTCGTGATTTTAATCACGAAATATTTTTAGACTAAAGACAAAATAGTATCATAAGAATTTTTCTAATGCGAAACTAAGAAGGAAAAATAAATTTGTTTTTTAATAAAGGAGCTTAAAAATGAATTTAAAAAGGATACAACTTTCTTCAGTATATGGCAATATTTCTGTTGTTCCTTTTCGTGTATAACCATACATAGATACATGTAGAGTATAACAATTAACACGTTTGCTTAATATTGAACAGAAAAATCGCCTTGCGGTTCCTTCTTTATGAGAATCTTGATTATACATTGTATTGCTTAATTCATAATCCTCTGCCAGTTGAGTTAAAAACTTAGGCAAAACTATGTGACGTTCGTACCTGCAGTCTTAATTATTTCTTAATATTTTAAAGTATTACAAGAAAAGATAATCATTAATAACAAAAGAACTTTTTGATTTAACAAAATAAGCAAATTGATGAAATATTACATAAAATTGTAATTTTCATAATTTATTAAGGTATATTTTGAATTTATTTATTTATTTATATTTCTAAAAAGAGGGCATTATTGTTTTTGTTGATTTTTAAAAATACATGTAACATAATATTACAGTTATTTATCTGTAGCACAAGACGACGCTTTTTAATTATGTATTTAATATCTTAATAAAGTAACTAATTGATTTAGTTTTAAATTATATATTAAATCATAATTCAAATATAATAAAATATGTATTAGTGTTATGAGAATTTTAAATAATAAAAAATGATACTATAAAATAGAGGCAAAATAATAATGCCGCATTTTATATTATTATTGATTTAAATACTAATAATGTTCCATATAGTTATATAAATAATAATAAAAAGAAAGGAATATTATACTTATTGAAATTTATCCAAGTTAATTATAATTCGATCCATTTATCGAATATACAATATTATTAGTCAATAATAGAGTTTTGTTTTTTACCTATAAACATCGTCATATGTATTTCCATATATAAAAACACCAGTAGCATTTGAATGTGCATGAAGATCAAGTACGCAATCAAGTGGAATTTTTGGATCTTTATCAAGTGACGTAAGTAAAGCTTTACAGGCTAAAAGTGTTGGATGTATCCATTTTGAGATTCGACTCCATGAACGATTCAAATCCATTCCCAGCAATGTTGATCTATATCACGTTAATATTATTAAAATAGTTTTTTATGCTATGCAATATATATTTTTAATACTAAGCCTTTAATAGACATCTTTGATTAAAATTTGAAATTCTTCAAAAGAAAAACTTTAAATACAATTTAGAATATGTAAAATTTTATTATTCTATTTATATATTTAGTTAAAGTTATTAAAATGAGCCAATATATGAATGATGTATATAGTATATAGTTAATATATAGTTAATTATCCATAAAAAAATAGTATTAAGAATGAAAATCTAAATAACAAGTATATAATCATTTTTTAACATTTTTGATTATTGAAAATGATCAAATAAATTTGCTATGTAAATTGTTTAAACTATAATTGTACTATTAAAATTGTATCCAATATGTGATATATATCTAAATATGAATATATATTTAGAAATATATATTTAATTGAATCTTTTCATTTACAAACTTATTATTTAAAAACTTAAATTAATCATTTCAACATTTTTATTAAACAATTCTAATACATAACTAATTTATTATTAATTAAAAATCCTTTTTAAGTGTTAAATCAAACGTTTAGATACTATAAAGAACTACAAGAAACTTATAAAATTTTAATTAATTAAATTTCATTTATTAAAATTTATAATTATTTCATAATTATTGAGGCTTTACTTAACACTTTATTTTTTAATGTATCTTGAATAAAAACAGAATTCTGAGTAATCATTACATGTATTATAAATATTATCTGATATTTATATATTAATTTTTTATTTCATTCATTTTATTATAGATAAATGAAATTTATTTTATGAAACCAATGAAGGCTAATTAAGTAAAATAATATATATAGCAGGCATAGTAGATTAGCATAATTAAATATCATACCGATGGTTTCCAACATAAACTCCATCTGGATTCAGCATGGGAACGATCTTGAAAACGATGTACTTACGAAGAATCTTAGCAATCGGATGGGCACTTACGAGAAAATCTATGAGCCCTTGACATATGAAGGACGACGGTGACTCGCCAGGATGAACTCGTCCAAATATCACAACTGCTTTTCGTGATTGATGCTCTTTTTCATGTTGATTCGCAGTAGTCATATAAATTTTTTTTTCAGTCGAGATTGTCAAAAGTTCAATCTTTCTGTTCTGAATTGAATTTGCTAGAGTTTCCCTTTTCATTATGGGATACCTGATTAGAAACAATAAAAATATCTTTAAAATATCTAATATTTTATTATTATAATTTACTTTAAAATTACCAGAACAAAATTATATCAATGAATATAATATATTATTATAGATTGATTCATGATTTATTGGTCTTTTAACACGACATCATTTTAATTAAATATTAAATTAATTTCTTAAACAATTTCTATTTTAAATATTCTACAATAATAATATATAATGTGTAATATTAATAATACATGTAGAACATAATTAATCAATAAATATTTTATAATCTTTTAGCTCAAGAAAATTTTTCATAATAACTTATAATTTAGAAGCTTTTATTTAGAACGTTTTATTTATAAGAAATATTTATATTATATATAATTTATAATTACAAAAAATTATAAAAAGATTGATTTTATGTTTTTATTTATTGGTGAATTGTAAGATAATATTCAATCTGAACACAGTATGTTTATGAAAATACCTTAATATCAGATTATCCAAGTGACCTAAGTATCTAGTGTACGAGTATGGATAAGTGAGTGCAAATTGATAGAGTTCATCTTCATAATCGAAGGCAAATGAAAAACTAAGTACGTAGTGATCTTGATTTTGCATGGACTTGTAATAGAAGACCTGATTCAATGGTAGTCGCTGCCACTTGATTCGGCTAGTGCTTCTTACTAGAGGTGTCATGCCTTGCCGAAAAAGATTCTTACTCTTGGAAATGTTAACAATATTAAAGATTACGCGTTGTTCCTTGCGCACATTATCTACAGTAAAGTTGAACCAAAGTCGTAATCGTGGACTACAAGTGTCCGGCCGTATAAAAAGATCATATTCAAACTCAGAAACAAGATCAACACGTCCCAAATTACCAGTTTCAAAGGATGCATCAAAACACAGGTGACCCCTTTTTGCTTTACCACTATGACCTAGTGGACGGATTACAAGTTTGTTCACATTACTTAGTCCACCTTCCACATCGCTATTTTCGCTTTCTGCAAGATAGAAAATTGTTAATTAATCGTATTCATATTCACTATAATATTAAAATATTATCATTATAAAATTATTGATATATTTCGGCATAATTAAATTTGATTTTTTAAAGATAGAGTAAGATAAAATATAGTTAATATTATCAGAAATTGATTAATTAGCTTATAACATAAAATCAAAAGTCTTTCAAAAGGCAAGTTATAAATGAAAATAAAAAACAATGATTTAATAAAGTAATATATGAAATAAAGAAGAAGATAATTACGAGATTTCTAACCGGCACGTTTATAAAGAGTAGTATGCTCGAGAGGATCCTTGCCCTCAAGCTGAAACGCCATTAGATAGACCCTTACTATAAAACACGCAAAATAAGACTGAAGAGATTTTAGTTTCAGCCAATATTTTAGCATGTTGTCTCCCTTCTTTAACGTTGTCAAATTTTCACTCCATAATTTCCCTTCAATGAAATGTGAAAACTTCACAAGCTTCGCGTGACTGTACCGTTCCTTTACAACCAACACGTACATTATAGCAATGTTACTAAGTTCGCGTGATTTCATTGATTTTTTTAACTTTTGTGTTTCATGTTATTATGATTATTTTCATGACTTATTGCTTTTTTGATTGATTTTATTTACACCGATAATAGCGAAAATGGCTTAAGAAACTGAAGTACAGAAAACAGACTTAATTACAGAATTTAAACATTGAATTTTTAACCTGTAATTTAATTTTGAATGATTATAGATTAATAATTGCCAGTATATATATATTCATATTACAATTATAATGTTACATTAAATATTTTAATTTATATACGTAATAATCTTTACTGAACTCATTTCAAATAACAAAAAAAAAATTTTATTTTATCCAATAAAATTGCATTATGAATATATTCAATTTTGAATTAAAAATAGTATGGAATATGAAAATTAAAAAAAAAAATTACTAAAACTGTCGTTGTATGTAGAAACTAATATTATATATTGACGTTTTCAATGAATAATGAGAGCATCATTTTTATTTCTGTTATGTATAAGATAAAATTATTCGTATAATTTCACTTTTTTAAAACTTGGAGTTTCACTATTTTTAAACAATTTTAAAAGAACATTTAAGATTTTTCATGATAATGATAATCAATGAGAATTAATATAATTTTTATGCATATTGAATTTTAATTAGAATTTACTTTTGAATTTTTAATTTAAGGTATATTCAAGTTCATATGCTTACGGTATTTATTAAAATTCAGAAATATATATGAAATAGTACATGTTACAATATCTTATTATACTTTCAAATACTTAATTAATAGAAATTTCCATATTTTTTCGTATAGTATTAAGATGTGAATACATTTATAATGAAATTGGATTAACATAAAGAAATGCTCAAGACCAAGATGAAATCAAATTTTTGTGCAAATAATCAATAAAATTAATCAACTTAATAAAAAGTTTATATATAAACTATATATAATACTAAGCAAAATTTTTTTGTCAATATTAAAATTAATTTTTCTGTTATATATTATAATTAATATTCTAAGTTTTTAGGTCTTTAAAACAACAATATTAATGTTTATCTTTCAAAGTATAAGGAATATAAATAGTCTTAAATATTAAAAATAAAGTTTACTTATAATTAATTATCAGTTTTAATTTTTATAAAGATAATTTTAATTGACTTTTTTACCAATTTATCTTTTAAATTGGATACTATTATTCATTTTTTTCGAATGAATGATATAACTATCATTATCAATCTATAATGTTTAATTATTTTATTAGAGTTTGAATTTAAATAAAAATCATGTTTTCATTTTTTTCTTACGTTTATAATGGAATCTTAGCTCAATATATAAGTGTGATAAATTAAATATAGGTATCAATTCTCTTGATGCTATTTAGATCATTTTGCCTATTTCTATAAAATATCGTTTTACTCGTTTTCTCTATATTATATAATTAATCTTCATAATCATCGAAATTTTATATTTATTATTACAGTATTACATAAATTAATTCAAAATTATTGAGGAATTGAACCAATTAACATTTATTTTAATTAATTTACTCCTATTATTAGTTATTTGCTTAATTTTAATATTTGTTTAATTTATGATATAATATAGAAAATAAATAGAATAATAACTTACTAATGTATACAGTTTCTATTAAATATAAAAAATAATTAATGAATAAACTATAATCTTTTCGAACACTTTTGTTGTCAACAAAATTCATAATTCAACTGAATATTCATAATTCATAGTTATATTTTTTAAAAAATATTGGAAAATGATGTTGGAAATAGCATTGGGTAAGATTTAACGTACGATAAAAATAAAGTCATTTTTTCGTATATTCTATTAATTTTTGTTGTTATAAGTATTAAAGAAATCATAACTAACTAAAAATATTTACTTTCTGTATATTTTGTTTATATAAAACATTTTTAAAAACACGGGGTATAGTTACGAAAAAGCTATTACTTATGTCAAATTTTTTCTTCTAACGAAATAAAGATTAGAAAATATTGTTTACGAAATTTATCAGGTGAAAGTAGGGTAAAATACACATTAAAGCACCGACTGTAGGTTCGGAAATTTGACATGAGCTCCATATTAATATTAGCGGTCGTTAAAGACGAGATCTGTGGCTATTGATCGTGTATCTGGATTGCACAATTCCGCACCCTGATAACTTTCTTACGTCTTTCGATTTAACTTTTTAATTCATCTTAATTACTGTCTAAAGATATATAATCAATCGATAATTACGAATATTAGACTGTGAATTTCTCGTTTTGAAGGGAACTAATCTTACCTGATTTACATTTTAATGACATTGAATACGCACCCAAATCTGACATATTGAGCACAAGATGAGCGCCTCAATATCACTGTCGTAATATTGTTGCATTTGAGACAGCTTGGAGACAAACTACGATGGTTACCTTGACACAGAATTTTGTTAAATCAATAGACGTGAGTGAGTGAGCGTGTGTGTGAGAGAGAGAGGGGGGGGGAGATGTGCAACTTCATTTATATAAGTATTATATATATATATATATATGTTAGATTGGGTTGGGATATATTTAATTATATTTAATATTTTATATTAAATATATATTTAATATATATTTAACAAATATTTGGGACAGATTGTATAGGTAAATACACATTTGACTGTTGTTTACAAGACTCTTCAATAATTAATTAGTTTTAATAATTAATACTTCAATAATTAAACAAAATAAAATAGAGAATAATAAGACAATAAATTAAAAAATTAACTTTACTCTGGATATTTTATATTTTAACATATTACATTTGATATTATAAAGACAACTTGTGGGTATAATAAGAAATTAATAAATGTGTAAATATATTACTTATAACGATTTAAGTAATTATATGTAAAATATTACAATGATTATTTTAATTGTAAATTTGTCTATTTCCGACATTAGTAAACTATTTGTTATTAAAAATTTCTTGAATTAATGCATAATAATACTATTTTCAGTGTATTTTATCCCAAGTGCTGTATTTACTAGTCAGCCTTGATTTTTGTTCAGTTCACATCCTAAAAATTTTCCTTTGAAAAGGTTGGCGAACCTGATGTAAGACTGGAAAACCTTCACAAAGTAAAAAGGACGCGTGAAAACCAACAGGCGGGTGCACAGGAATCGATAATCAAGCTCTCTTAGCTTATATACCCTTTTGCACTTTCAGGAAGCAATGCGCCGGCGTCACCGATAGAAAACGGCGGAAGCGGCTACGGCGCCGCTTTTTCCCACCCTCACCAGCACTATACGAGGGGTGTGGAATGCGAACCGCCCTAGCCGGGCTTGGCCCGGTTGAACCTCGCCGGGTAGCCGTCAGTTTAGTTACCGCACCACATAAAGGCATTGCGTTGTAGATACCGTTAAACCTGCAATATTATTATCCCTTCATTTTATAATAAATTCCGTTCGTTCATTCATTCATTCCTTTACAAGGAAACTTCCAAATATCTAAGTCCACATCGAATAATTTATATACGAGATATTTATAACGAGAGACTTCTATCAAGATAACGTCTAAGTACGCGGGCACGCACGCATAATACGCACGTACGCGCGCGCATACACACACACACACATACTTTCCTCCCACAGACATATCAAAATATACATTCGCACTAATAACAACAAGTTATCTTAGCTCTACTTAGGCAACCGAAAATCGGATGATCATCCTGCAATTTATTGTTTTATTTATAGTTCGTTTTTACGATCTTACATTTAATCAGTTTCTTTTTCGACCTTGCATCCTCAAGAAGTTACAGTTTTGAAGATGAATATTGATTATAGTGAATAATAAGCATAGAAATTATATTAACACACTTAGTTCAAGAGTGAAATAAAATAAAATAGGAGATTGCAACAAATTGAAAAAAGGGAGAAAAAGAAAAGAAGTAGAAAAACCTGGAAACTTCGCGCGCCACCTTTCTTGTTGCTGCTTTCTGTACTAACTACAAGGGCGTGGTCGAAGCTATCAATGTTTTAATGTGTTTCTTAATAAACATTAGCTTTCTCTTGTTTTATAAATTTGCTTAAACGTAAACAATTAATAACACTTGAAAAAAAAATCTAAATTGTATGCGTAAAAACAAATGTAGAAAATATAATTATAAGGTGTTTTTGCTGTTACTACTCACAAAATAAAAAAACATTTGTAAACAAATATCGGAATTTTTGTGTAAAACAAAGCTTTACAGCATAGAGGATTCGAAGTTAATATTTGAGAAGATATAAAACATAAATTGAGAAGATAAAAAACTTCTTTTAAAGAATCATTCATTATTTGTACTATTTATCAAAGTATTACGTACTGGAATTACGAGATTTTATTGTGAAACTGAATTTATAAATAAGGGATGTAAAACAAAATACAAATATAGAGAGAGAGATAACGAGACTGTGATAGGACGTCGAATTTTATAATCGATGCAGAATTTGAGACTTTGAAACTGGATAATTCATAAGAGTTTATTTCATACGTCCATCGGAGACGCTAAAAAGTAATTGTAGATATTTAAAGAAATTGAGACTAGATAAAAATAAAGAAAGACAAGGTATTAGAGGTCTCCATAATTTATAAATATATAGTATGATAAACATCAATTATTGAAATAAATGAATTAAGTAAAAGAAGAAAACGTAAGAGCCCATATTTAATACGTTTCTACGATCTGTCGACCTTAAAATCATCTGTTTAATGATCATTGCGTTTTTAACTTTATAAAAAGGTACGTAATTTTCTTTTTTTGTTTATATATATTTATATTATTATGAAATTTTGTAAACATTATTTTTGATTTATTAGATTATGTTTAATTTTAATTATATTATTTCTCCCAAATTTGATTAATATATAATTTTAATTATTTATACGCTTGTTACTACTGCACTTTAAAATTTTTAAAAGTCTTATCAGTAGTTTATATATTCCTAAACGATAAGATCTAAAGAGAAAATTTATAATATTAGGATGGTCAGGAACATCCACATTTCAGAATTTTGATTTTTTGTCCAAAATATCTTCAAGTTCTAAAGTTTGCTTATACCACGATGTCTGTTTCTCCGTGTGTTCTTTTGCAATAATTTGTAATGCCCCGGATGCTCTTGTGTTTCAAACTATGTCCACCGTAAGCGTTGTCATTGCTATAGCTGCTAGAGGCTAGGGCGTCACCCTTGCATTTTGGCTTCGGTTTTTGCAGACAGAATCGTGGCGGAGAGGCGCTGGCTTCGCTTGTATAGGACATCGATTTATTGCGTTTATAAAAAATCAATGCGACGCTGAAAGTAAACACAATATATTAAAATGAAATTGGATCTCATAAGCTAATTGAGCTCCTCTTCCTTAATTGTAAATGTGTAATGATTTATATTTTATATTTACAAAGTTTGATAAAATATATATGAAGAATTTGCGTCGTTGAATTTTTTAATAATACTACATGAAATATATATTATTGCATATGATATTATAATATAAAATTTTAAAACATACATTAAAAAATTTATATGTATTCGAAATTAATATAAATTGAAAACGTAAGATTTTGCATTTCTGAAACTATTTTTAATAAATTTATGAGATTACAGATTCATGTAGACGAATAAAAAATAAATAAAATATTGACGCTATTAAATTATTCTTCTTTATTGTGTTGATAATTATAAGAATTGAAAATAATGAAAGTCAAAGTTAATCAAAACATTGGCTACTAACAATTTTCTAGAAGACCATTTAATCGTACTTGCATGCAAATATTTAATATATCTATAAAGCGAGAAAAGCGAAATACAAATGAAGATCTATGTCTATCTGCAGTTTACATTTGTTGCATGATTTCAGATGGCTTCGATTAATCTCTTTCCTACACAAACGTAAATCTATGTTAAAAACAGATGCTATAAACTTCAAGCAACAAGAAGCAAAAACGGCACGTTCCTAGCTTCACAACAGTAATATCATCCCTGTTTTCGTAGTTGCAGCTACTATAAAATCAGGGGTAACAAAAGTAAGAGGGGATGAAGTAAAATACTAGAGTATTGATCGGCTCTCTAGGTCCATGTATCGCTTTATACGCTTAGGGGTTGAGACATGCGCACACCAAACCATCAATGTCTAATTTTACTACTTATATTAAGAAAGTATAAGAGAAAAACTATAGTAAACAAGAGAGAGATAAATAGATAGATAGATAGATAGATAGATAGATAGAGAGAGAGAGAGAGAGAGAGAGAGAGAGAGAGAGAGAGAGACAGACAGACAGACAGACAGACAGACAGAGAAATGGAGTGGATATGATTACGCCTTTAATAAGAGATTTATAACTTTAGAGTATTTCTGCTTCAGTCAGGAACTTTTTATATCAGATTTATCATTCCATGAAGTAATCAGAAATGCATCTCTCTCTCTTTAATGTACCAACCAAAAATCATAAAATTTTATAAAAATCTGCTTTTAATTAACGTAATATACAAATTATTTAAAAATTAAGTTATCTTAGTTGCAATAAACTAAATATCATAGGATTAATTTTTTTAGAATTATCTGATTACCTTCAGCTGATAATTAAAATTTTGAAATAAAGTTTCTCATAAAATATTAAAGCATATAAATAATATATTTAATTTACAATAAATTTTATATAATAAAGTTGATACTTAATTTTTTTACTTTCGATCCAAATTAATAATAATAGTTTAAGTACAATCACATAGGATTAAAAAAGTTTAATAATTTTATCTACTAAAAAAACATTACCCAGTATGTGATTAGTAATCAGTTTTTTTTAACATTTTATTTTACTAATTTATGTCTGGTTTATAATAGTATAATAATATTATTATTATTCAATAATATAATGATTCCTCGTATTTATTATGTATTGTAATTTAATTTACGAAGGAACCAAATTTTTTAATGCTGAATTTTAAAAACCAACATTTTTTTAACTAGTTAATTATAAATGAGTAAGATAATAGTTTTTTCTTCATTTCATTCGAAAATATTATTTATATTTTTAAGTTAATTTTATATATATTTTTATATGATCATATAAATGATCATCTTTATATTTATATTATATTATTTATATAAAAATATATTCATATTTATTATGAATATTTAATGTTTATAAATTTATAATATTAAAAATAATAGATAAAGTTATTATACCCAAAAATATATAGAAGTTATAATTTATATTTAATAAATATCAGAAACATTTACTTACTATTTACTTAATAGCATAATCAAGTAATTATTTTATCATTCTAAGTTTACTTTATTGATTAATAATTTCAAATTCATCATCCACCGAGCGTTTTTAGATACTTTATTTCGGTTATAAACAATTACGAAACAAAATTTTTCATAAGATATAAATTCAAATATTTAATATAATTATTTTTATATTAAAACTATTGTAAAAATTTTAATGCTTTTATACATTTATTTTAAATTAATTATTTAATAATTTTTTATCAGCTTATTGAGATTTATAAGCTTATCGATTTTATTATTTAAATTTCAGATGATCTTAATGAGATCATAATTTATAATTTATTCAATAATAATTACATTTGGATTAAAATATGAATAATATGCAAAACAATTGTATTACTTTATATGTATATATTACAATAAAATGGTGGAACCAATATTATTGTAATATTAAATAAAAACAGATTAATTATATTTTAGTTTCTATATATAAATTTTAGTCACAAAAAACTTTGATTTTATTATCTTTATATTTTATTTAATTAAATTTTCATTTTTTTATATTAATTACAGTATAATTAGATTTTTAACATCGGCTATTGGTATAATATATTAAATTAATCTTATTCATAATAAATTCTTTTAAAAAAAATGAATAAATTGTTGTTCTTCTTTTAAACTGTTATTCTATTTTTCAAAAAGTATTTGCAATTGAACCTTATAATTTTATGTTCATATTCTAATGTTTAATTTTAAAGGTTACATTGAATGTTAGTGATAGTAAATGTAGATGTGGAAATATGAATTCAAAGAATATTTTCAAGCAGACTAGATTACTTCCATAGGTACAATTGGATAAGTTTTCATATAAATAATATTATTAATTTGTCTAATTTCTTATTAACAAAAACTTACTAATAATAGCTTATTGAAAGTTCTTGAAAAAAATTAGTATAATTAATTAAATAACTATATCTGAGAGCTAAAATTAATCCTAAACTAAATTCATAGACATATATATCTTATTAGAAATACAGAGAAACTATAATAATGCATTATACACATTATACATAATATCCAAATATCTATATATAAAAAAATTTAGTATTGTCTTGTTTTTTTTATAGATAATAATATTTCTTTTCAAGAGTAAATTAAGATATTTTTTAAGCATTGTTTAATAAAATAAAAAAATTTTCAAAATAGTTATTATTTGTTAATATTCATGTATTTCTTAAAATAAATCTAATGATTGTATACGATAATTGTGTAGCTATTTATATTTATACAAATTAATACTAAATTGTCACACTATTATAAGTATTTGTATTGAAATTCAAAAGTTCAGTATTTTCGTTGATTCTAAAAATAAGAAAAATAAAATATCTTTCATCAATTAAAATAAATAAGTCTAATATGCCTATAATTTATAATAAATTTAGAGTTTTTAATCATTTCAAATTTCTTGTATATAACTTCTTATACATGAATCTTTTTAATGTATAATAAATAAATGAATGAATAGGTACCGAAAGTCTTTTAAAAAATTTTAATAAAATTCTTTCAAGATATTGCACTTTCATTATATGAAATACAAATATTTTTAAATTGAAAAGTTTAGATTGAAAAGTAAAAAATGAAATATTTTCTAAAATTTTAAGTAGAATTATACATATATATATATATAAATTATAATTATAAAAAGAAAATTCTTAGAATGTTTAGAATTTATAATATTTAAGAAAATACATCGCAGATTGATCATACTGTACATTTCGATTTAAACATTTGAGACTATGTATTATTCTTTAAAAAATTTGAAAAAATAAGAATTGTTTAAATGATTTTAATGTAAATATATTTTTCTTGCTGATGAACAATCATACATTTTTCTTTACTCAGCATTTTGCCATTGTTTCCTAGAAAACAGGATTTAGGTTTTAAGTGACAGTAGTAAATTTAGATGTACAGCGGAAAATGTTATCAAAAGTGTAAGGGACATGATATTAAAGCTAGTAGTATTACATTTAAGCTATCAATTTTCGCATTAAGAGATCCACTAATAAAGCAATACGATGGAGGAGCTTAAAACATGAATTTTCAAGTTGGTGAACGGTTAAAGTAGTAAAAACAAGGTTCAACAGTAAATTTTAGTGATTCTATACATATATTTGACAATAAAAAATTAGCATTCCTTTTAATTGCTCCGCTTTATTCTATTAAAGCTAAATATAAAATATATTTAATTCAGAAATATACACTATAATTATAATTCAGAAAAATTACAAGTAGAAATTTTCAGGAGAACGCACTTTTAAATTTGCTGTTTAAAAAAAATTAATTCATTGATAACATATACAAATAGTTTTCTATTTAGATAGATATGGTACATAGTTGTTAGTCGGTCAGAAAAATGATATTGTATTTATTTAGATTTGTTTGAGTTTACAAGTAGTACGACCTTCCCTAAAGATGGTACTCTCGTGTTGATCCACTCACGTAATTCTATACTAGTTTAAATGTAAATCATTTACATACGGACCAATATGTAATTCTAACTGTTTTGTTATTAAAATGATTACATATTATTAAATGATTATTTTTTAAATAATAATAGCAATTGCAACGTTTCCAGAACGCGAATTTAGATGTTTTAGAATATTATACCACCCCATTTAAAATTGAATATAGATTTGTTTATGTTTGCATATGTATGTAAAATGTTTTTTCTATATATGTTAAAATTTAATTATTTTGTTAGATAATTATTATTCGAAATATTGTTATAAATAAAAATAAAAATTTTTCATTTTCAATTTCAAAATACGAAGAAAATGAATGAATGATTCAAATCGATTGTAGTTTCTGTTTCTGCCATTCAAGTATTTACACTAGATGTCAACATTTTCAAAACACTTCTCACGAAACAATTTTCTATCAGTGTCACATCTATTAAATAATTAATTTTTTAATAAGAACATTACTAGTCTGTTTTTTTATCAATCGTTTTGTATTTAATACCAAATTTTGTTTAAAATTTTAGAATTATTTTAAAATCGCGACTCACAAATTATTTTCTTTGTGTTTTTAATACTAGTATGTATGTTTCATATTTTTCAATACAAATTTCCTTTTTCCGTATAATACAAGATTGACAGGATAAACTTCTTTCTTTATTATCTATTAATGTACTGTGTTGGTACTCTATAGATATCATGACAACGTACAATTAAGTAAAAACTTAATTTTTCCATGAACAGTTATCAGACACCATTAAATATATTTAATAAATGGTTTAACAACGATCTTGTAAATATGCTTTATTAAATTACATATCTAAACATATTAATCTTTTTCAAATGTATAAAAAACTTTCATATACTTCAGTTTAATACCAACAAATTACATAATAAAAATAGTCATATTTATATAATTTAGAGCAATAATTAATTATTCTAAATTTATTATATAATCACACTTATATAAAAGAGTAAAATTAAACTCTAAATCATAATAAGCATTCCTTTGAAAGTCGAATAAGATCAAGAGGGGAAAGACCGAAGGATTAAGCAGTATTGTATGCTACGAAAATTGGTATATCGTCAGGATATGTATCACAGTTTTTGTCGCCACATTCTTAAGATTCTATAACACAAGTTTATTTGTTGAGTTCCATTACATATCGCAGTTACGAAGGTGACACGTACAAGAAAAGAAAGTAATTGCGAATATCAAGAATTAAGTAACGTACAATGACCCTTTTAATTTTTCTATACTAATTATCTATAAGTTTCTGAATGTCATTCCAGAATAATATATAGTTGAAATATTGAAATTTATTAATCTCAACTAACTAAATTATATAATTAATTTATTGTTTTTGCAATTTATTTTGAATTACGATTTTATCTTTTTTATGAAATATATTACTGTTCTATTTATTGCGTTTGATTTAAAATTTTCTACTCTTAATTATATATACTTTATTTTTTTTGATAATACAATTCCCAATCAACAATATGATTCACAATGGTTTTGAAAAATATTATTATAATATAATTTTAACTATTTTGCATCGATTTTTAATCTGAGTATAATTCAATTTTATATTTAATATTTCTAACAAAAAATTTTATGAAGTTATAGATTATTCTAAATAAAGTCAATATTAGTCTCCTTTATATTTAATTCATACAACATAGATACAAATTTGTCGATAATATTAATATTTTGTTTATAAAGCATAGCTATTCTGTAGTTTGTAAGCAACTGTAGAGCATATACTATTTATATTAACCTAATAACCCCAATGGTGTATGCATGATAATAAAATTAATTATTTAAATAAATTATATACTATATATATTAATTGATTATGATTATTTTATAATACAAAAGTAAAAAACAAATAATAAACAACATTTTATATGTCTATATGTATTGTCATATTATATAGTTAACTTTCGAAAGTAATTTATAAAAAAATGTTAAATCTTTATTGTAGAATATGTCTTGATAATAATAAGTTTTTCGCTACAACTAAAATATTGATTTTATTGTCAACTTCTTTTTCAAAAAAGGGAAAAAATACAAAAAATTAATTTTATTATATTACAAAATAATTATTTACATGAAATAAAAAATTAAATTTAATATTAAAATTTAATTTAAAATGATACAGTAAGACCATATGGATGAAATTTAATTAAAGAGTAAGAATAGTTAAGTATGGAAACTTAACTTATTAAATCCTAGTTAATAAATTTCATTTTAGCGTTTTAAATATAAAAAACATTAATATAAATTTGCAAAAGCAGAAAAACATATTATATATTTAAGCAATAATAAAAGAAAATTATAGAATATAAAAAAGGTATACTTATTAAAATTGGATTCTTATTTTTTATGAAATTATTATATTTAAAAAATATACATTATTACATTTAATGTATGAAGCATCATAAAAATATTGGCAATCATAAAGGAACAAAAAGTGTAAGGAATGATAGTACATTAGAGTTTTTTTGATTATTTGTTAACAACTCTGAAAAAAAATTCTGAAAAATTCTGAAATATAAAAAAAGTTCTAATTTTAGTTTACCATTTTTTAATATTTTCAATACGTGCGTTATTTATAATATTCACAAAATGAAATATTAAAACACAATTTCCACTTATATGATGCGATGTTCCTTTTAAAGTTCCTTTTTATATTAGGTAAAGGAAATTAATAAAAATTATTAATATGCGAATATAAAATGGCTAAATCAAAGATGATTAAATTTTTTAAGCAGAATAATGAAGGATATTTAAGAACAGTATTTCTATCATTATTCTAATAAACAAAAATTTGTGTAAATAAATCGGTATGCTTTTTGTGAGTTGGCAGTTGCAGGGATGGGTCAGGTTGAAAAGAGACGAGCGACGCCGGGCGCCAAGGGCCGTCAAGCATGCACAAGGTTCGACAATGCGCCGTTGGCGGCGCTTATTGTCCAAATGTCTATGACTCCAATTTTACCACATCAGTCCGAGTTAGGCCGTCGCGCGTGTGCACGTTAGGGCATTTCTTGTTACTTGGTTTCTTTTCTTTCCCTTTAGTCTTTAGTCTTCGCTGTTCCCCTTTTGACTTTCGCAACACATGTTTCATTTTCAGTCCATTACCATAGCTTAATATACCTTTATTGGTGGTACGCTAAAACGTCAATTGCAGCTCGTAAGTCGTACCATTCACCCCCTTTGGAAGAAGCAATAACGATTGCATGCGACTGTACAATTACACATAAAAACGTATTTGGAATTTACGCGCGCGCGCACATTCTGGAGATTTTTCGTTAATTCTTATGCGACAACGTTTTTGTGCACAAGGAAAACGGCTTAGACGACAAAGGTGCGTTTTAAAGGTGCGTTGTTCGAGGGTTGATACGAGTGCGAGGGATATCGCATTGAAATTGAAGTATTACATTCTGGTTATCCAGGAAATAAATCCGTATTTTTTAATTGATGGAAGGATGTGTGAATAAAGGAAGAATTTAACAGAAAATATCAACGTTTGGCTGTGCTTTTTCATATATTTTACGGTAAGAAGCAATCATCCCTTTCATACTATTCCCTTGTCCTATCAATGTTGCTTTTATGTTGAAATCATCGCGTGGCCACATATTGTGTCAATTCACAATAAAAATATGTTCTTATCAATTTTATTTGCAGTATTTTTTGCTATTGATGGTATGTAAATTTTTATATTCAAGACGGTAAGTCTGTTTTTATTAAATGCGGTGAAGATGTACGAAACTCTTTATTCATATACGTACTTACTAAACATTTTTTCAACCTTATTTGCTGACAGAAGAACTAGATATGTTGAATTTTTATATATATACTTTTATATCTTTTTATAACTCGTTATACTTGGTTTATACGTTAGGTGTTTTTTTTATCTATCTTATATACGTAAGCGAAGGGGGCGTGCACATTTTAAATACACTTTTCTTTCCTTCTTTTTGCGATTGTAACCGAAGAGGGTAGTGACGGCAATGGCAAAACTCACTGCCCCTTCGTTTATATCGTAACAGGGGGCGTTGAGGCAAGAAGACTTGATGCGAGTATTGATCGCTCTCTTGTGTCGCTCGCCCCGACCACGCTCTCCCCAACCACGCGCTTTGCGATTTTCATGATTCGTCGCCATGGCCACCTGGCTATACCAAGCCGACCTCGTCACTGTTGTGTTGAAAAAACAAAAAATAAAATACGAAATGACGGACACCCCCTTTACTACCATCCCCTTGTTTACAGCCGCTTATAATAATTGTTAAGTATAAACGATACATCTCTTATTTTTACTTAACTCCTTAGTATTCTTTATTAATGTTCTTACTATTCTTTTAATAGCTAAATATGGCTACATCAATTTAAAAATTGATATTAAAAATGAAATCTTTAACAGTTAACATCAATATATTATATCTTTTAAATATCACGTTTCATCTCACATTATTTCAGACAAATACTTTTTTTATAGCATAAAATAGTTGGTAATTAAATTACGAGTTAAAACTAGTGCCATTACTGTCAATACTAGTATGTAAATAATGAGCGCTTATTTGTGATTATATTTGTCATAAAAACAAAGTCGTGAAAGGACTAATTTTACAAAAATATTATTTTTAGTCACGTCTAATTATGAAAATAATGAAGCCAGTATATAAGCGCAACTGCTTCTTTTAATGAAAGAACGTTAGGACATCGAAAAACGTAATGTAGTTGTAGTGGAGCTTTTAAAGTAACGTTCTAACGTACTGCGCTTGAAAAATAGGAAATATAGCAAACCTTATTATGTAGAACATAGCATCAAAATTTAGTACTATTTTTATTTGTAGGAGAATTAGTGTCGTTGAACACGAAACCTAACGCATATATACTTTCCCATACATCTAAATTCATTGATGAATTCTTATAGTTGATTATAAGCACAAAACTTTAGTTTTCGATTACAATGAAATTAGACATCTGCCTTTTCTTTTTCACTATTTCAGCACATAGTGTAAAAGCCATAAAATAAATTGATGCAGACGCACACATATAGACGTAATACCTTGAGATATCAACGAACGTGTTGTCCGTTTTGCCCCTGTTGAACCGTGCTCATCGAATGTCTCCGTACCTTTGTTGACTTTGCCCACGTACACTTTTATAATGTTTACCTTGCATTCTTCTCATGAAGTCCGTGTCACGAAAAATTCCAAAACCGAAATACTGTTCGAGGAACCTCCGATGAAGCTACAGTGTTTTGTTGAAGTTTTTCCTCTTCTGTGTACGGCTATGTAACTACGTTCAGTTCCATTACTTCTTCTACTTACGGACCATAACCATCCATGATTAATAACATGATATCCTGGTTTAATGCGTCTTCGTTTTTTGAAATATGCAATGTGAACAATTTCTAAAGCATGTATTTACTAATCAAACAGTAATCTTACGATATATTAATTTTTTTCATTTGTTAAAATGAATAAATTTAAACTTTATAATACTTATTTCAATATAAATTCTTATATTATAACACAAAAATAATTACCAACGCATTCATATGCAACTATTAAATATAATTTATTTAATGATACATCCATACACATGTGTATGTACATAAATACACAAATTCATATTAATTTCTTTTTAAATGACTAAACACTATTGTATATTTAAATATTTATAAATTTGAGTATAGAAAAGTTAACAATGTTTACTCTTAGAAAATTTTATTAAGGTTTTGCCAAAAATTGGCAAAGGAATATGTTAAGATACAGTTCGTTATCATATATCTCCATGTATTTTATACAAATTCACATAATTTCATGAGTATTATAATTCTTTCAAAGTTAAGCAGACTTGTATCTCAATGCAGAGATAGTTCGTTTCAAAATAAACCTTTTTCTGTATTAGAAAAAATGACTTTCAATGACATAATTATGTTTTTATATAAATTGTATATGAATTATATATGATTAATAATAATAATAATACTAAAATCAGTTAAACATTTTTTGGTTAAATTTAGATAAATAAGATTTGTGTAGGTATGATAGAATCCAATAATTTATTCCGAATAAATCAACCATTATTGGATATTAAATATATAAATGAAATATAGTCCGATATTTTATTATTGATGAGCATGTTACGTTTGAGATTTGTGAATACTTACAAAAAATGACACAGAGTTTTGAAAAAAAACAATAATACATGAAAGAAAGGAAAAATAAAATACAAAAAGAATGAAAGAATAAAAATATATCTTGAAATAAAGTGTGGTTTTCCTTAAGGCCGTTTTCTACTTACAACTGTAAGCAGATACAAAGAGATATGCTCCGCTGATACATGAGTCTCTTTGCGATTATTCAATTATTACGCTAATCATTTTTAAATTAATGGAGAATAATTTATCATTGCCAATATTATACCTGAATTTTTTAATTGATAAGAATGTTACTGCCGGATCTATACTTTTTTGTTTAAGGATCTTAGAATTTTTATTATCTGTAGAATATTTAAAAGATTTATATAATATGTTGATTAATAAAAGTTTATCTATTAATATTTATGCTTAGTAGTTGTTATAGATTTGTTATATAATATAAGTTAATGTTTTTCTATAGTAGTTTTATTTTCAAATGATACTCAGATATAAATTCATCCATACCTATTCATAGTTATATCTAATAGAATTATGGTACATTTAATATAATTTAATTTAAAATATAAAATATGAAAGATTTATCCAGAAACAAAAATTAATTAATATCAATCAAAGTACAATTATTTTATTGATGTTCCGTATTTAACAACCAGTTCGACTCTCATTTTGGACATAAAATAAGTATGTAAAATAAGCATATTGTAAAGTAAAAGATGACGAACGGCAATCTGTGAAAAATAAGGGTCGCAATGATGCGGGAGAGTAGAAGGGAAAAGGCCCCATGCATTAAAACCATCGGAACATGGACTAACTGAGCAATACGTAATGAGTGGTTCATGCCGGCTGTTCTTTCGACCATCCGTAACAGCTGCGTACAACGACCCTCCTCTTATACTTTCTTTTTCGCCTTCTACCGTTTCCCTTTTCTCTTGTTCTCTGAGGCCCTATAAAAGAATATTCAGCGAATAATTCTTCGTCGAATCACCCCATCCACCTTCTTGCTCTCTCTTTCCTCTCTCTTGTACGCATGCTGCATATACTTTCTTTGTGAGCTTGTATGTGAAAAATGAATAATTTAAATTAATTGAAAAGTAAAAATTGATATTTCAAGACTATTGTAAAATCATTTTTTCTATAAATGGTAAATTATAAAGTTCTAATTACATATTGTACTAGACTATAAATGAAACCAGTGTTTAATTTTTTATTTTAAAATCATTAACATAATTAAACTTAATAGTTTTAATATAATTATAACTTATTTTATACAGTTAGCTGATTTATTTTAAATAAATAATTAATAGTAAAAATCTAAAGTGTCGATTTTTATACAGCAGATAAAATTTAATAAAAACAATTCATTTGTAATTCATTTAAGACAAACTTACAAATATACTTAATTAAAATTATATATATATATATATTTATTTATTTATTTATTTATTTCTTAATAAATTCGAACTTCTTACATTTCATAGAATACGTACTCTATAATTCTAGAAAGAATTGATTCTTGAATTTCGAATTACTTTCGTCATTTAGTATTGAGAAATCAGAGTTTTGATGATCATTACGATTTCTTTGCTGTGTATATGAATATAGGTCTATCTAAGTATTTATTCTTATTGACTAACTAAAAACATGCACAACTTTTACCAATTGAAATTTCACAAACTACCGTCGGTTATGTTCATCGCTAAAATATTAATTGCTCAAAACACACGTAATATACACTTTATAGTTATACTAAATTGTCATCCTCAATTCATTAAAGCTATTTCGAATTACTTGATATGAATGATTATTCCTTAGTTATATTCTTTTGTTTATGTCATATATAAGATTTTCAAATTACCACTTTTTGTTGCCTCCAAGCTTGTTGCATGTGCTCACTTAGCAATGTTTGCACTTGCAACATACTCAATAAATTAATTAACCTGTTTGTTATTGCTTCGTTAACTTGTAAGTTCTGAAAAATGATATTTATGTATCATAGTACGTAATACATAATTGAAATATTAAAATTCAGTTATAAATATTTTATGTTAATATGTTTATTTGCTTATTAAAAAGTAATTTGATAAGTAGCATTTGGTAATTTCATACTATATTTTGAAAAACATAAATCCAAATTTTAAACATATATTTTAATCTACACTATATTTATAATTCATTGTATTTATTAAATTATCATTCAGCACATATATAGATTCATTAATAAGAAAAATAATAATTTTTTAATAAAATTTGATTGTTTTCTAGTTATACTTATATTTTTTATATTTAATATATAATTTAAATAATTTAATTAGGACGTATATTATAATTTTGAAATTTGCAATATTATAAGATTTATAATTATTTGAAATGATTATTTTCTTAAATAATCAGTTGTACTATTTCATGTTTCAAAAGTTTGTCATTGAATTAATTTAATGAAGCAAATATCTAATAGTGAGTCATTTTGTTATTTGATTTTATAAAACATTATCAATCGATTATCAATTTAAGAATAAAATTAACCAAAAATTAAAAATTTTAAGCTGCGTATTTGGTTTTTGTTTCAGATATACGTAGTTAGAAAACTATTGGAAATAGAATAAAATATTTTAAAAAAGTGTCAATACATTAAAAAGCTTAACATAAATTTGAAATGATGGCGAACGGCATGGATACGGTTGTCCAACAAAATGGCGGCTCAAACCTGGGCCAAAGCTCACAGGAAGAATCCAAAACTAATTTGATTGTGAACTATTTACCCCAGACGATGACGCAAGAGGAGATCAGGTCCCTCTTTTCGAGCATTGGCGAGGTGGAGAGCTGCAAACTTATACGCGATAAGGTCACTGGTAAGGACCATACACTTTTTTGCAATTCCTATTTTTAACTTCGATCCGTGACCCTCCGAGAGCTCGCGCGCAACTACACGCGCTGGGACGCACTTACCTCGAGCCCGCGAATCTGATTTTACACGGAAGCCCGGACGTAGCGATTCTCGTAGTGCGCCTCCTCGCCTTTCATCGAGCTAATTCAAAGTATTTTTCTCTTAACTCCTTACATTTTTATCTTTTAACTAAGCGCGTACATTCTCACCGTTTATTTTTCAAAATCTGCGACCAGATATTAACAAAATTTTCTTAGCTTATTATATCATAAAATGTCATTTATTCTGCGAATCCAAATATGATAGGTATATAAAACATTGAAACTTTGACAGCTATAAAATTATACTATAATAAATTTTCAGTGAAATATTCGTTTCCAATTACAAACTGACCAACTTTAATATTAATAATTATTACAACAATGTAATTAATATTTATGCAAAATCTTTAATAATATTGAGCGTTAATATAAAATGAAAATCTTTAAATCTATACATTTTAGAATTCAGTTTATGATTTTAAAGAAAAGTTATTTCAAAACTTAATAATACAAAATTATAAAAAGATTTCTATAAGCTTTGTGAACCCTTTTATTTTCAAACTTGGAAGTAGCTTTAAGTTTTTACATTACTGTATATATATGAAGATCCAAAGATCCTGAAAATTTGCATTGGCACGAAAACATATTTTACATTTATTATAGAACAAATAGTATAATTCATATATAATGCAAGCGTATAATAGTAAACAGGAGAAGTTTCAAGAAGAAATCGAATAAATGTACGAGGATTAAAAGGGATATTATAACAAATGACATTGATTTGTTAAGTCAACGACATCCGTTTACTCAACATTTGCGAACGATTTTATCCCAACTCCGGCAGCACGTGTGTAGAGTTGCCACCAGTCGTAGGACGCTATTTTCGGGGAGAGATTAGAAGAGAGATATAAAAGCGGGGTGAAGGCTCGAATATGTTTGTGCGCGGAGGCGTTCACGTGTAAAACCTTAGTTAGATTAAAATTGAAGGAAGCAATTATTAAGTTTAATAACTTCCGGGTTTTAATATCTTCACCGATATCAATTATATAAGTTCATATTTATTGCCATGGTAGAAACGCGCGTATGGTAAGTTCGATATTTTTATTCGATCGTTTTATCTTCAGTTTAATATAACCAATTTTCCGAAATTCCTCATCTATTCAACTTCAGTTCCTTACGTATTCTTTTAAATGAAACATTTTATATCTAAAAAACTGACGTCTTTGTTACTCTGTCCAATAATGTTTTGATCGATTTTTTCAATTAAGTAATTACGATATTATGAAGTTATTTTATAAGCGCGAAAAGTAATTAAAAATTATATATGATTTCATGTTTTTATGGTGTATTCGTTTTCATTTATCAAAATCAAAATATGATACTTGTTCGAGCATGCCATTGAAAATATTCGAATTTAAATTTTGTATTCATTACTCAAACATTTATTAGTTAGAAAATAATATTTAACTTAAGTTAATGCAACTAATTAACAATGGAATAGGACTTTTTGAATAGATATTAAATAATTTTATTTGTTTATTTTTTATTCGGATTATATTACATTTTGAAACTATGAAATGATTTATTCACATAAAATAAAAACAGCATATTTTTTGTTAAGTCTCATCGGTTAGCGTACATCTTATTATTCGTAAGATTTTATAGAATTATTTAGTAACTCTGATAATTTCAAAGTAATTTAATTTTTTTATTATAAAATATATTTTGTACATCTATAATATATGGTACTAGCTTAGTTGACAAAACATGTAAATTTAACATTTATGCAAGTAGCAATAAATTTTTTGTTGCTTTCAAATGAAATATCATTTTTATTATTTAATAAAGGTTATTATTTAATAAAAGTTATTATTTAATAAAATAAAGGTATAATATTAAATTCAAACTTACAGAATAGTATTGTAATTATAAAATATTTCCGTATTAAAATAAACTTATTTTACCTTTATTGAAATTTAGAATTTAAAAAAGTAATTTAGTTTTAATTATTTTGTTGGAAGGATAAATTAAAAGCTTTAAATATAAAACAACATTAGCTGACTTCCTCGAATATAAATATAAACTTTATCAAGTAATTAAAAAGCATAACTTTTATTATTTTCTTATAGATACATTTTTTTTATATATATTTTCATTAGATATATATATATATATATATATATATATATATATATATTATAAGAATTAATTACAAAATTTTTATATTTAAAGTTAATAATTTCAATAGCGTGTAAGATATAATTTTAAACTTGTATATTAAAAACTATTTTTTAACTTATCAATTTTTTTTAATTTATTGTACCAGGCTTCCGTTTTTGTATGCTGTTATTATATATAAAATTAATTTTTGTATTTTATACATGGCGTTTCGTTTAAATATCGTTTAAAGAGTGAAAGAAAAAAATTAATTAGCAGATAAAACTCACTTCATTAAGCTTGTTTTTTAGAATTATATTTATAGATTTCAGTTTCATTAATTTTAAATTGTTTCATATGCCGTAAAAGTTTTTGCGTTATATATATATATATATCACATAGTTTTTAATGAGCTACTCTAATTGTATTAAGTATTTAAATTCTTAACTTAAAATATAATCAACTATTAATACATTTTTTATTCTTTATGCGTATGCTCATATATATAATATGTACATACTGTAAGAAATATTTAGATGATTCTATAAACAAGAAAATTATTTTAGATAACAAAAAGAACTTTTTCATATCCAAATTAATGTCCTTACAAAAGCTTTTACATCGTAATTTAATACAAATTTTATTTATTAATTTTTAGAACAAAAATAACAATTTTTCAATGCAAGTTTAAGATGTAATTGAATAAAATTCTAAAAATATTTTTCCAAATTAAATGTTTAATATCAAACTTAATCAAATTTTTGCAGAAAAATAATTATTTTTGTTTTGTTTTAAAGTAAAATTAGCGAATCAACTTTTTACAATAAAAAATTGACATATATTTTATACAATGTATACAATTTTATTTTTTTTGTTTTTTAAACAGGTCTGAACAGTACGTATAAAGACATTTGTTTGCAGATGGTTCGTTAAAATATTTTGTTTATTATGCTACCTTCATCAAACCTTTTGTTAAGTATATTGAAAATAATACACAGCGATGTACCAAATTAAAGTAGAATACTTTAAATATATACATATATTTCTAGCTTTTTAGTTTTCTCAATATTCTTTCCAGTATTATTATTGTTATTAGTATTATTTATTATTGTAATACCTAATTTTATATTATTATTACCGCTGATATCATTATCTTCATCCTTTTCGTCCTCCTTGTTATAATAATAATAATCATTGCTTGTTACTGCTGTTTCTTTTCTTCTTCTTATTGTTGTTGTTATTGTTTTTGATATTATCACGAATATTATTTTTTACTTTAATTATTTCATTTTCATTTTTCCTTGTACAATAGAATTATAATCAAAGAATATTTGTTATTTTTTCGTTGAAAAAATTTTCATTACCTAGAAAGAATGTAAATACTAGTTCGTTTACTCGGCCCAAGTAGCTCGTTGACACAAGAGTTGTATCTTTTTCATTTCGATCGCTTGTCACCTGTCGGCCACTCGACGATAGACGGGAACGTTTGGGCTTTCGCGCGTGACAGACATGTGGATTAATACAAATAAATTATTAATTTTTCCGTCATATTCACGTTATCATCTGCTTTTCACTCTTTTTGCTATTTGTAACGGTAGAATATATAACGCGGTGTAATATGCGATACTACACTCGCGGGAGTTATATATTGGGCGAAATAATTAGGTTCACGTTGATTCCTTCCAGGTCAGAGCTTGGGCTATGGTTTCGTAAACTATCATCGACCAGAAGATGCCGAGAAGGCTATCAACACGCTTAATGGTCTTCGTTTACAGAATAAAACGATTAAGGTTCGTTTTTGGTTTTTCATACATCTTTAAAGCGTTTTTATGAAATCAACATTAACTTTACTACATCAACCAACCTTTATTATTATATTCCTTTTTAACGAATCTTTTCCATAATTCCATCAATTAAAAATACGTAATAATTTGATTATATACATTTGTACTTCTACAAGAATTCTTTTTAGCAAATATTTATAATTTACATAATAAAATAAAGAAACTTCGCGAATTGTCTATTTTAAATCTACATCTTAAACACAATTATTATTAATTAGAGTTTTATTGCTTTTTCATTCAATAATTACGTGTATTTGTATTAGATAATTCTATTAAAACAAATTGCACAAAATTTTTATTTTATCTATGATTTTAGTGATATATTTGATTCCCCTACCATGCTGTCTTGATTAAAATAAAGTAGGGTTAATACAATAAAAGTAGTGAACAAATATTTTAATTAAATAACATTAAAAACATATATTTATCTTGTAAAATTATCTTAGAAGCAATATATAATGTTGAAGACAGTTATGATATGAATGATTAATTGCGAAGTATTAAATGATATAGGTTGAATGAGAGTTAGATATCGAATACAATTTTAATTTTAATTTTGAATTAATACGTAATCGGTTAATTTTAATAGGTGTCGTATGCGAGACCTAGTAGCGAAGCTATAAAGGGCGCTAACCTCTACGTTAGCGGTTTACCCAAAAATATGACACAGCAAGATCTGGAAAGTCTATTCAACCCTTATGGCAGGATTATTACCTCACGAATACTATGTGATAATATTACAGGTAAGTTCTACATCTTAGACAAATAAGTAGATATGGATTTGGATATAATTTTTATGTACATGTGCGTAAGTCATGCTTTGATACTTTTTAGCCTGAAAATTGTGAAAACAAACTTATTGATCTGTATTATTGTTGACTTCAAATGAATTATTTCATAATAAACAATAATAAGAAATAAATAAAAAGAAATCTCTATCTTGGTAATTGTCAATAATATTGCTAATCAAAATAAAAGTTGATATGATTTATTTGATCTAATCGATTAAAAAAATAGTATTGATATTCAAATAAATATACTCGTTTAAATACTTATTAAAACATTGTGTGGTGACTAGATATACTATGCACTATTTTATCTTAAAAACATACAAACTATGTTTCATTATAAATAGAAAAATAAAACATATGTATAAAAAATGTGTAGCAGGAAAGTAGGATAATTTGGCCATGGGGCTTAGCAGAGAGGTGGATCGGTGCGCCTCGTCTTTTTTTTCTTACTTAATTTAAATAAAATTAAGATATTCAAATATTTATCTATAATGATAAAAAAATTAGTGCAAAATTAGTCGAGAACCTTGAAAGCTGTCAGTGCCGTAATAAAAGTTAAAGATTTCAAAAAATCTTTTATTTACGTTTATGTATATATACACGTGTGATTTATTTATTGATTAAACATTTTTTTCCCAATGTTATTGTAATTCTAATGATTGAACAGAGAAATAGTCCTAATTTTAAAAATTTATACCTTTTCATTTTTCACACACAGCCTCATGGCCTCCATCTTTATTGTTGCTTCTATTATTCCACTTTTAATATCACTCCGCTTTCCTTTTCTATTATATGCCTTTACTTTTTCTCCTTTTATATTTATTCCTTCTCTCCATCAATTGTTTCATTTATTTACAACTTCGTTCCAGCTTCAAACGTATCCCTTGATGTAGCATCGATATGTTATTTTTAAATTATGTAACATCTGCTTGCTTACTAAAAAATTTTAAAACCTCAATATGATTGTAATCATTGTAATATAATTATTTTTCCTTTGTCATAATTTCATTCTCATTGTTTATATTATTATATTTTAATATTTCATAATTTTACTGAAATATATCGTATAAATGTATGTCGATAAATATAATCGATAAATGAAATGTATCGTATCTTTTCCTAAACATTTTTATTTGTGTTGAAAATTTAAAAAAACGGACAAAGCATATTTCGTTCATTTTATAACGCATAAATTTATAAAGTAAATACTCACCTCTCATTCGCTAATCTATTTTAAAAAATAGCAGCAGCGTTTTTTTAGAACTTTGAATTGAATAATGTGTAATATATTTTCAACTAAAATTTTCTATTACTTTATATTCATTGCATTTAATTTACTTCGAATTGTTAAAGTAAAGTATTGAAATTTAGTTAAATATCATTAATAGTGTAATTAAATAATTACTTAAGTTTTAAAACTATTTAAAATATAATAATGTAATAATTGCTGGTTATAACTATTTAAATAATTATGTAGTAATTATTGATAATAACTATTAAAATAATTATGTAGCAACTATTAATAATAATTGTTAGAATAATTGGGTATTATCTATTATTATAATACATTATATTTTATTAATAATAATCTATTATCATCTAATATTTAAAAGTTAATTGTTACATTGAATATTGTTAATTTACGTAAATTAAAAATTTTGTGTCATTATTTTTGATGTCAGATCTACTAATTAATAATGTTAAGAAAGGTTTACAAATAGTTATGTCTTAAATAAAACATTTCATATAAATTTAATTTTAGAAACATATTTTTGAAAAACTGTTTTATTTCTGTTATAAATCAATTTAAAAATCAATTGTAAAATTATTAAATTGTTTTGTAAAAATTTCATTCGTATTTGAAAACTTAACTCAAATTTCTATTTTCGAGTTAAAAAACTTGTATATACGTTTTTATGCGCATTAAACTTTTTCTGAGGAATGAGATACAAGAATAAGATTATAATTTAAAAAAATATCAGGCCCTTTGCTGTTTTTCACTGAGATATGATTTCTTCGTTTCTGTTTAGTACGACAATTTACGACTGGCGGTGGAGACAATTTGCCGGGTACGTAATTCAATAAACTTTTTCTTTTCCCACTTTTTCTATTACTCCTTATAACTAAACATAATTTTATTAGTGTATTTTTATAATTTTAAATGAACAAAAGATTTTTATTATCATCGTTAGGTAACACTATATGAATATCGGAAAATACCAAAGGACATTTATTTTTAGTTATTTTCAGAAATTTTTTATTCATTTCATAATTTCTCATTCTTATTTGCAATATTATAGTATGTATATTTTATATATTTAAAATTTATAATAAAAGGATTTTTATTTGCTGTAATATTAATAAGAATACATTTTTTATTTCATTTATAATGTATGATTAACTAGTGCCAGATTTTTGTTTCTTTACGCTTTCATACCACATTATTTTATCACCTTATTTATTAGAAAATATCTATTGTCTCTGACACCTTTCGAGTTACTTAATATTCTGACAATGTAGTTAATATTAATGAAAGATTTAAAAGATACTTAAAGATGAATAAATCATAGTTACAATTATTGCCACTGCTTATTTTCATGACGTAAAGAAACGAAATTATGCGCACCGAGCCATTTATTATTAAATTTTTAATTTTTATTTACTATTAATGAGTTTTTTACTCTTTTATCAAATCTCTTTGGATTTCTTTAAAATTATTAAGGCATCTTTGTATGAAAAAGTGTTGATAATATGATGAAAATATGATGATTAAATATTAAGAAAATTGAAACACAATATATACAATTAACTATTTGTTAAGTTTAGTAAATAATTATAACAATACAATAGATTTAAATTTTAATCATGTTTAATGTCTCTCATATTTGTATTACTTACAAGTATAAGAAAAAAGTTGTTACTAAAGACTTCTATTGGAATTTTTAACAAAATTATATGTTGTATAAATGGTAAATGACTAAAGGGCGAGTGACAAGTTGTAAGTCTGGTACTATGCAGGAAGATTATGGTGCCGTTGTTCGCATCGGCTTATGTATTACAGGTTTATCGAAAGGGGTCGGCTTCATCAGATTCGATCAGCGAGTAGAAGCTGAACGTGCCATTCAAGAGTTGAATGGGACAATTCCAAAGGGTTCAACGGAGCCCATTACCGTCAAATTCGCAAATAATCCGAGCAACAACAGCAAGGCAATACCGCCCTTAGCAGCATACCTCACGCCTCAAGCGACACGCCGATTTGGCGGCCCGATCCACCACCCAACCGGCCGCTTCAGGTACATTCCACTGTCGCCACTATCCAGGTACCTACTCGCCTCTACTCGCTCTACCCAACAAACTGAAAGAACAAAGAAACCGATGATTTTGTCCGATGATTTCTGTGTATTTACCTTTGTACACAGATCTATCTACTGCGCTTATTGCGCTTATTTTCTTTTCTTTTCTTCCCTATAAACAACTTTGTGCACACGACTACTACCAATTTCTGTCCACGTCATTATTTTCTCTCGCCATTATTACTCGATCCTTATCAAGCTCTTTTAAATATTCCCTCGCATACCTTAGTTTATCATTTCATTGGTTAGAAACATTTCTTTTATGAAGGTACTTTGCAAAGTAATTCTGTTTGTTCTGCTTATATCATCCTTTATCTATCGTTTATTATAATACAGGAAATAATATAGAGACAATTCTAAATCTTAATTTACTCAGATGTTAGTATTTTTAGTACCCAAAACCATAAATAATTAATTTATTAAAATATCAAATATTCTCTGTATACATAATTGTAAATATACATATTATTTGATTTTAACGGACTAATAACAAATAGTAGTTACATCTGATTTATGTTTTAATCTACATTATTTAAAGTTACCATTCAAAGATGCACATATATTATAAAGTTTTTAATAAGAAATATTTGAATAATAAGGCTTCTTTAGAAACAAATAAAAATAAATCTTCAAATTTCATAAAAGTACAATAATTAAACAATTTTGTATTATTCCAATGAAAATCCTGATGTTTGCTGTTAGTACTAATGTAGAAATGACATCATTTAATCGCTTTTTTAAAATTATTTATTATTTATTATATACTCAACATTAGTTATATTAATAAAAAATAAGCTAATAAATAAAATACAAGTTAATTGAACTTTTAGTTTTTTATTTAATCATTTGTTTTACTTGAAAATAACTATAAATCGGGGTATTTCAGGCTTAAATAGGTCTATAGATTGCTGTCGTATTTTTAAAATTTATTACAATTTTTAATTTTTCTATTTATATACAATCATTATAATATATATATATATATATATATATGAATATATACTATTACTTATTTAACATTTTTCTTTATTAAAATATGTTTTGTTCCTTTTTTATGAATTTCAATTATCGATTTTTTAAAATTATTTTTATTTTTTTTTTAATTATGACACATGTCTGTTTATACAGTATGTATAGCTTATTTCCATTATATATCAGCGTAAATTTTTTATTAAAATTCATTCTGCTTTGGGATTCGGAATTTTTTTTCTCACATCCTTTTCTTATGTTTTGTTTTAGCATTGGCAAGGCTATGCTTGCCATTAACAAAGGGTTACAGAGGTTAGTATTTTTATGTTCTTTTTCTTTTTACTATCCTATTCCTTAGCCATTATCCTCATCTGGACAGTGCGCAGTTACGTTTCTATGTTTCGATTTATATAACGATATTTGAAAATAATTTTTATTCTATTAATTTAATTTAAATTTAATTCCCTATAAAAATTAATTTTCCGTTTAAGAACAGTTTCTTATGAAACTACAATTTCAATTTATATAAAGACCAATTTAGATTCACATTATCATCTATCCATATGTTTCGATTTCGATATATATTTCGATACGGATTATATATATAATATATAATACTATATAAAATAATAAGAATATAATTTATAATTCGAAACATGTTATAAATATAAAAATAAAATTTTTAATTTTATAAATGTTTTATAATTTACAAAGTAATCTAAAATTGGTTTTTTTCATAGATATTCAATATAGATTATGTACTACTAAATTTTAATAAATTGTAATATAAAAGTTATGTTTCGTAGATATTTCGAAGTGATTTATTGAACATAAAAATGCATTCTACAATAAATTTCATATCATTAATATTAATAAATACATGTAATAAATAGATCAATTTATTAAAAAGTTTTTTTAGTTTACTATACGATCTTGTTTAAATTTAGTTTATAATATAATTTATTGATTTTTAAAAATAATATTTTATTGAATAATATTTATTCAATTAAAAACTAAGATATTTTTTAAAACTTTATGTATACATGTATAGATTATTTTGAATTAAATATATTTAAAAAATGTTCGAATATATACATTTTAAGAAAATTAATTTCTTATTCTATCATTTTTATATATTCTTTTATTATTTATATACTTCATATTAAGCATAACAAATTTTTCTTTAGATTAATTTATTTTAATGCCTTCTGAATATATGACCATTATTTTATTATATTTTATTGTGACTTAATATTATTTTATTATCAAAATTATTTCTTTTATAAATATTATTACATAATAATCTTACAGTTTTATTAAAATAATATCAACCATTTAGCAGTAACAAATAATTAAATAAATCTAATTAAATTTGTAAAATGTATCACATTTAAGCTGAACACAAATTTCTGATCAACAACTAATGTAATTATATTTTCATTAAATATTTGATAAAATTAATCAACTAATTTAAAATGGTAATAAAAATAATTCGAAGCTGTTTAACACTAACAATTAACGCGTACTGTAAGTCACGAATTTCATAGCTTTACAATTGTATACTAATCAAGATGTGCCTTATTTTAACGCGGCTTATGATGTCAAGTAGGTACGTAACTTTCATATAATATATGTATATTTATGTGTATATACAATATTTAAAATTCAAAATTTATAAATTCGTTAATTAATGATTCTAAAACATATTTAACGTAATTTATTTAATTATATTATTTCAACTCGATTTATCAACTGGTTATAATACTGCAATATATGTTAAATGTATTAATTATAATCTTTTCACATTTTTAAGTGGGTAATTCTGTAATGAATTGCAAAAACGTTATTTTTATATTACGCATGTTATTAATTATAAAATAATATTCATTTATCAATAAAAATTATATGATATACAATAAATTATTACTTATTTTCTTAGATTGAAAATTCATTAGAGATTTCATATGAATATTTATATTACTATATATATTTAGATATATTTTTTTATATATGAATACATAATATTTTAATATAATTTGAATTAATTAAATTGATTTCTATCATTCAAATGATATTAATTTTATTTGTAAAAAAAATGTATTTTTGAATATTATTTATAAATATTTCTATAATCTCATTGTCAAATTCTATACCTGTATATATAATACACTACATATATATATATATATATTACAATATTATATATTACAATTTTTCGAACTGAAAAATGTTAAGATAGAAGGTAAATGGATTAGCAATTACTGTTTATTATTTTTGTTTATAAATTTATTAAACGTTATACATAAAAAATTATATAATTACATTAAAATTTAAAACACATTAATCTATTGTTATATAATACAATTATATCGATATTTTATAAGGGTATTTTTATAAATTATTCAGTAATTGTTAGATTAATTAACTTAAATCAATTATTTTTTATTAATAATTTCAGTTGGTAATCAATTATTATTATAAATAGTATAAATAAAAAATTACTTATTACATTTTTTTTTAACTTTTAATAAAACTTAATAATTGGTTATTAATTAATGAATTGATTTTAAAATTGTTTACTTGTTTTTAAAAATTTATTTTTTACTTAATTATTTAATTAAGTGTGAATATTAAATAAAATTTTGAAACAAAATATTAATTGAATACCAGTTTAAATTTAATAGAATGAAATTATTATTATTAATAATGGATTGTGTTGACAATTTTTATAATTTATAAAAACATTCTGTTGATTAAGATAATAATTTTTAAGTAATCGATACATATTGTAATAATATTTTAACAATTTAAGCTATAAATTTCATAAATATATATTTGAAATTGTAATGATACATGAATTGTAGTATTTAGTTTATATTAAAGGACGAAAAAAAATGTTTTTTTTTCATTTAGAACCTTATTTTTTAGTACATTTAATTTATAAAGATAGTTGCAAATAAGTAAAATACACTATTTCTTATTTTTAAATATTAAGATTTATAAAAAAGTTAAAAACTAGGTATTGTAAAATAATCAACTACTTAAAATAAGTATTATTATTACATTTTTTTTGTCCTCAATGATTATATAAATATTAATTCAATTTTTTTAGAATATAAAGACCTAATACATATCAGAAGTTGCTTTTCTTGACTTATTCAAATTCAATAATTCATAATTATATTTAATTTTTTAATAGATATAATCAATCTTACTTAAATAATGGCTTTATTTTTTTACATAAACAATATTAAAGATTTCATTAAAAATTTTTCAATAATTCTTACTTAAAGTACACGTATTTTTTTTAATTAACTGTGACTAATGAACAAATATTTAAAATTATAATAAATAATTGATATAAAAACAATTATTATATTTAAAATATTAAAAATGCAGTTATACTCGAATTATATTTTTTGTTTAAATGAATTCGAAGTAAGATGACTGAAAGGAAAAGAAAATTTTGCCATAGTCAGGAGAAGCACCTTCACGCTGGAAGTGTCATCCGTAAACTAAACGTCAAGCCGTCAACAGCAAAACGACTAACGAGCGTCGTTTCAGGTACAGTCCTCTGGCGGGAGATCTGCTAACGAATTCGATGCTGCCTGGCAATGCGATGAACGGCTCGGGATGGTGCATTTTCGTGTACAATCTTGCACCTGAAACCGAAGAGAATGTCCTTTGGCAACTGTTTGGGCCTTTCGGCGCTGTCCAGTCAGTCAAGGTGATACGTGATCTCCAGACTAACAAGTGCAAGGGTTTTGGTTTTGTTACTATGACCAACTACGAAGAAGCAGTGGTCGCCATACAAAGTCTCAACGGCTACACTCTTGGTAACCGTGTTCTCCAAGTTAGTTTCAAGACAAATAAGAGCAAGGCTGCGTAGGACGAGCAAGGGCCGCTCTATCAGCAACAACAGCAGCAGCGCCACGAACATAACTCGGGCGACACTGGCATGGCCTCCTCGACAACTTCCTCCGCAACTGCAGCGATGATTCAGCAGCTGATCGCCAAGCGAGCTGCAGGTGCGGCCGCCCTTCTGTTCAGTGCCAAGCACCAGCAGCAGTTCCATCACATACAACAGCTGCAACTCAATCGACAGTTCCTAGGACAGCGGTCCCTAGGCCACCATCATGGCCCACACCTCTGGCTACCACAATCTGGAGGAGTTCACCAGTCGGCTGAAGCTTTACCGCGCTGGTTGTTGCCAAACCAGCGGAGTTCATCCGGAGTGAAAGGGTCCCAAGGTCGCATGATTCAACACTCGAGGTTTCCGTCAGTGAAAGATAAACCAGGGCCCAAGAAAGTTTTGAATATCCATCAGGAACATAGCGATAGAGCGTAACGATAGCGAAAGGGCGGCCAAGGCCAAAAGCTTAAATAAAGCTTGAGAATAAGAGGGGGTAATGATTGGCGTATGCGAAGGGCGAGTGATAAAATGATACAGTATTTCAAGAAATAACTAAGAAATGATGAATGAAAAGATTGCTGACATCTTGTATAAAAATAGTCAACGTTGATGGTCTACACATGTCTAGTTGATAGTATGCTAAGTACATGGATACAGGTTGATCTACACATAAAAAACAGCTCGAAAAAATGGCTTATGGCGTGAGTCAGGGCTTGCACAAAGTCGATAATAGCTTAGGAAGTAATTTATAATTATTAACTAGTGGCAGCACGCCGTCAAGCGATGGTGTTGCATACATACATATGTGAAACAAACGAAAACTGAAGAGTTAAACAAGTTGTGCAAAAAATGAAAACGGGAATAAAAAAATAATTGAAAAATATATTATATTAATATAAATACAAATATGTGTATCTGTAAACGTATATATACGTACATACAAACATTTGTATGTACACATTTGTACATATACTTATGCGTTTATTGCGCAATTATGTACGTGTGCGTGTATGTATATATACGTACATGAAAAAGCAACACTAAAAAGAGTGATACGAAGGACGGAGAAGAACGAAACACGAATCCTACAGAAGTCTTCTTTTATAATAGTGTACATTTAATTGTTAGAAGATATCACCTCTAGTCCACTAAGTAAAGAAACACATAGTCGTATATAATTCGATCCTTCTTTTCTATATATATTTTTTTTTTTTAATTTTTTTATTCGGCTATTTGAATAAATGAATCTCAATATTTAAAGAGATTGAATAAATCGTAAAATTTTAAATAGATTAGTAAAAATGGAATAAATCGGTGATCGGTGCAAAAATGATTTTAGAAATAAAGAAAGAAATGAAACAGCTTGGCAATCGTTGAACTATAGTAGTGTTATTGTATTGATTTATAAACTAAATATTATATAAAATAAATGGTAATCTATAGGCTTCTTTCGATAAATTCATGAGATTTGATAGATGTTATTTAAAATAACCATTATAAAACTTTTTCAAAAATTGACTCGCCCTCGCAACGATTATTATATACTTATGATTATTACTACGTGCCGTGACAGTATGTAAATCATATATCGTCATGACTATCATAATCATCGTCATCGCTATAATTACAATCATTATTATTCTTTTGATTAAATGCATCTTTTTGTATCTAGTCCAGGAAGGCATATAAGACGAGAGAGAAACAAAAAGAACAATTAATTATAATAAGATTTAATCTAAATACTTTAATATGAACTTTCAAAAAATTTGAATTGTTGAATTATGAGATCTCAATTAATTCCTCTCTTCTTATTGTGCTTATACTCGTACCTCATTTTATTCATTTAACACATGTAAACATGTCAAATTATGCGAAGTTATCTATAATGCAGATACAAATCGCGTTACGGTGTCCTTGATAATTATGGAGAAAAACTCATCGTTATCAAAGTGCACGGACTACTTTTTAAAAGCGTAAAGTATTCCACTCCTCTTACCTCATATTCTCATAATTATCTATTATTATTCTAAATATTGGTTATTATTATTATTCTTACTATTAAAATTTACTTTCTAATCCTCTTTTTCTTCTTCCTCTAGTTCTTTTTCTAAATTAAAAAATTTTTTTAATATAAGTTTGTGATTTTGTCTATTATCGTGTAAAATTATAAATAAGAACGAATGGAATGATAATATCATTGAACTTTGAAAGATAATTTTCAGGTGTTTAAATATTAAGAGCTAATAACTTGGATATAATAATTGCTGTTATTTACTAATTTCTTTTTATTCTGTTCTTTTTTATTCAGTAGCATCGAAATATAAGTAATTTTATAAATTTAATTGTATACAAATATTATAATTTTATTGACAAAATTATAGCTTAGTAAAGGAAAGTAAAAATAAAAAGTAGAAAAAAAATAAAAAAAAAATATAACATAAAAACTCTTTAATATTGATCATCATGGTATGTACTATTATTTACTGCTGATTACCATTACCATAACTATCACTACTACTACTACTACCATCATTATTACACTACTAGTACTGCTACTGCAACTGTTAGTGCTTCTATTATTGATACTCCTACTGATCTGCTATTACTACTTTACTTCCGCTGCTATAATTATTTATTTATTTATTTAATTATTATATAACATAAAATTATGTTTTATTTATAAATTAAACTGATTTGTGTTTAATTCAAATGTTATTTGTTTTACTTCTTAAGTATTTGAATTTCAATTAATTCCTTTATTATTACAGCCAACAATGTCCTTAATGTATTTTCGTCCTCCTTATACATCGGTGATTACATGTAAATATGGTGATTCTATATTTTTTCACATTTTATTACAATTGAAATATTTTTTCAGAATATATATCTGCATGTTTTTGAAAACACATATGCAAATTGGTTTTTTCGTTTATATAAGAGGGACAATGTTATTTTTTATATTTCAATTTAATAAGCATAATGGAAAGATAAGAAGTATTTACAAATTTAAAAAAATTACTTAATTTATACAGTTAAACATAGATGAAAGTTAAACATAGCACGAAAAGAGAACAAAAAAATGGAAGAGGACATTATTGTTTTTAATCTCTTTAATAAATAATCATAACTTTATTATTTAATATATATCTGATGGCATAAAATTCTGAATAATTAGTATCGTTAAAAAATAGGCGCAGAATGATCGTCGTAGTAATATCGAGTTATGAATATAAATACATGTTATTTATAAATAATATCAAATACAGAATTCATAATGGCGAGAGTTCATGAAAATTTGTTAAAACGGGTATTATTGGTACAGTTAGATAAGATTTCATATAAACAAATTGGAAAATGTTTCACGTTCGATCGACTCCGTCCTTCCCGTGTTTACTGTACAATACGTGATGATAAACTGTACAACTAATTCGATCAAAAGAAAAAAACATATATACAATGCACTTTAATAACAATTCAGAAAACGTAAGAGGATTATGAAGAACGTACAAACGACAAATACGACAGAAACAAGATTTGTTTCCATCGTCAAAAGTTGAAAATGTGCGAGTCCTGGTTTTTGCCGCTGCTAATAAAATACCAATGGTAATAATCATGCGAATATAATAGTAAACAAACAGAAAATAGAAAAGCTTTCAAGCTAGATAAAAACCAAAACTAAAAATTTAAAAAAATCGGAAATACTTTCGATCGATTGATTTCGTAGCATGTATTTGTATTATACGCGCGCGAGCATGTAAACGCTTTGAAAATAAAAATATTAATATTTCTATGAAATGAATACTTTCGTATATGCACGCGCGCCGAGAAGACGAAACCTGTTTCGGCATCGAATTTAGAACAATAAGCATGATGATAACACTATGTTATTGATTAAGTATGCCGTCTTAATTTGCGACGCTAAAAAGTGAATTTAAATGAATGCAAATACAAAAAGCATGTTAGCATAAATTGTACATTTCGACAGCGTTGCAGGTTTAATCTACTCGTGTTACCATGAATGTTTAGTCGGAAGTGAGAGAAAAAGAAAAGCAAAATGCGAAACGAAACTTAAAACAAATAAATAAAATAAAAAGAATCGAAAAATAATATTGCTTGTATGATCGATAAACTTCATACATTAAGTTTAGATGTAAAATTTATGTATACTACTCATTTCTGTAAAGGCTAATGAGTTACAATCTTGGATTACCTTTTAATCGCTCATCGTTTTTTGTAATGTATCTTTTATGAACATTTTCTCCATCGATCTATTTATTATATTTTATCTGTCGATAATAATTATTAATTATCGCTTTTATAAAGGTTGTCTTAGCTACTTGAGCGTCTATTTATTCATGCATAATTATTAATTAAATAAACCAATTAGTTAATGAATTATTATATAATATTATCATTAGAAATGATTATAATAATTATTAGTCACAGAGGCTCGGATGAATTTATGAAGTTATTATTTACTACATTACAAAATGCTAATCTAAGAATTCAATATGCAAACAATGTAATTGTAGATATGAAACAAATGAAAATTATAAGAACAAAAAAATTAATTAAATGTCAATCGCTATTAACGATTTGTCCGGACTCCGTAGTAATATCCACTTATTTATTCTTATTGATTGTTGTTAGGATTATTTTATGTCGCATATATTTAATATATTCACAAAAATTATAAAGAAATAAATAGAAGACAAGAATATACAAAATTTTAAGGGGGTTACTGATGCTGAAATGAAGGAATGAATTTATATACAAAAAAACACTTGAAAAAAATACAAATCAATAATAAGTATGTGCTTGAATGACATTCATTTCAGGTATTAAGTAGATATTATTTTATCTGCCTACGAATTATTAATATTTCACTAATAAATAGCTATTACTCTTCAGTTCTAGATGGATATGCACTAACAAAATAATAAGAATAATCAACTAAATTTTTATTTTACATCTATCATTTTATCGATTTCTGAAATGAATGATCATTTGTTATTAGTCGAATATGCAGTTGAAATATACAGTGGTGCTCTTGAATATAAAATATATTAACTAGTGGAAATAATAAAGTAATTTTCGACTAGAAATAAGTAAGTAAAAAAATGTGTTTTATACGCATGTAAAAAAAAGAAAAAAGTAAGACGAAGCGACGATGAACAAGAGCTAAAATTTTATAGGATCGATTGGGTTAAACAGCAACACATAAATAACTCTTATTCATCGTAGGCCTAAATAAATAAAGTATTTATATACTATGTATTAACTGAATCATTTAAAAGATGAAGATGGAAAATTTTCAATGGAAAAATAAATATAAACTAAGTCAAAACGTAATAGTGAGAACTAGAGAGTACGAATGTGCGCGAAAAAACTACTAAAGGCAATAGATTTAGCGTATATAAATTAAAACAAACAAGAATGAATGGAACGAAAATAAAGTAAAATATACTTGAGGTGTGATATAAATTCAATGATATAAGTAACAACGATCAACTAAAATCCAAGAAATATACTTAATAGATAATTTTCAATTAAATAAATGAAAAATATATTCAATAATATATAAATCAAGTCAAAAAATGTCAGACTGATGAAATAGGCGATAGAACGACTAAAACGTGTAAAAACCTAAATACAGAAAAAAGATTGTAGAATATACATCTACCAAAAATTTGAAAAAGATTGAATTAATAATCAACAAGGTGATATAAAGCAAATAAAAAATAAAAGAAAATATGAAAAAAAATCAGAATAACAAATGAGAGAAAAGACAAAGAGGTAATCTATAATCTTATGTACATGTTTTGATTATATTCTAATGATTACTTATTATATTTATAATAACGTGCTTTGGATTAATAAGGTAATGAAATTGATATCTATGAAAAAGTATCCATATATAAATGAGCAAAAATATGGTAGTTAGTCTGTCAATGGATGTATAAATATTTAATTACAATATTCCTAGGCTATACAAAACGATGAAAAACTTTATAGAAAACAAGAAATTAAAATGAAAAATAAACAGACATGTAAGATGATGTGAAAAATCGCGAATCCTTCTTAATTAAGTCGAATGACTATAAAATAAACCAAAGATACATACACGCACACACGATATATAGAAAAAAAAGAAAGTTAGGTACAAACAGAAAGCAAAGAATATAAAAAGTGCAGATTTTGATGAGAATTTATTAAGAGTTAGTAAAATGATTAGCCAAAGTGTATAAAGATTTTAAAGTATAAGTTTCTGATGTAACAAACCTGTTTGCTCATGTGAAAAATCACGAGTAAGATCCTCAATGCTTTTTGTTAATTTTTTAAATTTTTTTAGAGCAGAATAACTTTGTTTAAAGATTTTATAAAAAATTTTGCAATATTCTATTAATATAAAAATCTTATTAAGATTTATAAATATTAAACAAAAATAAATCAAATATAAATAATTGAATCTATTGAAATTAAGTATTTATTGCAGCCATAACAAACTATTTCAAAGTTAAATAAGGAATAACAAGATATAGAAAAATGGACACATTTTAAAGAATTAAGAAAGAGTAGAGGATTAAATAGCTTCTTCGTAAGAACTAAGCTTCTGGTTTATAAAGAATTAGCAAATTATTCTGGAAAATATAAGAGGAGAAAGGGAGAGAAAAGGAGGAAATAATGAAATAATAAAACGCACTCAACTGACTCGACGCGATATTTAACATCATTGAAAATGGGATAAAACTTCCTTGCTGACAAGTTTTTTCCAAATCAAAATTTACTGTCCGCTATATAACAAAAAAATGGGAAGCACAGATATACATTCTAGAAAAAATTATCAGCGTAATACTTCAAAACATTCCATATTATGATTAATGAATTAAGATTTATAAAAACATGAAATATGCTTGAAATAAGCATACTGTGATTGATGATCATTTGATATTGTCTTGTTGAGTTGACAAGTCGAAATAATTTGGAAAGATAATTTAACAAATTGCCCAAAAACATCGATAAAGTGTAAAAGTAAATTTTATATTATGCGATATATATTAGTAATATATCAATTCTAATAAATATTGAAAATATGACAGCATTATCGAGTAATTGCTAAATCTTAACAATGTAATAGTAAAGTGACAATTTAACGGATAATTATATAATTTATAAGCAACGTGAAATCCAAATTAAATGAATTTCTTAATCCCATTTATTGTAAATACATAATAAATCTAAGATTCAAAATTTTATCTATACTTATAAAATATAATGTATTCACACAAATTCAATATTTTATACAATAAACTAACGAATAAAAATAGGAAAAAATACAAGTTTTGGACGGGAAATTTACTTACAGAATCGTTCAACGATGAAATTTTCATATATATGGGGTCTTTGTACTTTTTCGCAGTATGAAATCAAAGTAAAGAAAATTCTTTTGAATAAAGATAAATATTCACAAGTCAACGGTGTAATGATATTTTGAAAGAAAAAAAAGATAGAAGCCTAGATAAGAAGAGATCCACTACTTCCGTGAGTCACTGACATGTATTTTATTGTATCTGCTCTATGAGCAAAATGACATTTTTTTTATTATACACATATATTTATATATACATTTGATTTAAATAAAAAAACTACAGCTTTGAGGCACACGCACCAAAATTAAGATGATTAACAATATCTACAAATCTAAGAGGCATAAATTACAAATCTGACTTTGATTAATACAACTATAAAACTCATAATATTTATATAATTTAATTTAACTTTAATGAACTTTAAAGTTATTGGATTTATTTGAGACTTAAAGGTGTAATTAATTAAGACAGTTTGTTGCGAAATTTGTTGAAACATATGAATAAATGAAACAGATTAAAAAGAATTAAGTTTTTTTCATGACTGAAAAGAATGTAAAAAAAATTAAAACGACATAACATGACCGGATCTCACTAAAGAAACCTCGCGATGCATAGAAAAATTATTATAGTCTTTGTAACATTTAATAAAGAAATGAAATATAAAATTACCGATTCCACAAGAAAAAAGGAAAAATACAAAGAACAATTAACATTTTAGAAAACATACAAAGAAATACAAATTGAACAACGTTGAAGTTAAACAATAATTTAAATCATGAAGTAACAATAAACGAAATTAATATAAAAACATAATAAACAATATTCTAATTATGAAAATAATAAACAAGGAGAGTCAAGTATTTTGTGATGGGTTTTAAAATATAATAAAAGTAAATTAAGAGATAAAACAAAAACATTTAAGAATATACACACAGATACCCCGCATATCGAACAATAATATGTGTGCATATTATTGCATACCTTTACAGATATTTTGTCAAATATAATTACTTCTTTAATTAGAAGAATTAACTTCCACAAAAAAGAATGAATTAGATACCTTATAAGAAGGTTGGCAAAGAGCTTCCACTAATTTGACTTACCCTTACATAATACGCAATGATTGAAAATTTGCGTGCATTGAAACGCACACCGAATATATTCACCTCCAAGCGGCAGTGAATCATGAGAATCAGCACAAATTTAACATATAAAAATTAATATAATCATTTTATAAGGTTATAGATTCGTAATAAAAAGTAAACTTTTATGTTTCTCGATGGTAACTCACAAAAGACATCCCGACCAAATTTATAGTGTCTCATTACGATTTTATAAAATAAAGTTGTAAGACTCGTTAGTGTGCCGTGACAAAGTTCGGATGTTTTATTATGTGAGAATTGTAAAAGCAGGTATTTACTACTTACTTTGAGAGGACAAAATCAGAGCAGATTTTTGTTTAAAAAAACAGCCGGGGCGTTAATCAACACAAAACCTCAGCAGGTGCAAAGTACAGAACTGCAACGATGTCTATATAAGTATAAAATATATATGTACTTGCGCGCGCGCGAGCACATGCACACATACACACATACGCATACTATTGAAAGACGCGAATATGTTCAGAGCCATTGGTGATCAAAAATGAAATAAACATATTTCACTATTTATCATTCACTAATGACAGTGAATAAATGAGTGTATTTATAAAATGGACAAGAGTGTGTATGAGAGAGAGAGAGAGAGAGAGACAGTTAACGAACACACGTTTATTTCTACTTCGGTTTGCCTTTATTGGTTGCCAGGATCTTCCTCCAGGTTGATATTACTTAAACCTATTATACATATACTAGAGGGATGTAAAATTGAAGAATCTAATGAAAAATTGAAGCAAATACACGGTGAAGGAATGGGTACAACAGCTATGCATAATTACACATAATCAAGAAAACTTGTCGAATTGAACGGTAACCCAAATGTTCATGAATTTTTATTATGTAAAACGTATATAACATTTTATATCAATCAAGAAAGATTTAGTCATTCCGCTTGATTTTGAAATTCTTTATTTACATTTCTCTAATGCAATATAACATTAAAAGCGTTTCTGTGAACATAAAATTAAATTCAATATATATTTCGAATACTGTCGATCATTAAAAAAAGTTAATATAATATAAAGCATTTAAATATATTTAAAAATAACTTTTACATATGATTGACATAGCTTATATATCTTAGTACTTTAATTATTTTTTTCTTGTTTGTAATAACAAAATCAACTAAAGGAAATCGAAAAATTTTATACTACAAACTTAACAATTTTTTAAGTGGAATTAATTTATTAACTTTTGCCATTTTAAATAGATTCCTTCACTTCGGTCTTACAGTAAAAATATTTTAAGAAATAAACAAAGAAATTTATTTTAAAACCCTTTATTTTCTTTATTTAAAATATTTAAAATAAAATGAAAAATTCTCAAAAAATAAAGGTATTTTAATGCATCACAGTGGAATGACGACTTTAAAATACAGTCAATGCATGCATGAATAATTTCTGCTTATTTTATGGTAAAATGGGATGATTATTAACATATAAATTTGCAACAAATACTGTAAATGAATGAAAAAAATTGTTGACCCAATCTATTTGATTTAGAAAATAATTCATTGTATACATTTGTGAATTCTTTTATCACAATTTTTCTTTTAAAACATTCAATGGAGTAAATAAATAACGTTGTTGGTATTTGTAAGTTATTCAATATTGTACTTAATTGGATTTAAAAAAAAATTATTTCAATATATACAGAAAATAAGGGCAGGATGATATTGTAATCAATCAAAGAATATCGATGGAAAATTAAAAAACGATAAATATACATAAAACCGTTCCAGAAGCTTTAGGAAAAATTTTGAATTAGTGAATTATGCGAAAATGTATTTACACTAAAATAAGTGAGTAAATCTTTGTGTGTATGGTAAGAAACTATATTGATGATGTAAACTTAAGGGATGTAAGAAAAAGAACGAAAGAAAAAGAGATATCTACGACATCTTCTACAATACATCAATACATAAAAAAACCGCCATGTCACATTGTTGATACAAATTGCAATTCACAATTATTACTATTTATGATATAATTATTATCTTGCATTGTCTAGTCATATGTTATTATTATATAACTAATATATTAATTATTAATTAACCTGTAATATCTAGTCGCATTATATGTTGCATAAATCTATAAAAAAATATTCAAAAAAGCAAAAATGAGAAATATGATGTAAATGTGTAATGTACGAAAATGAATTCATAACTGATAAATAAATACATGAGTGAAAGTAAAAAATGGGTGAAACATAGATATAGATTGAAAAAAGTATGTCTGTTAAATAGAAAGAACGGAAAATGACAAACTGTGAATGTATGCGATGGTAGGAGCTAACGGTTTACGAAGGAGGGTGGAAGGAAAAAAACATAAACTAATGTTAAAACATAAGGAAGATTTATGGCGATAAAAGCAAAAGATATACGAAAGAAATGTAAGAAAGGAAAATAAGGTATAGAAAGCTGGTGGAAGCACACGATTAATTTAGACATAATTTTATTGAAACTTAAATTTTTATACAAAAACTAGAACAAGACCTTTTCATATTATTACATATTGTTAAAGTGAATCTAAATTCATTAGTAAATCGAACAGATCAGGAATTCCAATTTATAAAATAATCGTAAGAAGTCAGTTATCGATTATGCATATTTGAGACAAGCTATACTAAAATGTTAATGGCGATAATTGATGTTTAATGAATAATAAAAATAAAGTTTTCAATAAAATTTCCATTAAAATCATTAGTGCGTATTTGTGGATATGCAAAGCTGTCAATGAGCGATAAGAAGAAACGAATTGAATGTAGTATGACATATTTGCAAGGCTGTAGGAAAGAATATATACTTCTGAAGTAAGATGAAATTTCGTTCGGGGAAAAAGTTTTGTTTCTTTAACAAAGAAAACAAGAATGTAAAAAGCATAAAAAATGTTAATGAACGCGTAGGTAATAGAACAAGAAAGATGAAAGCGAGGTGTATATCCAAATTAATAATTAATTTTCGAATGTCTAACCTCTCTCCAAAACAAAGTACTTAATCCTCTTTTTACTATAAGAATCGTGAAATAGGATGTCAATCATATAAAGAAAGCCCTTTTCCTTCCTCCCTTCCTACCTCTCGCCCGAGGAGAGCTTGCGGGCCCTATATTGCAATATTTGTACTTTTCCATGTTGAAACCTCGATATACAATAAATTATATTAACAAACTTTAATTAATTGTCTCATTTTTTCTATTTGTAATACATCAAATATTATTATTTTATATTCCTCTATATAATTTTAATTTCTAAATGCTTTCACTATTGTTTTCATTTATTAATGTATAATAAATGAATAATAATAATGTATATAATAAATAAAAAAAGAAGTATATTCATTCGTAAAATAATCAAGTTAAAATATCTGAAATTGTTTTCATTATAAATAAATTTCCTTTTTATTATAAATTATTTTTTGTTTAAGTTTTTGTTGTTAAAGCTAAATAAATTAAACCTGATTTTATGTTTAAACTCCAGTTAGTTCATTCATTTTTTAGTTTTATTTATTAAATTTCTAATTTTATAATTTTAAACATTAACACGTTTCATTTTTATTTATGTAAATTTATTAAAATATGATTATTACTTTTTCTAGGTAAGTTTAGAAATTTATAATTGTCTTAAATAAATTAAGAAATTAATTCAAATTTGTATTCAGATAATAAAAATGATATAAAAATGAATATTATATTTCCATTTACGTTTTCATCTATTTAACATAAACATATTTTATCATTTTTTCATTTGAATTATACAATTATTTTGAAAATTAAATTTCTTGATTATATTTAAAATTTATGATATATAATAAATAAAATTTATAATAAATAATTATTATTTTTAAATATATAGAATAATTAATTAGAAATTAATTAAATAAGCAAACAATAGGAAAAGCAAGTGTTATTTCAAGAAAAAGGATTTTTAATTTTTGTAATTTGCTGTAGGTAGATATTTTTTTAACTCAAACACGTTTGTAAATTTATGAGTTAAATATAAATGTATGATTTGATAATTATTTTACTTATCTTAAACAAGATAACTTTATATCTAGTCATGAAATTAAAAAATGTTAACTACAAAAATGGATTGGTTTCTCGACAATATTTGAAATCAGATTAATTTTGTAAATTTTATTTTATGAAATTGTGTATTATTATATTTTTTTTGGAAAATATTAAAATATTTTTTATTTTACAATATTGCCGAAGAATTGTTTGTAATCATTCTTAAAAGATTGACTTTTTAAACTATTATATTCGATTTTAGTTCAAATTTAATAACAATTTGTTGATAATATTAAGAAAGAAATTTATATTTATTACACTAACATAATATATTTGTATAAATTCATTTATTTCAATAAATTGAATAATCATAATATATAATCACGACTGTAAAAATGGAGAATTCTAATTTTTTTTATTAACTGCGTATCTATTATTAATTTTCAATCTCATAAAAGTAAACACTGTAACTATTATAGAATGCTGTATTTGTATATAAGCAGTAGGATCATCCTTAATGATACAATAAAAATACAATATAAATAAATTGTTATAGACTTTGATACGTCTGTATACATTATATTCATTTTTGGTAATTAAAAAAGGTTTCAACATTTATTTATTATCGCTAATATTGTACTGAATTATATTGCACTCCTATGTACAAATTTAATATTAAAATTATAATATTTCGTACCAACATACAAAATAGTTTTATGAAATGGATAACAGTAAAAGATGTCATGCATGAAAATATAATTTATGGAAAATACAGCAATAAAAACATTAATTGAAATTGATTAATAAAAATTAAATAAAATTTCCCAAATTAGTATCCAAGATTTTTACAAGTACAATGATATTCACGTATAACTACTGTATTTAATCATTGAAAATTGTGTTTCAAATAATATATTTTTTTAAAGAATTTTAAGGAAATATTAAGGAAAAGATTTCAGCAAGATTATCTTTCAAAAAATGAATTTAAGAAATATTTTTAAACAAAGAAATAAAAGGTTTGATTTTATCTAACCCGTGTCTTAATTTGATGAACTGAATTTGTAACATAATATAATAAATAAAGGCATACTATTTAGCTGGAATTATAAAATTTTTCTGTATGTTAAGTCTAAGGTGATATTTTGAAGCAAACAGAATCAGTTTCACATTAGCCGACATTTAAAATACTTTATCAAATTATAACATGACTATAGACTATATTTACGTTGGTTTAATGAAATTTTAACAAAATACGTAATTTATTATAAATATCAATTTGAGTAAATCCACATGTATATATTTAAGTTATATTATGGGGCACTAACATATAAATAAACCTATTTATTAACATGTAAAATGTTGTAAACACCGCTTTAAATTTTAATAAAACAAGTATTGTTAAAAAATATGACTTTTTTGTTATTTAATAATTTTATATAACTTAATGTTAATAAACAATATCTTAATACCATCATTATAATTAAAACCTAATAATTTGATAAAAAAAGTATAGTTACACTGTATAAAAATGACTCATAAAATCGAAATGGTAAAAGTTGTTAAGAAAGAAATTTTATTATTTTACTACTTTGAATTTGTTACTATATGTTTATTAATACATTCGAAGTAGATATATAGATGCATTAATTTATGAATAATAAAAATTGAAAATTAAATATAGAATTATAAAGTATAAAATCTAGTTTTAATTTCATAATTACAAGTAAATTTATTAGTTCCTAAAGAATTATTTTGGTTATCAAACAAAATGATTTTGGTAATAATATGAAAATTATTTTTTACATATGTCATTAAATACATTTTTTAAAGTTATAAAATGTTAGTAAATTTACTCAATATGATAAGCAATTTTATAAATTTATTAAAAGTAAATGCAATTTAACATTTTTCCCATAGAATAAAATAATCATTATTTTAATTAGGAAATTTACTTGAATAAAATATTATAATAAATATATTAAGACAATGGAATATAAAATATAATGAAATACAAGGAATGAAATATATAAAAATGTGTTTAAATGTAATTTTATTTCCAAAGATTTTTGTGCATATAAATTTTGATTATTTCTTTTTTTTTGGAGCAAATTCCAAACCCTTTATATGATTTTTATTAATATGATACTTTTCTGTAATAAAATTATTCATATAATGAAATCAACATAAATTTGTATAATAAAATAAATGAATAAACATAAATATTATAGTCTGTCAAAGATTTTGCATTATTCTCAAGCATAACGATTTACATCATTAAAATTTAAATATAATTAAAATATACCACTTTTTATAATTTATGAAATAATAAAATTGCAAAATATGTTATAATTGATTTATATTTAGTAATGTAATTCTTATCTTTCAAACTATTATACAATGATTTACAAAAATAATAATATTATAATGAATATTTTGGAATAAGAAAATCATAAATAATAGTGTATTATTTTTAAAAGAAAAAATTTACCTGACAATAATTTATATACATATAAAACTTGATTGCCTTGAACTAATACACTTGGTGTTTTTTTCCCTGACACATTAGTGATTGTAGCACTTGCACCTATCACTTGGCATTCTTTGCTAAAATCTTCAAGTTTAATACCAAAAGTTTCCAAATTATTAATTAATGTAACCTAAAATTAGAAGATTTAAAATTGAATCAAAAGTTTTACAGAAAATTATTATTATACCTTTTTACAGTGTGATCTAGTAACTACAGTAATATCAATAGGCTCTAATTTTCCACTGTGAAGTATTTTATTTCCTGCTACAGTGATTTCATGTGTATGGGTCATTTTTCCAATAAACTTATTGATACCATCTTCAATTGTTATGTATTGTTGATTTTCTTTTGTGCGTAAAACATCAGCAAGTTGCGGATTGATTTTTACTAATCTATAATAAAAAAACATAAAGTTTGAAATTTCAATTATACAAATATTAATTTTATAAATTCTTTCTTACAAATAAAATTTAACTTACTTTCCATTTTGAAGATTTTCAATCTTAATATACTCAGTAAAACACTTTCGAATTTCTGGTCTCCTTATAATGTCACCTTTTCTGTAATATACATTAAACATATACACTAAATATAAACTAAACTTTTCATGCAACTTATTTTTTTTAAATTTTATAAAATAATTACTACTTACTCATATCCAAATTTAAAAAGAATGGGTACTACAGGTGCTGTTACTCTGAAACATTCAGATATTACGGGAGCATTAGACATTTCAGATTCTTTACTAACAGATTCTTCCATTACAATAAAATTTTGTATTAGTGGGTGATCATACTGCAAACAAATAATTAAATTAAAAAAATAATATTTTATGAGAACAAATGCAAATATTTGATATAATGCTTACTTTAACTGAAAGTAAAGTTTCAACACCCTTTAAAATTGAAGTTTCTATAAGACCTTTTGCTTTCATATTAGCTAAAAAAACAGACAATTTTTTGTAAGATGATTTTTTAACATCAACAGTACTTCCTGTTGGACATGCACTAATAATATGATTTTTAAAAAATGTTGATGTAATCAAAGGTAAATCTTCTTTTTTTAAACTAACTTTACAAGCCTTAAAAAAACAATATTCTAATAATTTATCCATTTTTTGTAAAGGGTATATTAATTCTTTTTTTTCATTATCATTGAGTAAATCATTTGACAGAGAATTAGATTTTAAATCATTTACAGCAGCTTCAATGTTGGTTTCATCATTTTTATTTGTAATTATGTTTATATTATCAATATCTACAGACACTCCATCAATATCATTTGCAATCTGTCTTTGTATACTAATTGTACTTTCGTTGAAAGATCTAATCTTAGATTCATTTCTTAAAAGTGTAGGTGGTCCTAATTTCGGTCTGACAAGTGGTTTATCAATATTATAAAGATAATCACCTATTACATGCACAATATCCACACATTTTCCAGAACCTGCTGACATATACATATCTTCACTAGATCTAGCAGTAAGACCAATTGCTATAGGAGCCTAATTAAATAAATTAACATTAGAAAATAATTTTTTATATTAAATTTTATAAAAGTAATCAAATAATTACCACATTATCATCAGTAATTATAGATACTAAAGCACCCTTTTTTAATTTACCATAGCAATGGAAATTTGAAAAATTATCGACAACTACTCCAGGTAACATTAAATTTGCACCATTAGCTAATTTAGAAACAATAGGAGATTTGATTGTGTAACTATAAAGTAAATTTGGATGATGCCACAATGTAAATAAAGTTGGAAATAATTCTGATTGTGAATTCAATTGAAAAAATAATGGAACTTTAGCATTGCAATAAATTTTTCCCATCTCTGCATTATGGGTAATTATTTTCAAAATACTAACTGATTCCTTTTTTGGTAAAAGGTTTTTAATTTCTTCATTTTTCAAAGAAGGAAAATTTTGGCCAACTTCATCACACAATTTTTTTCTATAAAAATTTTAATATTGGAATAAATTTATTATTAAACTCAATTTAGTTATAAATTCAATTAAGTAATACAATGAAATAATTGTATTTCATTAATTAAAAATTGTTTATAATTTTGTTTATCATACCTTTCAGTTTCTTTCAATTGATTATTTGACCTAATTTTAAAAGGCTTTATAAACATCTTCTTATGAAGGTTTTAAATAAGACTATAATTATAAAATTAAACAATAATTATATGTATTTCAGTAACAAACAAGTTACGTTGAATTTAATATACTACATGCAAGTTATTTCTTTATTTTACTATTTACATTAACTTTTATAAAAACCGTATAATAGTAAAACTGTCAATTTACAATTTTTATTAATAAGATATCTATAGAATATAAGAAATTGAAGGTTAATCCACTGATTTTGTAGTGGATAACTCATCCAATATTTTCTAAAGTGACAGGCATATTATTATGAGATTAGGGTATAAAACGCTATCCAAGCATAACTCCACGAATTTTCAAATTTCATAAAAAAATATAAATTAAATTAAATAAATTAAATATAAATTAAATAAAAATTACAAGTTCATGTCTTTGTAAGCCATAAGTATATTACTTTCTTTTTATAAATTATAAAATTTACTCTACTCTAAAATTTACTTTTAATAAATTAGTTTTTCAAGCATACATTGCGCATGCGTAAGGATTCTTATGAAAAACTTACAGATTGTGAGAAAATAATTTAATATTAGCACATAGTAATTATGTTAAAGATGATAATTTTAACAAATATTTAATATATAATGATATTCTTTAATAGATATTTTGTATATTTTCTATTTCAAATTACTCTATAAATAGAATTTTTAAGATCATTATTTATGGTTTAATTATTTACATAAATTATATAATAATAAAAGTTTACTTTTTTAATCACATAATTAAATAAAATGGTTCAAATACAGTTCTCAGACAATCTTTTATTTCTAAAGATTTGAAAGATTTTGTTTATAAAAAAAAATGGAAATTTAATTAAAAATCATATTTGTAATTATCTAGTATAACGAACAAAAAAAATTGATTACGATATAACTAATATATTGTAATTTAACCCGAAAACTGTTTGCCTTTGTGATAATTCAGTGGCGATGCATGTGAAGCATAACAAAAGAACCATTCGTTCACTAAACTTAAAAATAGTTATTAAAGCAATATAAATATGTAGATTTTAAGAATTTATGTTTATTATAAAATTAAATACGTATAAAGGAATTTTAATAAATAGCAATGTACTATTTGTTAATATACTTTTTTTAAGTTTAGTGTACGAATGGTTCTTTTTTATGCTTTACATACATCGCCACTAAATTATCACAAAGGCAGTTTTCGGGTTAAAATACGTTGCAGGCATTCAAGTTGTTCTTGATTATAAGCAGATAAGGAAATGTCTTCGCTATACTTTGCAAATATTAAAAATATTTTTGAATAACAAGAAGTGAAAATGTAAACTAAATACTGATAAATAGTGCGCTTTTGGAAGTTTCTGAAAAGAAAATAGATTTAAAAAAAACTAAGAAAAATATAAAATAAAATTTAATATTAAAATAACTTAAAATTTATACAAATTAACAGAACAAAAATTATTTGGATACATAAATATACCTATTTCTATACAAATCAAATTGTGAACTGTAATCAACGATGATTACATAATGATTACTTAATGATTTGTTTAAATATACATATTTTAATTTTATTTAATGCAATTTGTGAATTGAAATCAATAAGTTTACTGTCAGCTATATAAATGTGTATATAAAACAATTTTTAGACGATAATAAATAATTATAAAATTTTCTACAAAAGATTAAAAAATAATGTAAATATAATAATTTTAAATAACATTCTCATTAGTATATTTCTTGGGTTAAATGTATTCTAAATTACCATAATATACTTATTATATAATGAATTTTATTCAGCAGATTTTGATAAAAACCTTCTTATGTTAAAATGAGTAAACCTTTTTTATGGTAAATAATTTCATGAAATTCTTGTATAGCTGAATTACAATTAGCCATATACAAAGTAGATAGTTTTTTATTTAGTGAATACAGTATACACACACACACACACATATATATATATATATATATGAAAAAGAAGGGGGCAACTAATTTTCATAAATATATAACGAAAATATATAAAATTAAGTTTCCTTTTAGAATTTTGAAATTTTATAAAACATTATCAAGAAGATAAGATAGTTTCTTCAATACAATAAAGTAATAGTAATAAGTATAAGGAAAATGAAAAATATTAATGAAAAGTATGTATAATCAAGTTATCTTTAGAAATTCAACGAGTATGAATAGAATTATTTTTTTGTAACAAATTTTTATATTATATCATATTAATAATTGATTTTAAAAAATCATGCCAGGCATCAATAATTTAAAAAATATCATTTTAAAGACATAACATATACAATAATAAAATTTTTATTTGTATTCATCGATACCATTATATAGTAAAAAGTTATAACATATATAAACTAAAAATACAAATATTAACTCTTCCACAATGCTATACACAAATTATATTGGGTGTACAATTGTTGACAAAGACTTGAAATAATATTCTGTCATTCTTAAATAACTTAGAATTTGTAATTTTATCAAAAATTGGTAATATTTTTATGAAAGTCCAGAACAAGTGTCATAAATTATCTGTAGACATTACTATACATATATGAAGAGTATTGAAAAATGAAATTGGATTTCTAAAAACATTAAACTATTCAATAAGTTGATGTATTTATTAAATTCATATATTTTAATTAATTATGTGTATGTCCAATAATTAGATGTGAAGGTTTGATGAAATTACTTGCAAATACATATCCCTTTGTGCAAAGAGACGAAATTAAATGAATGATGTATGGCAATATGATAAAAAGCTAAAACTTATAATAATATGAAAATAGAAATTTGTACATAATTTATTGTTTTTCATCATGTGGTTATACACTTCCATAACAGTAAAAAATACTATATTTATCTTTGATCCAAGATATAAAAGCAGTTAGTAATAGAAAGGAGGAAACGAAAAATTATATTTTCTCCTATATTAAGTACAAATTAGTTAAACTTCAATCTTTTGTATTCTATATTAAACATCATAATATATATAAGTAAGAATATTTAAAATTTTCAATATTTAGTTAATAAATATATGATTGAAATATATTATATCATAGATAGATTAAATTATATGATAGAAATATATGATAAAATATTTTTATTTTCATTTTTGTGTTATAAAATATTAATAAAAGTTGCAGAAAAATATTCTTTAAAATAAAACTCAATAAATGATTCTATTAATACAAGAATAGAATATAAAAGTTCTGCAAAATAATATTTATTGAATTAATGACAATAAATTGATTTCTTTGTTGTATACTAATTTCATATAATCATTTCAAATTTTTAATTTTAACATTTATTAATCAATATTCAAAAAAAATCACTGAATTTTTGTGAAGGTATTTAAATCTTAGGAAAAAACATTAACATGATATATATAATGCATATGATAACATTTATATAACTATTAAATGCAATTTCAATCATAAAGTTAAAAACACTTATAACAAATAAGCTTGTAATAGAATGGATTTATAACGTTATATTACCTTGCTTGGGAATGTCACGACCACCCTTTATATTAAATTTACAAGATGCTCTAACTCTACTGACAAGGAATTAAAAATTAAAACAAAACAATTATTATAATGAACAACTTTATTTATTTACGCTATATCGATTTTAAACAACTATATTTAAAGAAATGTGCTATTATAAAATATAAAATAAGAGTTAATAAAAGCACAATGGTCCAGCATAAACATAATATCAATATATTATAACATATATAGATATATATCTGATAATGTTAATAAAAAAATTTTAAATGACTTGTATGGTTTAACAATAAGGAACTTCATAAAAAATTCAAAGAACAGCGTGGTAGAACTAACGTAATTTAATTTTAAGATTAAAAAAAACTAATTATATATGCTTGTTAATCCAATATAGATAATGTTATTCTGAAAAAATACATTAGTTGTTAAACATATCCACCTTTTTAAAAATGATAACAAATAGCGTTGTTAAGTCCTTTCAATACTTCGCCCTATAGAAATCAAGTTCGTATAATACAGAAAAATAGATAAAGTTGAAATAACCATTTTACTATTTTATTTAAATTTAATTATTATTGATTGTAATGTCCATAGGCCACATTAAATACTTGTACATAGCAGAAAAGTTTAACCTTGCAGATATATATTAGATATACAAAAGTAGATAGAATGTATAAATATATAAAAATATAAAAAGTAACATTAAATTTTACATTCATTTAAACTTTAAAACTTATTTTAATTGTAATATTAAAAATAATTTTTTTTTACATTTTATTTATTATAAACATACGATTTTAAAAATTTTAGAAAGACACTTGTTTGGTTGTTTACAATTAAAAAAATTAAATATATATTTAAAAATATATAACTATACAATATTGTTTATTATTATTTTTATAATACTATATACACTTTTCTTATTTAAATCTGGTGTAATTTTGTTTTTAACTTTTTTAATGAATTGATCTTATTTTTCTGCTTGTTTATGCTATTTAATTTTTTCACTTTTATATTATTTTTTGTTGGTATTTGAATAATCTAGTAGTATAATGAAAAAAAGATAAACAAAATTTTCATCATTATTATATTATAGAGTTTTATTAATAATTTTATATATGTTATGTCATTTTTTTTGCTTCTGGCTCTTCAATATTATTTGCTGTATTTAATCTTAATAAAAATAGATAATCTTATTATAACTGGATACATTTTTTAAAACATTTGAAACTGTCTTAACAATGACAATGTAAGTCTTTAATATTATTATGATTTGATTTTTTAACAAAATATATGTATATTTATATTTTTCAAATCTTAAAATTATTTATTTATTACAAAAGGAATAAATATTAATATTAAAACATTTAATTGATAAAAAATTATAATAGAATGAATACAATATAAAAGTGAATTTTTAAAGAATCAAATATTAATTAAAATTTGTAAATAAAATAAAATAATTTAAACAATTATTTTTTATTTCAAGTTTGACATTATGTATATACAAATAAAATATATTATTAATTATAAAAAGTTTTAAATCATATTTAAATTATTTACATTTATAGTTACATGAATAATATAGGAAAAAATGTTGAGTAAATAATTAAATCATGTAGAATGAAGCCTTAAAGTATAAACAAAAGAAATGTAAAAATTTTTTTTTATAAAAATGTGGTATATTTATATTTATTTCTTTAAATGGCATGTACAATCGCTGACATTATGATTGAATCTACACAAATAGCTATTTATACTAAATCCTCCTTGAACACCAATAAGCTCAGATCTTACTACGCATGCTTAAAAAGACGTTTGTCTATGCTTTTTAACTCGAGTTGAAAATCTATACGTTCGCGAGTAAATTGGGTGATGATACTGCATCATTTCAATAATGACATATTAAAAGCTGGTGGAAGTAGATTACTTATATTGTGAGTATAATTACATTAGTGTATATTTTTTATTAAAGAAATATAAAATATATTTTTCAAGGAAAATATTTAATCTATTTAAATAGTACTAATAAAATAACACAAAAATAAAAATTGCGAGGTTATACAATTAAAGAAATTAAATATTTCAAATGTTATAAATTAAAAAAATTATGATCTTTGTTTTGCTTCATTTGTTTAATTATTATACATTTTTTATTTATAGGTGTACTAAGTTCTTTAAATAATCATTATTATGGGTGTTCAAGGAAAAAATATAGAGGCTATGGAAGTTGAAATTACAAATCCTGAATCTAATAATAGTGAAGGTGATGTTGGTGAAAAGAAGGATCTTGATCTTATAACTATTCATGATCTTCGAGAACATACAAGACAAATTGAGAAAGCTGTTCAAAATAAAGAACCAAGATTTATTTTAAGAGCATTAAGAGCTTTACCTAACACAAGACGTAAATTGAATCCAATTGTTTTACGTGGTATTATAAGTGGATTTTATACAAAATCAGCAACAGAGAAGGAAGCTCTTTTAGGATGGATTGAAGAACCAATGGATATGGAAGGTACTCAAGCTGTTATTCAAAGGTTTAGAAGTTCTGCTATACCTTTATTACCAGAAATCGACTCTTATATTCATTTACTTATACTTGTAAGATTAATTGATACAAAGAAATATAAGGAAGCTGTTCATTGCTCCGAAGCTCTTATTAAAAAAGTCATAGCTCTAAATCGAAGAACAATTGATTTAATTGCTGCTAAGTGCTATTTTTATCATTCAAGAGCTTATGAATTAACAAATCAATTAGATAAAATTCGTGGTTTTCTTCATCTTAGATTACGTACAGCAACACTTCGTAATGACTTTGAGGGTCAAGCTGTTCTAATAAACTGTCTGCTACGAAATTATTTACATTACAATCTTTATGATCAAGCAGATAAATTAGTTCTAAAATCCACTTTTCCAGAAACTGCTAGTAATAATGAATGGGCTCGATTTTTGTATTATTTAGGTAGAATTAAGTCTGCAAGATTAGAATATTCAGCTGCTCATAAATATTTAGTGCAAGCTATGCGAAAAGCACCACAGTCAACAGCAGTTGGATTTAGACAAACAGTTCAAAAACTTGCAGTAACTGTAGAACTTTTGCTAGGTGATATACCAGAAAGACAAATTTTTAGACAAGCAGCTTTAAGAAGAGCTCTTGCACCATACTTTCAACTTACACAAGCTGTACGACTTGGAAATTTGCAACGTTTCGGTGAAGTACTAGAAAATTTTGGGCCTCAATTTAGATCAGATCATACTTTTACTTTAATTTTAAGATTAAGACATAATGTGATTAAAACTGCTATTCGTTCTATTGGTCTTTCTTATTCTCGTATTTCACCTGCTGATATTGCTAAAAAATTAGGGTTAGATTCAGGAGTAGATGCAGAATTTATAGTTGCCAAAGCAATTCGTGATGGTGTTATAGAAGCTACACTTGATCCAGAAAATGGATATATGAGAAGCAAAGAAACAACAGATATATATTGCACACGAGAACCATTACTTGCTTTTCACCAGAGAATAACATTCTGCTTAGATTTGCATAATCAAAGTGTTAAAGCTATGCGATATCCTCCCAAATCATATGGCAAAGATCTTGAGTCTGCTGAAGAACGTAGAGAAAGGGAACAACAAGATTTGGAATTAGCAAAAGAAATGGCTGAAGAAGATGATGATGGATATCCATAAATAAAAATTATAATAGTTATTAAACTTTGTTTCCATAAAAAAATTTGATGGTTTACTTAATTTTCTGTAATTATTGTATATTAATATAGTTGAAATTTTTTTAAAGCTTACAAAATAAAATCTTAATATACAATTTGTCTTTTATACATTAATTGAATGAGTGCCAAAGTTTAAAACAGAAGAGACAGGCTAATAAATAATTTGAATAGGTATGAATTAGTATTCATTAGGTATTAATTAGAATGAACACTTAAATAAATTATACTAAAAAGAAACAAGGCAATGGTGCAATGTTTCACCATTTACCATTTCATGTTACATTGGTATTAAACTGGACCGTATTTGAGATTGCTATTATATAAGCCATTATTAGTGTCTAAATAGTTAATTTTAATAGTAATCGTATTCAGCTTTTATCTATTTCCCCATTCTTCTTATTTTTCGATATAATTTGTTTTTTCTTTTTCCGTTAATTTATACCAAATACTTAAATATGACTTCCTTTTATTGTTTCTTTTTCGCATTTTTTCCATTTCTTTTAACAATTACTGACTATTTCTTATAATTAACTTCGCGTTTCCAATGCATTTTTATAAAGTTTGTCAACATTACTTTTCAATACTTTCAATACTTAATACGAGAAAGAAGTAAAAAGGTATACGTTGAAGTTATTTTTTTCTATGGATAGTTTTTCATTTATTTATAATTTTGCTTATAGATCTTATAAATGTAATGGTAATTTTATTTTCGATTCGAATACTTTTTGAGTTTGTTAACTTTAGATTATATATATATTAAATCGAGTAACATGGGTAACCTGCGGAATTTTTTGTCCAGACGACACAAGTGTTTCTGGATTTGTCACTGCTCTTACAAACTGATTAATTTCTTTTATGCTAATTATTCAGTTGATGTTATATGATAGACCTTCTTGGAATTCAAGAATTATTTATCACCGTTTGGTTACTTATATTTCTTTTAATTAAACTCTTTATCTACTACTGTATCAGGCCCGCAATATAATGTATAACTATTGACCATAAACTCAATTTACAACCACTGTTATCTGTTACAATTAGTGGTTCAATAATGGATATAGGAACCCAGACTTTAAAATGATAACAATTTGTTCTGGACATTATATAATTATAAATGTATTTTTAATTAATATTTGTTGTTTTATCTACTCCTGGAAACTCTACAACTCTATAAGTATCAATCAACGATATATTTAATTTATTTCAATTTTTATTGTTTTCATGAAAATAAAAAATATAAAGATCCTTAATTATAAATTTCTGACACGAATTCTTACCATTTTTATGCATTTCAGTTAATATAAAATTACTAAAAATTTGTAAGAATCAACTTCGTTTATACGCTACAGGCTCAAATATCAAAATATGTTGCACATTACATAGCCCTTTTAAACATTATATTAGATAATATGATAAATACTAACTTTTGACATTGTATTCAATTTATAAGGAACAAAATAAAATCAATAGATTACGTTTTTGTACTGTATTATGATTATCTTAATCTGATAAATTTTTTAATTTTAATTAGGGAAGTATTATTGTTTAGATCTTTAACAAAATCAAGTAATCTTCGGTTGATTATACTTATTGAATGATAGAGTTTAATCTCATTCAAATGGATCTCGAGTACAATAAAATACACATATAAAATCAGTTGCTGCTAACCCGATTATGAAATTTCCTGTTTTCTCCCCATAAATATCTGTAACAGATTTTGTTAATGCATTCGTCTTGTAGCATTATAGGCAGCTCTTCGTATTTGACAGAAAAAGAACTATCTTTCCTAGGAAGTGATTTAATGTATATTGTATTTCTATCTAAGAAGTTTCCTCGGTTATCATGGAAATCAATCAGATTTTTGTATAGTGTTGGAATATATTGAGGTCTTATACAACCCCAATATTCTATTATTTATTCTAAATAATTTTATTAGTATTTTTCTTAATTACGCATACTAGAAGGTTTTCAAAGGATATTCTCTTCGCTTATTGAATTTTCAATTATTCCTTAGTATTCTGAATTCTTATAAAATAATAACGACGGGTACACAAAAATTGTAATTATGCATGAGTTCTTTTTTATCTTACAAAACAGCTATCTAAGCTTCAAATAGTCAATCTTAGGAGTATCAATCTTTTCTTGGAAGCGGCAAAACAACAGCAGAAGTCTGTTTAGCTTGCTAATTTTTTTTATGATTAACAATATTTAAAACAGAGCAAATTCATTTAGTAAGTTATTTACATGAAATGGTATCAACATGTAACATCGTTTTTTGACAAAATTACTTTATACTATATTATAAATACTCGGGAGTATATTTTTTGCAGTTAAATACGGTAAAAGTAAATATACGATTTTTACGTTTGTAGTCTACTTTCCAGAACTATAATTCATACTTTTTGTATTACTGGTACTATTCTGTATAAGTATTAGATGCAATTTTGTTTTTTTTATTATATCTCAGGTTAAATGTTTCTTTAAAGCTGATTGAATACAAAAGATTTTCATTTGTCTTTCTTAACGAAAGCACATATTTCTTAGTTTTTTTTTATCTTTTACAAAACATTGATTCTATTAATATTTATTTACATATCTATTTATTATTTCTTGATTTACTATGAACTCAGTATTATTATATAAATTAATTTATTAAATATATAACTAAATATAATATAATTATACTTATTTATTATCATTACAATCATTCTTTGATATGAACTTATATGCAGCAAATTTCTTGTAGATAAAATTATCGGTACGTTATTAAATTTAAGTAATTTTTCAATTCTCAGATATTTCATATTTAACTTCCAGTATTTTTATATTTTATATTGTTTGATTTTATATTTATTAAATCTGTTAGTTTTTGCATTCTCTTTACTTCTAATTAACATTGTGATTTACTCTATTCTGTTCTAGTTTTTTTACACCATATCCTTTATATAATCCTGAATTTTTTACTTACTGCAACGAATATTTGATTATTTTACATATAACTGTGTTATAAGGATTTGAGAGAAACCTACCTTTTTACATTATTTTTTTGTTTAATCCCATAGCTGTCATCATTTATCACTTTTTATTTACTATTCTAGATGAATTTAAATAGCTATAGAATCAAATGGTATTGAAGTGTTTATGATACATTATATATTTCTTTCTTAAAATAGTAAAAATGTAAATAAGTACAGATTGTACATAGTTTTGAATGATGTAAACGATTTTATGTTGCAGATGTAAATTTTATATATCTTTATTTAATATATATTTTTTATTTATAATATTTACAATATTTAAATAAATAAATATTATATAAATACAAAAATAATTTACTAAATATTGATGTATATATGAGAATAATTAGAAGATATTAAATGTCACATGCCTAATAAAGTTATAGTAAATAATATCGTAGTTTACTAATTATAATTTTATTTTTAAGAAATGATAAATAAGATACAATTTCTGGATTTTTTACGAAAAAGTATAAAAAGGTCATTTTATGTAACTTACAATTGAATTTGCTAAAAATTCTAGATTTTAATGTCTACGTTTTGACTCTAGATTGATTAAATATCATAAATTCTTTATTTACTAAAATTAGTTTCACAGCTTTTAATATTATAACGCAAACGTCACGTTGTTTATTTTTATGTGTATTATGATAGAATTTTTTTATTTGAAATTATTTAATTTTTAAATATTGAGAATAATAAACCTTTAAAATATTTTTAAATTATCTAAAAATATTATGTAATTCAAATTTTGTGTTATCTGATATTAGAATTGATACAAATTATAATTTGCAATTTCTTAATTTTTTTGGCGACATTTAAATAAATAAAATTTTATTTCAAAATGAATTTTAGAAATATTAATACATTTTTTCCAAATTGAACACCATATGTAACAACGCGAACAATTAATTAGGCTTTCAACAGTGAAAAATCTAGTCAAAATAGGTTAAATGGAGCGAGTTCAAATACGTAACTTCTATGAGGAATATGAAAATATAGGAATATTTACGACTGAAAAAACAAAAATAATTTGTTTCTAAATTATATGTATTATAATTGCTTTCAGTTATATGAATATCTGCAATAGAAAGATAGAAAAAGTGAGAAATATTACAAAAAACGAATGAATACCAAAATTTGTTAGCCATTAGTATTCTTTTCATCTATATATCTAACTAGGATTTATATTGAAGGAAAAAATTAATCGCAGACCTGTTAACTGATATCTCATTTGCGCATGATTAAAAAAGCGCACTATATTCTCCTATCCACATCCAATTTTCAGGTTTTGGGCTGTTTACATTAGTTCCGCTATAAACACATTAAGCCTAAATATATTTTTGGAAAACTTAGTATATTATCGATAGTATCAATCATATTTAATACAGAAAATAAAAAATTTCGACAAATATATTTTTAAAGATGTCAGTTCAAAAATTAAATACGAAAAGATTTAAATGGACTTTAGATTTTTCTTATAAGTATATATTATATATTTTTTTTATACTTGTATAAAGTATCATAACCTTAAAATAATATTATTTATACTTACTGTTAGTTGAATTATCAATTAATTACTTTAAAATATTTTTTTAAGAAATAAACAAGAAAGAAGCATAGAGTTAGCATCACCACCAGGTTATACACACGGAGTTGCTCTTGTTCATAGTACTGATCATTCTCGAGAATCTCATTCAAATCATTTAATAATTAAGAAATCATGGGATCTAGCTCTTGGTCCATTAAAACAAGTACCAATGAACCTTTTTATCATGTATATGGCTGGAAATTCTATATCTATATTTCCTATTATGATGGTTGGCATGTTAATTATAAGACCAATTAAAGCTCTATTTACATTACAACAAAGTAAGTTACAAAATTCTTATTTCGAATAAAAATATATCTGGTTTTGTAAATGTAATTAAAACAAAATTTTGGTTACTTAATTTAAAAAAGAAAGTATTGTTTTTAATATATTAAGTTATAATTGTTAAATTTGTTTATAATTTTATAAAAATATTAATTTGAAATAATTTTATAACTTTATAGCATTTAAAGTAATAGAAGGTACACATGCTTTTGGTCAAAAATTTGTATTCTTCTTAGGCCAGATAGTAAATATATTTTTAGCACTTTATAAATGTCAATCAATGGGTTTATTACCAACGCATGCATCTGACTGGCTTGCATTTGTAGAATCTCAAACAAGAGTAGAATATTCTGGTGGAGGTTTTAAGTACACATAATTAAATATATAAAAAATAAAATTATAATGAAATAAATTATTCTTAAACCTACATTTTGAATTATCTATTTTATAAATGTATACCTTTATAATAAAGTTAATTTATATTATAATTATTTTCTGATTAATTATATTAATGATAGTCATTTTTTTTTGTAATCTTCAGTAAATTCTTTTAATCGTATAATTAGTTTCCCAGGTTGGTCAACACGAGGTATCTGAAATGATTTTTTTATGATTTTTTTATATATTTACAATATTGTTAAAAATTACCTCATAATTTTGACTTAAATAAATTCCAGCATAAATGCCAATTCCAAGTGTAAACTGAAATCGAAATCAATATGATAAAATATATTAATACATTATTCAATCGCTTATAATCTTTTACTAATACATACTAGAAACTTGAACATTGTAAATACAATTTCGACAATAATATAAGGGATATTATACGCGTATTTACTTATATATTTATGAATATGTTCAAATCATACGATAAATCCTAAGTAAAATATAGTTTTCTTATTTAAATGTCAATTGTTAATTTATTTAGGTTATATTTTTGGACAAAATTTAAATCCGTTATTTGATAGGTTGGCTTTTTTGTAGTTTTGGAAATCGTATAAGATTCATCATATTAAATGGAAGACTATACTATTCTTCAATTATTTGTAATTCATGTTCATTTATTCTTACGCGTAATTGCTGTTCATTCCATTTCCTTGTAAAACACTAATCTGTATGCGGTTATTAAATTTACGCGCACCATTATATTTATATAAATAAGACAAAATAATAATTAGAATTTTTTAAATAAAAACTGTAACAGTGGCTATATTTTCTTTGACTTCGTTTTAAGAATAAAAACAAATTAATTTTGTTTGCATTTGGAACAAATGATCATGTTTCCGTAAACATAACACGAGCGTATTTTTTAAAAGGATAAATATATTAGTTTAGATAAAAATTTATCTATATATTAACCATTTAATATTTTATTTATAAGCTTATCACAGAAACTCCTTTTTTAACCTTTTTTCACGTTTTTTCTACACATATCTAATCTTGTATATCAAAACTTATATTTTCATTTTCATCCAAAATTAGATATTCCCATTGCAAACTCGTATTGTTAATTTAAACTTATAAATCTTTTATTTAATTACACAATAAATACTGATATTTAAAAAAAAAATTTTTATACTGTTATTAACAGCAATTTATTATAGATTAATAACGGTCAATATCACAGATGCCGTACATTTTGGTTCAAGGCAATCTTTCATCTTACACTGATACATATCCTTGGAAAGTACTTGTTTCTGGTTTAAAAGGTATTGTGTATCAGTTTACTGTAGCTTTAATTTTATAACATTTGTAGAAATCTTTTCATTAAATTTAATTGCTATTTTTTGTATAACTTTTTTTGAACTATGATTGATTAATATTTAATAATTATTTGAATAATTATTAATATAGCAACAGACATAGAACAATTAAATCGCTTTACATATGGAGGATATTGCGATGATTCAACAATTGTATATTTACAACATCCTTGCGTTATTTTAACAGCCCTTGAAGTTTTGGGATATAAAGTTGTTGCATCTTCCAGTACTAGCGTTAAAAAAGATTATAATGAATATATGTGGACTATGAGAAAAGATTTTTCAGAACCAGAACCTGATGCTGTAATTAAAGCAGGTGAGTAATTGTTTGTAATATTTCCTGTTAATTATGTTTTTTACTAAATGGTATATGTTTGCAGAAATATATATTTCAATAAATTTTTAATAGTATATATATTATTAGGGTAGGAGTAGCGCGTTTGTACTTAAGATGATCATAAAGATATTGAATTAATAGTTATCATCTAATAGAAAAGTATGGTTAAATATAGTAATATATTCATATCTATACTTTATGTTTATCTTCATTTATTTAATTTGTAAATTAAAAGTAAATCTAATATAATATTAAACTTTATATTAAATGTATATTAATGAGAAAAATTATACATAAAATTAAATATATATTAAAAATAAGTATTTTTTTATAATATACAGAAATACTGTTATATAGATATGGAAAGTATAATGGCAAACTAATAAATATTCTATCTTGATGTGTCAAATATATTAAATTAAAAAAATATTTGAATTATAATTTACAAATTATTAGCCCCAGTTCCTATTACTCACAATACATAAAAAGAAAATGGTTTAAACTGAATAATAAGTATCGCTTTTAATATGCTACTTGTTATTAATGATAATTATTAACTTATAGTTAGTTGCTCATGATAATAACAGTAGAATAATAATTAATTTGTGCATAATAAGAGTTATGATGATATTCCAAAAGAAATAATGTAATTTAGTAATGTAAGCAATACTGTGATGATTTTGATTAAATACAATTTTAATTATAAAACACAAAAGCATATTGTGTTTTTTGGAAACAGTCATATTTTGTAATTGTGACTGCAGGACAATAATCAGAATTTGATAAAATATATAATATGTATGGTGTATTTTATTTGGTAAGCAATAATTAGCTATAATTGGCAGCACTATACTTTGAACATGGTGAGCTGATCTGCTTGTAATTAGTATTAATACAATTATTTTTTCCGGATTTCATGTTATTTTTGACAAAAATACAATAGAATGATTCGTGCTAGTTCATTATAATGAGAACTGATTTATGTTTTACTGGTGTATTTCCTTTTATGATACTACATTAAAATGTTATGTTTTTATTTATATAAATTGTAATTTAAAATCCTATTAGTTAAAAAAACTAATAAAGTATTGTATATTTATTATATTAAATTATATTTGTTCTAAATTATTTATTTTAGAACTCAAAAATAATGAGGTCTGAATGAAAGAATGCAGTAAAATAGAAATTAAAATGTCTATAAAGTCAACAGAAATATTTGGAAATGAAAGTTATTACTATATTGCTATAAAGGGTTCACCCTTTGCAATGGATTGCATTGCATTTGGATTAACAGATAACGAAAATCTGGCAATTTCCAAGAGATTTTCTTATACAGAAAAAAATCTTGTAAATGGTGTTTTAATCAATGGTTAGTATTTTATTAATTATACAAATTTTATAAAAATAATATATATACATAGTCCTTTGTATATCGTTAAATGTACAAATTAAATGTTCAAAATGAAATAAATGTAATATTTTATATTTTATAAAAACTATATTAATTAAAAGATTTTGATATTTACGTTATTATAAAGTTCATTTTTTTGTTTTAATTTCGATATTATAAATTTGTACAGTATAATAAATATACTAAGAACCTTTCTTAATAGCATTCTGTTTATTTATAATTGATATATAAAATGGTAATAATTTAATAATTATAGGACCACCGCTTAGTGTTATAAACGCTCTTTCTGAATTGGGTTACAGAGTTATTTGCAGTACTGGTGATACAGAAATTTTATGGACTCTTCAAAGAGAAACTTAAAATATTTTGATTAATATTTTGTTTTAGGGAATGGTAAAACAAATATCAGAGTATTATAATGAAAGATATTTTATTATTACACGATATATGAGAATAATGATGATTATAAGTTTTAGAAAAAACATACTTTATTTTCAATTTATTATTATATAATATATAATTGCACTGATAAACATATTTTTATAATAAATATCTGATAATGAATTTATGTTTTTATTTTATAAAAATAAAATAGAACTTTTATTTTTAATATGACAACATCTAATACTTAAGATAGTGAAAATAAAAAGATTATACTGAATATTTTTTATAATTTTAAATGTTTTAAAAAATAATTTATCTCAGAATATACTTATAATAAAAACTTGAAAGAATAATCTAAAGGAAATTAATTAAAGTAAAGATTACTATATTACCTATATGCATAAATAAAAGTCAAAATATAATAAATTAAGGGCAATATATATTTGTGTAATAATAATTACATTTCATAAAAATATTTAAAGCATATAATTTTGAGGTTATCACAAAATATATAATATAATAAATATAATGTATAAATTAAACTTATATTTTAAATATACGTATAAGACTTTTATAGATTCTTCCATTTGTCATTAGTTTACTAGTTATTAATATATTAAAAAGTGATCTTATGTCAATAAATTTTATGCTAATATTTGAATTCAGTTATTTTGTTAATTATTAATTTTGTACTATTAAATCGTTGATAAATCTTACAGAAATTGTAAATAGTTGTGCGCCTATAACATTTGTAGTTAATTATTATAAAAATATAAAGATTATTAATGCAAATTTTTTTATTTTTATCTTTTCTTACAATATAAAGTCAAAGGAATAAATGAAGATTAATGAATTTCAGATAGTTCGTTATGGAATCAACTACCCATGTCCACCATAACAGCTCATGCTGTAGCTATAATTTGGGAAATACATTTAGGCAATCTTTATCAGAATTAGATTTTGAACGTGGTATATGGTATGCAGGTACATATTACAATTTTAATACAAATAATTCGATATATTTAAATTCATATTTTGAAAAATATAATATAAAATACTACTTATAAATTAAATATAATTAATGTTCTTTCATTGAATATTATATTACAGCTCAGTATAATGATCTAGACAGAGTAAGATATCTTTTAAACAAGGGTATATCTCCAAATGTAGAAGATAATGCAGGATACACTGCTTTACATTATGCAGTTCGTAATGGTCATGATGAAATATGTAATGAACTTTTGAAACGAGGAGCTAATGTCAATGCAGTCACTAGATCAGGAAGAGCAACACCTCTACATAGAGCAGCAACTCAAAAATATATTCATATAGTAGAGTTATTATTGAATGCTAATGCAGATACAAATATGCAGGATGTAGATGGTTTTACTGCATTGCATAGGGCATTGATAGCAAATTGTGATCAAATTTCCAGGATGTTAATTCCCAAAACAAGAATGGATTTAATAGATAAATTTAATTATACTGTAAAGGATTTATCAGAAAAAATTGGCAAACAAGATTTATTTTTTTAAATTAAAACTTGAAAATTTGAACTTAAAACTACAATTAGTATATTTTTATTATTTAAATTTTATTTTGTTTCTACAATATAAAAGATTTTTAATATCATGCTTTTGCTTATATTAATATAAATAGCCTTATATTGTACCAAATACTGTAATTTATTTTTAAGTAATATTTTTTTAAAAATTAACTTTTTTTCATATTATATAAGTTTAATAATTTCAGTAACAAAAAGAAAATGAATATAAATTTTGATTAAAAAAAATATTGACATAATTTATGCTTTCTTGTTTTAATACTTACAGTATGTGAGTCAAGGATAAAAATCATAATTTATGATGCACATAATAAAGATTAAGTATTATAAACAGATTTAAAAAATGAACCAAGATGTATTGATCCCTAAATACTTCTTTTTCTTAAAATATAAATTAAAAAAAATGTATGCTGACTGGCATTGAACTGGGACATATAACTTTTATATTATTCGTGATCAAATTACTAAACAAGTCAAAAGGAATCTTGATCGAGCAAACTTAATAGATACCATATAACCTTTGCTTCATTTCACTTGCGTTTAATAACAAATAAAGTTGCGTCAGCCATATTGACGACTTGTGCTCTTGATATTCTTTTACTAGTGTGACATGAGAGGTATTCTATAAAAATTTATAAAATTTTATTTACATTTAGTGTTTATCAGATTGAGGGAAATGGCGGGCAACAAATTGAAATCGAAGTCGTTTTCATAAACTCCCAGTCCTCAATTCGCTTGTCGTGACTCCCAACCTCGCCATGAGAAATACAAATGCATTCGCTCACTTCTACTCGGTGCTGCCCCCTAACGTAGACAATTCTTCGTGGCATCGCGGTACGCGTCGACACACAACTCGTAACTCACATCGCAAATCAGGTCGCAAACCACATCAGTGGCCCACTACGATATCTGATTGTGTCCACGCGTACCACAGGTACTGGTATGGCCCGACATGCACACATAACTTCCTGTTGGACATCTGATCACTCAAAGAAGACCTACATGAATCCTATACGTAGTATACAAGTTACGGTAATACCGGCCATATATCGATGGTGTACGATCGAACGCGTGTGACGTCGTTGATAAAGTGTACACCGAATCGTATCAATTAAAAGTGTCTTGCCGTAATTATTGACTAGCCTAGTAAACAATAGAAATAAAAAAAATGCAGCATTGAATAAAATAAAAGGTAAAGTTAGTAATAACACTGTTTAACAGTAATAGCATTAATAATAATCTAGTGCTAGTATGTAAACTGAGTATCTTGTGTTACTGTGGTATATATGCGCATCTACATCTGTTCAAATTGTATCTCCTTTCAATCTTTTTACTTGTCAAGGCTAATTTATACGATTAAATATTGTTCATAAATGTATGCAAGTATAATACTACAATGAGAGCTTCATAATTGTCAAAGTGCATACGATACGTAACTGGTTTGTATGACGTCACACGGTTTTCAATCAAGTACACACAGCCGTATATAAGAGCGAAAAAGATACAGAAAGAGGAGTAAGGGAGAAGAGAATCGCCAAAGGCAGAATCGAGCGAGCGGGATGTGCGCCACGTAAAATCCCCGCGCGCATACGACGCTCCAACGACTGCGACGTAGATGTTAAGCAGAAGGGGAGAGAAGCAGAAAGTGGGGTCATCATAAAAGTAGCAATACACAACGTAATAATAAAATTAAGGTAAGAAAAATTGTACCTCGGCAATTTGTGCCACCTATTATTCCTTGTATTCGTATCTCTAGTGTTTTATGTTGTACATATTTATACAACAACAATTATTAATCGTATAATTTAGATATTCAAAGCACACTTGCTTAAATGCCACGAATGACTGCGTTTTTAAGATATCCTTGGGACTAGTGATTAATATTAATTGTAGCGAAAGATTATCGCTACATTTATCTTCTTCTATCAAAATTACTTAAAAACTAGTTATCTCCGTGAAAAACAGAAGGAAACAAAAGATATGATTATAAAAGAGCTAACTAAAAAAAATTCGAGATTTTGTTAAACATAACCTCAACTGTAACTTAATTGACAAAATGGTTTGAACGAAACATTCTTTTTGTTGTCGAAAAAAAATTATATTCAAAATATTATCACAGGATTTAGTATTATAAGGTTAGTGTTAGTCTGATTCAATTATGCTGCATTAAAATCAAATATTAAGTATCGAGGTTAATTTAAAAACTGTCGTTTTATCTAGACTAATCAACAACGACTAGCTCTCGCGTCGAGCATATTTGCCAGCCTCAAAGAAAGAAGCATTTCATACATGAAAGTTTGCTTATAATTTAGGCAGACTAACATACATAATATAGGAAAGGAACGAACATAACAAATATACACGTTATACTTAAAAATCTTTTATTTTATTTGTTTTTCCTACCATAGAACACAAACACCTTTTTTACACAAATGTGAATAGTAGTGTGTTTGTAGTTCATCTCAAAGTTACATTTAATTAAATTTTGTACATTTTTTTTGCAACAAATTTCAATTAACTAATTTTTTATTTGCAAAGTAATAAAACTTTGTTGTTTTCGGTTTTTTCATCTTGTTGATTGCAAAATCATCGAAGAGTATTGTTCTGTACCAGACTTCCATTATCATAACCTATAATTGCGTCATGCTTTCTCTCTTTTTTATTTTGCTCATTTTGCTGCTTCTCATCATTTTCGTTTAACATTACAATTGTAAAATAACTTATAATGAGATAATGATAATATAATTGTATGTTCGATTTTTTATGAAGTATGTATGAAATCTACTCATGTTTGTTAATGCCCATAACTGTCCGAACAACTTTATTAAACATGAATTAATCATTTACTTTCAAATGAATCTTCCAGTACTTTTAACATATTTTATTTTTACATTTATGAAGTTCAGTATGCGCTATTTTTAGTTGCAAAAAAATATGAACCACTTAAGTAAAATTACTATTAAAACTTCTTATAAAATATTAAATTAGATAGATTTTATTAAATTATTAACTAGTTTCGGCAGTGAAAAACGAGTTGCTTAAATTGTAAATTATATAAGTAGTATACCAAGCTATACATGATAAAAAAAATCAAGTAATCTTAATTAATCTAATTAAGTAAGAATATCATTTATAACGAAGCGTAGATGAAAAGTGAACGAAAAATTAAAGAATTTACTTCAGTAGAGTGCAAATGTTATAACATAGTGAAAGCGTTTCAACATTGTAAAATAAAAATACTTCTCATATTGTGAATTTTTCTTTCATCATACTTTTACTAGTCTTATATTTATATTTCCACCTTATTTTCTTGCGTCCTTTCGTCTTTCAATTTTCTTGATCTAGCTAACCACATTCGCGTACATAAAGTAAAGCGCTAAGTACAATAGGTATAAAGCAACATAAAAATATGATAGTTAACGCGCAATTATTTCTTTTTTACTTGCAGGTGTCGACGCGCTAATACTAGCAGCAGTAGCGACATCAACAACACAGTGAGAGCAGCCACGAAACGAAGCAATCAGCGACAACGGCCAATCAATGTCGCAACGTGATTTAGACGATAGTAGAGTGCGTGTGTGCATTTGAAAGAAAGACAAAAGAGTGGCGACCACATGAGTTCCTTATCAAAAACCTTCTCTCAAAAATAATGTAGTGCTTTTTTCCATGCGATGACGCAAATTTTAGCCATAATGTTTTTGCAGACGTTAATGAAGAAAAAAACAACTGCCATTTCGGAAGCTGATACAAAATAAAATTTTGCTTCATTTCATCGAATTAGAAAGAAAAATGTAATGTGATTGGTGGACACATAAAATAATAAACAATTTCAAGAGAAGGAATCGACAAATTACAGCATAAGCAGAAGCAGAAGGAAAAGTTTGTTTTCAATTGTCTTCAGATTTGGTAGTAACAAAAACTTACTGTGATATTTCAGATACAGAAATCTATGTGAGCTTTATACAATTTTAAGTGAAAATCTGTACGAGGAATAAATATTACATGTCAAATCTTAGTTTATTACTTTTTTGTGCTTACTTTTCTTTATTTTTCTTGTGTCTTTTCGCCGTTAGTTCTTCATTGTGTTTGTTCATGAAGTGATTGATATGTTTTTCCTTATCTTTTTCATATTTTGTTATTTATTGTAATTGTCATATGTATTCAAGTCTTTCATTTGCTAAGTGACGTTTGCAGTTAGTGTCAGTGGTGTTTTATTCCTTCTTAAAAACGTGTTTATAACCAAGAGAGAGTGAGAGGGGGGTGTGGAAGAAAGATGAAGATGAGAGAGATTGAATGTAAGAATACATGAAGGATATTATTTATTTAATTCTAAAAGTGTTGAATATAACAAAAGTAGTGACAGTGTTTTATTCATTTCTGTGGTTCACAACTTACTTTGGTGTTCCACTACTACTACCGGCATTATCACCATTGTTACTACCAAATAGAATCAAAGAAATAGGAAATATTGAAGAAGAAAAATTTTTTTTAAAAAAATTTTGAAGGAGTGAGAGCGTTTTCAAAGTGAGCATCAGTGTGTGCTCTTGCATCATTTTCTTGCAAACTCTGCTTTTATTACAACGGATCATCTTCAGCAATTCCTCACCGTGCCTATCCTCGATGAGAGGAGGCACATGTCCATTGTTGCCACCGAAAATGCAGGGTGAGTCACCTTAACAGATCATTATTATTCATTTTTTACATTTTTCTTAGAAGTCAGCAGATTTTCTGTGCTTATACATTTTATTTTTTCACCTTTTGGTGACATTTTGTTCTGTCTCTCTGATCGCGGCCGCATATTGATTTTGTGAGTTCGTTTCGATATATAACCCAGTCCAGAAAACAAAAGACATGGATTTACAAAAAATACTAAAAGTACAGCTAATATCTGGATGTGATTAGTTAGTAAATAAAAAGAAAAACTAAAATTTTAACTCATACTAATTGAAACATCATTAGATTAAACCTTGATTACACGCTGTTTTAAGACTTTATTCGGTGGCCTAAAAGCCTTATTCTTTTCTCCCTTTCTCACTTTGAGCCTTTTACACGATGTGTAAATATTCGTATCCATTATTCAGAGAATGTAATTAATTGTGTTATTTTTCTAAATTTTTCTTATTATATAAAAGTTATATATGTAAAATTAGAAGCATACAAAAAAAACTATAAAATTCGCATGTAATCAAAAATTTTGCTTACCGTTTATTTGAAAAATAAAAAAAAGTATCGATTATTTTTAATGAAACGATGATCTTACCTCGTATTATTCAATGATGAACATTTCAATGAAAATGGATGACATTCTTTAAAGATATATTTAGCTATAAAAGAAGTTTGAAAATGTATCATATATAGGGTATAAATATATCATTTAGATTCATAAAGTAATCCTATCAAATAAATATTAAAAAATAGTAACCAATTGATTAGTATATAAATTCAATGTGACATCAGCTGATATTTCATTTATTATCGTTATTGGTATAGAAAACAATATGGGTCATGAACGAATGATTGTTGTTTTCGTTTTATCGTTCATAATTCGAAGTTTACAAGTCATGTTTCAACGCGTACAGTAGTTTTGAATTTTTGTTTATCAAATAAATTACTTCGTATATAATGATAAAGCTTAAAGTATTATTAATCATTAATGTTTTCGGATATTAAAAACGTGCGCATTTAAAACATTTATCTTACTTAATTATATATTCATAGTCACTGAAAAATATTAAATAACTAATTATGTAATTTTGTATTTGTGTAAATATAGAATATATTTCATTAGCATGATTAAAATGAATTAGTAATATCCATAATATTGTCACTATTGTTACATATACAATATAATATGTATTTATAAGCATTTATAAGTGTATAATTTTTTTATTGTATTTTTTTATTAATTTTTTTATTGTATTTTTTTATTAATTTCTTTATTGTATTTTTTTATTAATTTTTTTATTGTATAAAATTACATGTATAATTTTTTATATAGCACATTTTGCAAGTTTTTATAACACGTTATGCTTTAGGGAAAATAAAGAATTACAAATGTATACATCCAAATGATTCACTGGAATAATTATAAAAAGTAGAGTAGGTGTTTTCTTTAATTAAAGAATACTTCATACATATATTACTCCGAAGCCAATAGTGAATAGTATTTACGCCTTTGCTTTTTTTCAACAGATGAAAGATAAAGAAAGTGTATTTATGTACATATGAACCTTTGCCATCGTAATTCAAGGTAATAACGGTAATTAATTTGTTCAGTATTTATTTATCACTACCAACATCTAATACCATTTTCACTTAATCTCTGTACGGTTCTAGTATACTAATTTTTATAATGACTTTCACAATTGCTTTATTATCTAAATATTTTACATAGCCTTTTCAATGCTTAACAAACGTGAGTAAATAACATAACTAATCATTAAAATTATAATCCATTTATATAGTTACGTGACTTGTATCATCAAACAAAAAGCATTTTCACGAGATTTTAACGAACTATAGGCACATGTTTTTACCCTATTTACGTTAACTTTAGCATGCACAATCATTATTCATATTTTTGTCAATACATATCACATCACTGATCAAATATTTTTATGAATTCAAATTTAAGGTTTAATCCACATCCGGTATCATAATTTTCTGTTTATAATAGTAAGTTTTGAAAGCCTTTGTTAATTGAAAAATTTTAATATTTTAACAAACCTAGTCTTACTAACAACATTTTTGAGATTACTATTGATACGTCATATTGAAAAAAAAGAAAGAAAGGAAGGAAGCGAAAATAAAGTTTTATTCATTGAATTTTTAAATATTTGTTGCTACAGTAACTACCAGATACAAATTTATGAAAAACGAAAATTAATATGCTTGATATAATAATTTAACTTCTGATCTCTTTTATTTATCCTTAAAGTACTGACAGGTTTCTAAATATGGAAAACAATTGTATTGTATGCCGAGCCATATCATAATTCTTATGAAGCAACTCCCGATTGCGTAGCTTTATGACGTCGAAGTGGCTTCATGGCACAGTTTTCCTCCGCCATTGTCGAGTTGATCGCACTTATCTTGTAACTCTTTACAAAATTTATATTTTACTCTATATTACTTTAATTATCATTGCTACTGCTTCTATTTTGGCGAAAAATGTCTTCTAATGCAGTTGAGATAAAAATCTTATTATATACAATGATCTAAGCATCTTCTGTATTCCATTCTTATATATCGTTCATGTTTTTCTAGAGTTAGAATCGCTTTTATTAAAGGATTGATAAATGCGTAATCTTAAATTTGTTTCAACGATAAACTTTTATTCTTATAATAAAGCGTTTTAATGCCAAGATGTTCTACTGAACTACATTAACTCCCACCTTTCCATTTGCTACTACTTTTGAAATTTTTGCATATTTTTTAAGACAAAAGTTTTGATCCGAGATGTAATAATTGTATCAATATTGCAATACAAGTATATTTTTATTTTTTATATTTTAAGTTACATTGAAGTATATAAATTATTTTTTCTTAAACGCGCATGCGTATTCATTATTGATTTAGGTGATTTGTTATTAAATTTAAATTTATTAACTACAATTTAAATTATTATTATACATCCAAGGCAATTACTTTCACATTGTTATTTATATTAATTTATTATTTTGAAATAAAAAATTTTTATTGCTTTCTATTACTCGAATTATAAATATTTTTTTTTGACAAGATTAAGTTTATTATTACAGATAATGATATAATGATTTTTAAGTGATAGTTGTATATCTTAAATCACTATCTTTATTTTTAATTTAGTATTTAATGATTTAAAATTGTTAAAATTCAGTAATTTTAAAAGAATGTTTTTATCAAATAGTATATAAGTAAATCAATAAAATTATTCATTGGCATATATATGGCAAAATTATTGGTTATGGCATTGATATGGCATGCTAATTGGTTTAATTAAATAATGATTATGTTAATATTACTTAATGATTTAGAAGTCAAATTATTATAAATAATATTGAATTTTCATAGACTCTATCTTACAAAATTGAATATGACGTAAAGAAATACTGGTTAAGTCGAACAATTTCAATTTAAAATTATATTTTCTTATTTTACAAGTAGATAAAAGTAAATGTATTATTAACACTCATAAGTATTATTCAATATTTAATTAATATTTACATTATAACATATTTCTTATCCTTTAAACTCAATTAATTCGGTAAATTTTAATTGCATTTGACTTGCAAACATGTCTCTTCTGAATATTTATCGGATGGTAAAATTTAAGCAAGACAATTTATGTTTTTCAGAATTTAGAAAATTGACAGTATACACTGTTGTTAGAATAATAACTTTCTACTTACTTAATTTCTTGACTGTCTATGTTGAACGCGATTGCGTAGGTAGGATTACAAATAGATGAAACACATAATTACAGAACCATAAATAAAACCCATGTGCAAGCGAAGCTTTATATTTCATTATGAAAGAAAGATTCGATTGCTATATTTTATTGAATAACGTATAAATTTTAAGCATTTATATATTTTAATAACAGAGCATTTATTTAAATGATTACATATATGATTTAAGGAACAAGTACTTTTGTTATATTGTATAATCCTCGTCGGTACAATAAAATATTTTTTTAATCATATGAATTAATGAAATATTTATCTAATTAAATAATTGTTTATAAATTTTGATTTTAATAATGAAGTCAGATGTAACGTATTTTTATCTTTATCCTTTATCAATGAGCACTAAAAGTCAGCTTTTATATTTTATCAATTTTTATCAACTTTTCAAATTTTTATATCAATAATACAGTAGAACATTCATTAATATTTATCGTGAAAATATCGCCCGTATAGCACACTTATAAAATAAACTAAAGGAATATTTTTTACAGTGAAAATGTTAATCGTATATAAATTTATAAAATAAAGCAAATTAATATTATCTAAGATAAGTAATTATAAAATACTTGTTAAAAATTATCGTAACCATTAGCGACATTTTTTATGATTTTTGTTTTTCCATATATAATTAAATTTTCACTGAGAAACTGAGATAAATAATAAATAATACTCTTATCGTTGTTGATTTGTTGAGAAAAAATAATAATCATAAATAATAGAATACACCGAATGGGGGGAATGAAAATATCGTTGAAAGTTTTCTTGCAACTGCTGCGCATGCCTTCTCTTCACCTTTCACATTCATCTAAACAAATGACCAAATGTTCATGCGCACGAGCATGATTGTAAAAAATATCGATTTTATGAAGTACTATTTTTCTTAGTTGGGGTTTGCTTATTATTGTTTACAATTATTCTTTGAAGTTATTTAATACTAAAGTTGAACTTACTAAATATAGTTTCTCAAATAATCCTTTTTCTAAAAAACTAAATATCATCAAACTAAATATCATCTTAATTATATAAAGATAAAATTAACATAATTTAAAAATTTTTTTGACTTTCTACTATTTAGTTGCACTGAAATTGTTGATATATTCTTTCAGTAGGCTCCGATTCATTATTTCTGTTAAGTTCATATACTTTAATTAGTCAATCAAACGCTCTAGTTTATATTCATTTAATTTTTATTCTAATTTATTACTCTATTATATATATTTATTTACATGCTCGTTATTGAAATAAGATTTAAAAATATTCATAAAATTTATTTAATTTATCAAAATTTGCTATTTTACTTTAAAAAGTTTAACTTCAAAAATAAAATTTTTAACAGTACGTAAATCATACACATTTGATAATAACTTCTTATTCTTATTGCAAATTGTAGGTAAATATCTATTTGCACCCACAGTTCATTTAGAATTAAATTTCTTTGCATTGTCGTTGCTATTGTTAAAAAATTTATAAAATTACAAACTTTCTGTTTTGCATTCCATCAGTTTGTACCTTTCTTCGTTTATTTTTTCAGAAATCCTGTGTTCTACTAATTCTATTTTTCTGTGGTCTCTGTTTCTCTAAAGCGTTTCACTTTTTTATTTTCGGTTTTTTTTTCACTACTATAGCTTAATACTTTCTTTTAATCAAATTTGTACAAAATTATATATATCTATTCTTGTATTTATTTGACTGTGAATTTATTATGACTATTTATGAACTGTAACAATTAATTTAATTATTAATATCTGATTTTCTGTTATAAATATATTTTATGATTATCTGATTTTTGCTAACAATATTAAAGTGTTAAACGTATAATTTTTAATTTTTTAATTTATTAAAAATTATTATTAGAAGATAATATAATATTTTTTTCAATTTGTAGTCCAATGCTTAAAACAAATTAATACAAGAATGGCAATACGTATCAAATCAGAGAAAAAACTTAAAAAGGCATAGCGAAGTAAACTTATAAAGTGAAAGCTTATCCGTATCCTCGATTATATTAGCGCGATAACATGGGTCACGACATCGAACTCGTAAATTCTTCTTCCCTTACTTTTCAGCTGCTCAAGCTATAAGTACATTCTTTGAGCAATCTATCGCACGATTTTCAAAGTGAATTCACATTGATTTTGTCGCAATTTCTTCTATAAATTCATATGTAACTATTAATTATCGTTTTACATATAGAAATGAATAAAATAGATTTTTCTTTGATTTAACATAAATTTAACATAAATGATTAATATTTAACATAAACAATATTTAACATAAATGATTGTGATATATTGACAAATTTAATTACTATTTTTTAAAAGATGATTTAATAGTCTATATTTGAAAATGATTTGGTAATGGTATTTTATAAATAACAAAAATGTTATACGCTTATCTTGTATAGTAAAAAGTGTTATTGAGCTGAAAATAATGTGCTTACCCAGTTGTTTGTTGTAAAAGTATTATCTACATTGATATACAAATATGCTAACATTCAATATCTAAACGTATAATTTTACTGTGTTTTAATAATTATATATTAAGGCATGGGACAATAATCGTTACAATATTGTAAATAAATTAATGCATATTTAAATTAATGGTTGTGAATCGGTCATTCGAATTATAATTTAAAACCATGTTTTGAACTAGTATTGAACAGAAAACGTATGATTGATATCGCGATGAGAACGAGGGAAACTAATACAATCTAAGTCCAGAATGAAGATTTTTAATCGAAATTAAATCGTTCTTGAGAATTCTAATTATGAACATGGCTCGTTCCTATTGCAAAATTCAAAAACAAAATTCGTCAATTGACTTTCATAAACCCTGTTAATAAAGTAATTCGACATTTATTACTTCCACTGTTTATACTTACTACAGACACTTTAAAATGTGCACATGTGTTACTTTGTTTACAAATAAAACCAAAAATTGATTTTTAGAATTTCCTACACGAATTATAAACTTCAACAATTAACCTACTTGTGTAAAATTTACTAATATTGAAATATGTTTTTTTTACAAAAGTAATCAGTAATACTTTTAAGTAAAAATTAAGGAAAAAATTTATTTATATATAATTCAGTATAAATTCTTTTTATATCAACTGGATTATGTGACTTAAAAAAACATTGTTTAATCAAAATTAAATAATGAGAAATTAAAAATATAACAACTAACCAAACCAATAATGTTTCTTTCATGCGTAAATGCCGTTTTTTCTATATGAAAGTCGCATTTTAATTATAGAAGCCTCTATCACGGTTAGGATACTTCAGCAAGTGCTTTATCTCGCCTACAAAGTAAACGAAACAAGTGAAATTCTTCGTATTAGTGTTAGATTATATTGCTTTTCAAAGAATAGCAATTCTTAATGTTGTAACTATGTTATAATTATAAAACTAAAATAAAAAGATGAAATAATAAAAATGTAATATATTTTACTTCAATAAGTCTATTGTTCAAATTAATAAAATATTATAAAGAATTGTAAGCAAAAATTATATAACAAACATTTTAGCTTGTTTCATTTTCTTTATTTATTATATGATAGTTTGTTTATTTAAATTTAATTTTAACTAAAATAAATATAATATTTATTACAATGAAACAAATTTAGTTTTGAAATATTTTCTCTAATTAATTTAAAAGAATACGATAATAAAAAAAAATTTTGTTTAAAAAATTTATTTATTGGTAGAAGGTAGATTGGGAGTCTCGTTAATCCATTCATGCGCGTCACTATTTGATGACAAGGCATTTGACTACCTTAAGAGAGCCATAGTTACTCCCGCCGTTTACCCACGCTTGCTTGAATTTCATCACATTGATATTCAGAGCACTGGGAAGAAATCACATTGCGTCATCACCCGCGAGAGTATGATAAAGTTTATACAATTTATTTTAAAATCACAAACTTATTTACAGTGATTTAATTATATTCGGAAGAGTATGGAGATAATTAAATTACAATACAAATGATATTTTAAGCAAGGTGCTACAAATCAATAAATTAAAGTATATGAATTTACTTGAATGTTACAAACTTCGAGCTTGGTTATTGAATTTGTCTTATTTTATTATATGTACTAATTTTTTTTATTATTTTTCTATGTTTTTTATTGATTCAATAATAAATTTAAATTAATTGTATTACATATTTACTGTTTATGTATTGTATATATATTGTATATATATAAATTTAAACTTGGAAGTTCATTAAATAAATTAGATTTTGATAACCTTTTTCATTAACTCAAGTCTCTTTTAATGATATAGTTTTTTTAAAGATTAAAATATAAAATATCAAAACGAAAACTTTAATTAAGAATCAATAATTATGATTCTGTTTATGAAAATAATTAAAATTAATGTTTTATTTATCATTTCCTAAATAATAAAACTTGTATTATTCTATATATAATATACATACAAATACTAATATACAAGGCATAAAATTCAAATTAATGACTTAATCGTTTATATACAGTTTATTAATATATCTAATCTACTTTTATTCATGTTCAATGCTATTATTCATTCTGTATTTTTACCAAGTAATTTATAAGTTTTAATATATAAGTAATATATGTAATATATAAGTATATATGTAAATATGTAATATATAAGTAAAAAGTAATTTATAAGTTTCATAATTTATTGAAATATGTTTAGGAATCTATTATTGTTTTAAAAAATGATCATATTATTAACTTAAAAAAATTGAATACTTAAAGGATTTAAAATATAAAACAATATTATATTATACTTACAATTACCATACCGTTTCTTTCTTTTTTACGCGAATATACAATATTCCAATAGATTTAATCTTTATACCTAATCTTTATACCTAAGACATGAGCTTCATAAACTATTAATCTTTTTATGAACTTTTTATTTTTATACATTTATAGATAGCTTAATAATTACTTAAAATACCTTTTACGTAATTGTTATACAATTTTCATTTATATAATTCATGCAATTATTTTATTATATAAAAATAATAAAAAATTATAAATATTTTTTCATAAGTACTGGTTGAATTTTCTTCACATTTTTCATTAAATATAAAAGAATTTAATTTGTTTTTTATTTATTTTTTATTATATGTGTAAATATAAGAATTAAAAATTATTAGGTATTATTAGATATTTATAGTATAATATTTAAACATTCATGATTGTGTTTTTAATGATCATAAAAGTATTAATTCGGTATAAATTATAGTTAATGAAATTATATGTAAATTGATGATAGAATTAGGTTAAAACAATTGGTTATAAATAATGAGTTTGTCGAACTTTAAACAGTAATTTCATATTTTTACTAATTTTTGTTATTTTTTTCGATTTTTAGTCAATAATATTACACCTATGAAACTATAAAAATATAAATATAATTTATGTGTTTAATTTATAATCATTAAAAAGTATTAAGATTAAATTAGTTTACTTATAAATGTACTTATATATTTACTTATATTGTACAATTTTCATATCAGTATATGTATTTTTGGATTTTTTTCAACAATTATTCAATTTATTGTATTTAAAAAACATTTATATTGTTATTACTATTATTATATATATAACAATACAACATTATTAATAAATATTATAGTGTCGATATTATTAGCATAACTTTTAAATCTAAAAAATACCCTTTACAATATATAAACTGATATGATATACCAATAATATGCTATTTACCCAGAAATTTTTTTCAAAATTACGTTCATCTTAACGAATTTTTACTAAAATTTTTTATATTTGCTTCGCTTAAATTCAATTATGTTAAAATATTCTCAAATATAATAAGTAGAATGAATTCATGATATAAAAAATCTTCATACTAAAAATACAACAAATTTTTAATTTTTTGTAATAAATATTTAATTTTATTTATTTAATAATCGGGCACAATAATGTATAATATATTCATATATAACAATAAAAATTGGTGTTTACATAATAATTTTAGAGCATTTTCTATTATACTGATAGAAAATAAAAATACAGGTTAACAGTCTTAGTTTGTAAACTACAATTTTTTATGTAAGTAGACAATTTTAGATCATCAACTTGGAATCTAACTTATTATTATTCAGAGTATTCTAATATATGATTTTAGTTATTTAATCCTTTAAACTGAAATATAATTCAAAAGTATTTTAGGAAGTTTTAACATAAAATCGTTTCATTTTTAATTCATACGGATTGAAATATTTAATATCATTTAATGCTTGTAATTTCAAACTTTTTATTCAACCAAATATTAAATAAAGTATGATAAATGATAAATGTAACGTTTTTATTTAATCAATTTTTTTTATTATTTTACTCGTATTACATTATTATTAATTAAGATATAATGTTTATAATATATATTCTATATAGATAATATAGACGTTTTTCTATCTATTACCTGATGGTGATTTTGTTTACCATGTATGCAAAAGAATAAATAATTAAATATAACATCTATATTTTGTTCTTGTAAAAATTATATATTAACATTTTTTACTGTTACTTAAATTTTATTTGCTAATACATTTTTGCTTGTATTTTTGTTCAAATTTCCTTAATCCGATTTCATCTTTTAGTACAATATTATTACTTAAAAATGAATATTGCTTCTTTGAATAAATAATTTGTATTTTTATCAGAATAAATAATTCTTAAAACATTTGTTGGCTTTTCCTATTTATTTCACCTTGTTAAACATTGTTCAGTTAAACTTAAACAGTCTACAAGAAGATGCATTTACCCTTCCAACCATACCTTGAATGAATTCTCGCCACATTACCAATGACGAAGATTCAGACCTTCTCAGCAAATCTTCCATGGACAAAATACGAATTCACTTCCGTGAAGCATTCAACAAAAGTACAGCAGATAAAAGTATTGGAAGAATAATTCAAAGGGGCTACAAGGGACAAAAACAAAACGTACCAACCAAGGATAGCATGTTGTATTTGTTACATCATCGGAACTCGCTCGCAGTCATTTGAGAACCTCTCTCAAGGAATTACCCAAGTCTAAGAAGAATTATAAATCTATAAAAAACACACGTCAACTCTGTCCCAACAAAGGCAGCAAATCCGTTAATAAGACATACTCAATTCACCTTAACACACAAGCAACAGCAGTATTGGATCATAGCGGACGAACTTCAATATAATTTCACACTCGACGATGCATTGCATATGCATGACAGAAAGTGAATCCATGCTCAACATTTAATGGGCCAATAACCTCTGTCTTGATCATCAAACTGTTATCAAACACAGGTGTTGACTATGCCAGTCGTTCTTTAACCATAAAACTCTAGACAGAAAGAAGTAAGATTTCGAGAGACGGAGTTGTCGTGGCATTCCGACACATTTCAAAAGCATCCTACAAACTGTACACAAGGTTCATAAGAACAATAAAAGATAGTTAAGATCACATCAAATGACTACTCTCTATGGGAATTCAATCAATCCGCTAAGCATCACATGGGAGGAATTTGGGAAGCAGTGGTAAACTCCACCAAGAGACATAAGGCGCACCATTGAAAAAACGATAGTTGAAGAAATCACCACACTGCTTGCCCAAATTGACACAACCATCAATACTGGCTATTAGACTGACCATTCAGCATTTACTGGACATTCGTAATTGGGAGTCCACTTACTACTATCCTAGATCTATTTCTAAAGGACTTGTCAATTTCAGGAACGACCCGCCGGAAGCCTATGAGCAAGTGCAGAACAACTCTGGTCACAGTGTTCGATACACTACAACTCTTAAGTTCAAAACGGCACTACCCATGGAATAAATCCCATGGTGGCTCATTGGTGCTCATTACAAACGAACGATTACTTCCTTGCAAGTGGCCACTCACCAGAGTGAGAGCAATTCACGAACTGGCAGTCCGACCTAACCAAAAGAATGACGGGAATCATCAACTATAGAGCTGATGGCGAGTGGAATGTTCAGGATTGAACCACCCAACAAAAAATAAGAATTTATTGTTTGTTAAAATACGATTTCGATATATCACATTTAGATTAAGGCGCAATATTCAAATTATACGTTACAAAAATTCACTGGAAATTTAGCCGCGCACTTTGTTCGCATAGCAACAAAAGAAGCTTCTCGAATTTATCAAAGCTTGCTTCTAGAGAATTCACTAAAGCCTCCAAGAATTTATAACACTAAATGTACGTAATCGTATTTAAGAAGCACCAAACGGAGAAGAAAAACAGTCTTGTCGAATAACTCAAGTGAAACTAGTGCCAGTCATATCAGTGAAAGTTGAACTCGTCTAAGGGAATCCGTGCAAGGTATATTCATTATTTACATTGATTATTCTATTATTATTATTATTGCTGACCAGCTATCGGTGCGTCCTCCGCAACGTGACGCTAGTCAGACCGCATTGAGGACGACGACATAGACTGGCATCTCCAGCACCTTATTCATACTACATGTAATTTTCGCAGCCTACGTCTACACTATCGGTTAGACCCTCACAACTTGTTTCTTATCAGACTACTAAAGAGGGCGCCGATACTGACTAGTGGTCCCCGCCAAATTATCATTACATTCGCGGCCCGCACCTACACTATCGATTAGGCCGTTGCAACTTGATTCTTATCAGACCGCTAAAAAGGTCGCCGATACTGACTGGTGGTCCCGCCAAATCATTACTGTGGTACTGCGATCATATTATCGATCACGCCGCAACGAGTGGTTCTGATCCAACCACATAAGAAGGCGTCGATAATTCGTAATAGTCCCCACTACCTTCACGAGCCGAATCTTGCTCAGTAAAATCTATCGCCGATTCAAACGCCTAAGCAGTCGCGAGCCGGACAACGCTCAGTACAATTCTAGCGTCGACTCAAGCGACTAGGCATTCATGAGCCGAACAACGCGACACTAAATTGATCGCTGATTCAATTAACTAGGCAATCGCGAGCCGAACAAGGGTTCTCCGAAAAGCCATGGTCGAATCTAATGTTTAATGATTCTCTAACTTGAGAGACTTCTTTAATTTAAGGACTAAAGCACGTGCCCAGTACTCCCAATTTACCTTCTTAGACTTGCACTTCTAGACGACGTTCCAACGTAATGGATAACTGCCTAGTTACTGCAAACTCAACAATTTTCACTACAATCAGTAATACCAACATCATTGTAAGAAGTACTTGAATAAAGGTCACTAAACCCAATTGTGTTTGCTCTAAGTTAATGTATTAAGCCCCCCCCACCCCCATCACGATTAAACCGGTGGTACGATCTAATCCATCCACCGTGATTTGCGATCATACCGGTCATCATATGAAGTTAAATTACAATTATTTGACATTAAAACTTTTTATGGTAATCCGTTTCGCTTAAAATATGTTTGCCTTTTATCAATTTACATTAAAAAATATAATTTATTATTTTTTAAAAGATAATTTATATTGGAAATTTAAAACTATTGTAAATATAAAAGGTATGCATGAAATTAACTACAATTAGTTGATTAATTAATTTTTTTAATCTGTACTTTTTGTGAAATCGTATATTTTTATAAAGATACATTCAAAATAGTTATTTAAATATCATGTAGAAAGTATCTATTTAAATTTCGTATTCAGCCCTAAAATTGTTTGCCATAATAATACATTAATTATTATATTATAAAAGTATTTCCAAAAATAAGGCAATCAAAATAAAAATATTTTGAGTGGATATATTCTCTACAAAATATTTATTATTTTAATTTATGTACATACATTTTTCAATTATATTTAGTAACACCAAATGAAAAATAATATATAAAATTGATACGATCAAATAATATTTAATAAAATTTCTGTTAAAATAGTGAGATTTGTGAAGTATAATATAAATCATGGTGCTTTACAGTCATTTGTTTGATATTTATATATTACTGTTTTTAATCATATTCAGATATTCTCATTAATCTATTTAGGAATAATCTTATCTAAACTACTGTATTATCACCAATTTTAGATACACAAAAGTGACTTGTACATTGAAAATTAATTAAATTATAAAAAACATGCAATTACTACACTAGCATATAACAGTAATGTAGTACATACTGACAACGAATTTCAGAATACAATATTATGTATTCACTATCACCGTATGGTGATGTATTCAATATCACCGTATTTCCATTAAATAAGTTATTTTGTATTTAAATTGTTGGTTTAGTTTTATAATTCTGATATACATATTTAGTAATCGATATGTGTAATCTTTTATTTATCTAAGTGGAAGCGTATTAAATATCTATTTGTGTTACAAATTTTCTGTCATTACTGATATTGTGTCATTGTTTTTGCGATATATATTTGAATGTTAATATGAATATGTTGATAATATAATATATTTTTATAATTTGTCTAAAATATACTTGTCGATTACGTTACCTGTTCGAGAATTTAATTTCTTTATATATTTTATACGTTTTTATGTAATTCATACATTTATAAAACAATTATATACTCTTGGCATTATTTCACTTTTATATGTTTGTACTTATTTGATTTTGGAAATATTTTACATATATGCAACTAATTTGTTTTTCATGTTTCTAGTCAGTTATAAGCATTAATTAAGATTTAATACCTTCCATATTCATGAATATACTTTTTTATATCCATTCAAATATTAATTATATGAAATATATATACATTGATTGTATAAGATGCTATATTCAATTGTTTCTTTTGTTATCAATGTTGTTCAATCGGTTATTTTATTTATCTAAAATTAAACATTTGAAACTCTATAAAATTATTTAATTTAGATTTAATATTAATTTCTAATTATTAACGTTTAATACTGACAAGTATAAGGACAATTATATTCAAGAAACTTATAAAAACCTTTAAAAATATATTCTTTAGATAATAATTTATATTTAAGTACGTATTGAGTACATGATAATTTATACATCATATTATTGAATTCGCCTTTAATAAGAAGATATGATTTTGATAAATAAATTTTTAAGAAATAAAACGACTAAAATGAAAGTTAACAAAAAATTTATTTAACTTTGTTGATTAAAAAAAAATTACGGTAATATTATTTATAGTATTATTATAAATTACTTTCCTAAGGTCTATAATCAGAATTAAATGTCTTAGTACAAATCAAAAATTTATTCCTCTAAATAAAGGAGTAAAATAATATTGATAAAAAAGTGAATATGTCCATAATGATTAATAATAATTAATTAATCATTATCAAATAATTTTTTATTATTTGTTGGTTAAGTTATATTGTACTGTTTAAAAAGACCAATTTGATATAATTGTAACCATTATAATTATTATAACGTTAAAAAATAATTGTGCTTTGTTTATAATCGTAAAGATCATGTTTACACTTGTTACTTTTACACATTTACATTATTTCATAATATTGGATATAATATTTTATTACCAGTATTTTATTACCAAATAACCATAAATGTCATAATTTTTTGTCCTAAGTTTTAATGTTATTTTTAATACATAATTCATATTTTTCTAAAGAGAATATAAAAAAGTCTACTTTCTTGCGATAAAGTAATCTTAAGAAAAGAACACAATGTTTAAAAAAGGTAGTGCGTAAAGGAGAGTAGTTGGTATTAGCAGGGTTGGTATAGTACTGGTACTAGCAGGGCAATAGCGACACGTGCAGCTCCTTTCCCATTCTCGTACGAACTGGATGCGCCGATAGCGCATCGGTGGCTGTTACTATGCCGCTATTTGTCGTGACGGCAATAGGGCATAGCTTTGTCGGGTTCATTTGTTATTGTTTCTCGGAATTATAGTCGTATGTCGAGTTTTTTGGTTAGAAGCATTCGTTGAGTCCGTTGACCAATGTTTACCAAACAATGCTGCACGCGCTCATACCTCTCCCACTTTGTATTCCGCTTAAAACTGTTGTAATCCGTAACAGGAGTGCTAGAAAAACTATGGATTTTTCTTATGTTTAATGAACAGCAGAACACTCCTCCCATTCAACTCCCATTCAAGAAATTTTGGTAGTTTTAATTAAGTTTTTTTAATTAAGTTTAAAGCAAATTTTAATTGTTTTAATTAAGAAATATTCTGTTTTATTCCTTCGCATTCTATAGAAATTTTATTTAAAAATTCTTTTTCTTGTAAGTTTTATTAACAATACAATGGTTTCATGTAAATTTAATATTTATTGAATAAACAAATAAATATTTGTTTGAAAAAATTTGCTTTTCTCTAATATCCGATATAGACATTAACAGATTTTCTACTATTATTATACTATTATTATACTATTTTATTGTTATATGATACTTTAAAACTTATTCCTACAAAGTATTTTCGTTTTATTATATTAATATGTGTTAAACTTTGATCAAGTATTTAAAGATTTTTTTATATAATAATGAAAATGTTTTATAAAAAACATAAAACAGATATGTACGTTTGAGAAAGAATAAAACAAAGTGGAAAAAGGAAAATTAAATTGTAATAAATGAGATAATTTATTTAACTTGGAAAATTCTTTTCAAAAGTACAGGAACTCATATTCTGCTCAAAAACAGTTATTGGATACATCGAAAATTCCATTACCTATTTTGTTTTATGACTTATGTGTATTTATCTTGTTATCATCGTGATAAATTTTACACTTCCATCTTTTTTACATTACGGTACTTAATTAATTATTAATATTAATAATTAATCTATACTATTTATTTAATTTCTGCAAGAATCAATGTATATTTAAAAATGAGTCATCATTCATTTTTTACATTAATCACCGAGGTTACTTTTTTTCATTTTCTTTTTTTTTAAATAAATAAGAAAGTAATTGAATCATTATTGAAATTAACATTAAATAATATCTGTATGATCTTATTTAATATTACATTGTCCTTCAAAATACTTAGTTACCGAAAATAATTTTTAAATAATTTACATTGTAAATAATTAATCACTAGAAGAAGAACAAGATAAAATTAATAACTTTCTTCTTTATCTTTAATGAAACTAATACAGACAAATTATTGATAAATTCATGGTTTATGGATTCTTTAAAATTTCTATTTTATTCCTCAATTGAAAAATTTTTTTAAATTTACTCATTCTTTTTTAGAAAAAATTTAAAAGCTTTAAAAATTATTTCTGTAACGTAAATGATGCTACATGATTGTTGCGGTAAAAATAAATTAAATTTTGAAGTGCACAAAATTTCACAACCACAGTCGCAAATTTAAATCGGGTAATTAACTGATTATATTCTCATTTCCTTAAATTATCCCGAAAATGGAATTAGATATTTTTGAAGTTTGAAAAAATAAAATTATTTATCATTTATTTTATTTTAATGTATTGAAGTTATTTATTAGAACACCTGAAATACAATTATGTATTTAAGTTTTGTATATTTATTAAGTTGTAGAAGCAATAGATGATTCCAATTCAAGAAACGAAATAATGAAAATCATAACTTAACGTTATTTTGCTCATATATATATATATATATATATATATATATGGAATGTGAAATTAAGTTCAAATATTTTTAACTGCATAAAGCTTGTATATTAATATATAAATTGATGAAATAATTTAATATGAAGTTTATTGGCTACAAAATATAAATTTATTATACTTCATGTAGACTTCATATTTTTAAAAATCTTATATTCAAACTCAAAGTTTGAAAGCTTTATATAATTTTTAATATATTTGATTTTAATTAAAAATGTTTATTAAAATATATTTTATCGATTTAATTTATAGTATTTATTAGAATTAAAGAAAATATATTGTATTTTATTTACTACAATTATTTCTATATTATGGTTTGTCATATTTAAAACATTTATGTTATGGTTGTAATTAAATTAATAGTTTTAATTCATGATAGATGTCATTTGCAAAACAAGCGATCGTCCGCAATCATGCTGATAAAAGTAATGAATATTAATGATTGCGAATTACGAAAATTGATTATTATAATGTTTGTTAAAAAAATAATTCCACAAATCTGACTCGTCAAAATCGTGCAAAATCAACTTAGAACAAAAAACCACTAAATGTGTAGGAAATGCTGGCAAGTAAAGGGTTAATACACTGATTCAATAATTAATACATGTCATTATTACTGCTGTTTATTCCATTTATTTTACTTTATTTCCAAGTTGAAATTATTAACCGTGATGAAATTACAAATGACCTTTATATTTCTTAATAATCTTGTGGCGTTGAGATATATCTGTTTATTGGAGAACTAGACGATGATCAATTTCTTATTCTTGCATATAACTGGTGAAATTATGATTTACTGTAAAAAGAAATAGGTTATAATCTATTGAATATTATCACTTTCGAGGTTATGGTTGTGTAGTGCTCTGATCGAACACTACAATATTATTGTGTTTTAACTCAACACGTGTGCAGTTGCCTCTAAGGAATGGCTCGTGTAAGAGCCTAAATAGAGGTTATGCGAAGCTGTGCGCCACCTGTTGTGGGAACAACTTATCGTTGGAGGAAGTGAAAAGCCACTTCGGAAGCTTCGGTAGTTGGACCTTTATCCGTCAGTTTTCAAGGTAAAGCCGAGAGATCAAGAATCAGTACTAGCGGTAAGGATTTACTTGCAGTGTATCGTGAATTTTCCAGTCTCTCTTCGTTGGCTTGATGTGAAGTTCCCTTTGAACAATTGCAGCTCTTAAATTCCTTCTTTGTCTCCAAGTGAGATTACAAGTGGTCTAGTCCTATGCAATCTAGTCTTGATGAGATCAATTTCAACCGTATACTAATTCACAATCGTAGAAAGAACTTCTATTAGACTCAGCTGAACGACTTGTCTCTCTGGTCCTCCTCCGTGAGAGTAAGTCGTGACTTATCCTTTAATTGTGTGTGAAGGTTAGAAAAGAATAAGTGGTGGTAGATTACGTTGTCCTTTGTTAAATGGTTCACTGGTCCCGTTCCACTTGGGACCCCTTCTTCTTATATTAATCAACCAATCAGAGGTTGATCTTGGGCAGCGCATTAGATTATGCACGCCTTCATTTCCACTTCCTTCCGGGCTCAGTCCCGAATATACTAATCGGGAAAGTGTCGGAAAGTGGGGTGCCTTTACCATTGGTCACCTCTCCTTGGTCGCCTCACCTTTCTCTGGGACTTGGATGTGGATGTTCGATGGACCAGATGTGGCATAGCCAAGAACAATGCAAGCATTGTCTTAAAGGCCGAGTGCGTACATATGGCCATGGCAGGTTGTTGCACGTGCGGGGTTTTTGGGTTGCAGTGAATTTAGGAAATGTTTTGTACTCGATGCTTTACGCATATCTGATATTCGTTTTGAATCTACTTTAGGGTTCTCCCGGCAATAAACCCATTAAGTTCTACTGCACTGGAAGCATGAGCACTTTTCACTGGAGTTTTCCAGATGTTTTATGACACTAGTGCTAAATAATTATGAGCAGGAAAGTTTTGAAGTCTTAAATACAAATTTCACGATGTTACTTGCCAGATGTTTTATTGCATTAAAATAGAGAGTCTCGCATTCTCAAACAGGGTTGACTTCCTTCGGGGATTATGTTTGCCGTACAATATTAAGGATATTGCATGTGATGTATTAATGAAGTAATACTTAAATTCAATGTATTAATAATTATTATTGTAGTTTGTATTACATTGATGAGCATTTTTTTTTAATATTTCAGAATTATTTGCCTTGTTTGTTATACTAGAAATTATTTTATGTTTAAAATCATTTTTACATTTAGACTTATTACACATAATTTAGTTTGTATGAAAATTTTATTTATATATTTAAATTATGAAATAGGGAAATCATCTTATTGTAGAAAGGTGAAATAATTTTTTTAATTTGAATTTATAGAAAATAATTTTTAAAAATTATTTGCAAATATTCCAGAAACTTTTAATGAATATTTATAAATATATTAATAAAAGTAAATAAATGTTAGATTATTTTTATAATGAATAAATATTATAAATAAATAACCTATATTTATATAAATAAATATAGATATATATGTATATATATATATATATATATATATATATATATAATATCTTTAAATCGAAATTGAATTTATATCTCCACTTACCTTATTTTTGAGAAGCTATTTAAATAGTAAATGTAGTGTCTACTGATTTCTCGTATTAATTGTAAATACGATAGTGCAGTTATTAGCAGTTTCATTGAATGCTATTTCGTGGTTACATTGTAAGTAGAATTAGATTGAATATTTTCTTTAATAGTAACGGAATATAATGTTTTAGTTGTACGTATGAAACACGAGAGAAAATAATACTAAGGCAATAAGAGACACGCAACCAGCTAGAATGTAGATTCGAAAATTTACACTTTTGCCAAATGGATGTTTTTTACTATTTTTCAATTTACCAACCTACTTATTGAGTTATTATTGAATAATGGACCGTATTATGATCTAAAAAGTTTTTTTATTTTATTTAATACGTTTATGTTTATTGAAGAAGATAATTTATAATAATGATTTTTTCTTTATTTATTGATATCATTGTACTTTGTTAATTTTGTCGTTTAAATTTTGTTGTATAAGAATACAGCGGTGAAATCTTTGAGTTATTGCGTACTGTTTCGTTTATTCTTGCAAAAAACTGAAATGTATTCGCATTAATTTAACTGATTTTATATTGATATATTTATAAGTATTTATTAGTTGAATGAATATTTCTGAGATATTTATAATGTAAATTATTGTCCTATATCTTCACTTTATTACTTCGTAAATTAGCTATTATAACTATATCTTATCATTTTAGGATTCCTTAACATTTATATATTAGATAATATTAATAAACGTGAATCTAAAATAATAAAAATGATGTTCGCAAATGTTTTCTTTCTGTTTCAAATGTATAAATGAAAAGTATATTTGTCAAATATTACCGTTATTGTTAAATCATTTAAAATTACTAGCAATTATTTTTCTACAAATTTTACACATAAAAATGTATGTATATGTATAGTTTTGTTAAATAACCACAAGGCATACATTTGTTTTAATAAACTTTTATAATTTTTATTAATTTAGCAATTTGCTATAATTGATTTATTTGATGAATTCCTCAATCGTTTATATCATGTAATAGATAGTAAAAATGTGCTCTTATTATCTAAATTTCGAATAAATTTATTCCGGATATAAAAAGAAATCCAATAAAATAGTTGTATCCGTGATATAAATATGTACAAATAATTATACATGTATTTGTTCGTTTCTATATGTACAGAAGTAAAAACGAGCAAAAATTCTTTAATATAGATAATACTAATCTCGGTATTAAAAAAAAAGGAACTCATCAACAACACTAAAACATAAATTTACTGACATTAAATTTATTTGAGATATAGAACCTAGAATGAGAAATTTTACCTATCACATAAGACGAATGATTAGCATAAAGTTATTGTATAATAATAATACTATTATTATATATAATATTATTGTTATTTTTATTAGTATATAATTAATTGTTTCTAGAGAAAATTGTTTCAATGAAAAAGGATTTAAAACTTTTCAAAATAAAAAGTATCAAAGAATTTAACAAATGGCATTACAAATTTTAATTGGTCTTCTAACCGAAATCGTCAACTTTAATTATAAGGTGACAAATTTATTTCCTTTATTATCGTAGTACACATTCATTCTACTTTGATTTAATGTCTTAAACTGTATTTTAACTTATACTTTTAAACTATAAATGTTTTTATTTGAAATAAAACATTATAAAGATGTAAAAACTGCAATTTATATGATATTTATAACAGATATTTATATGTGGATAGTTATTAATATATCTTTATACAAAATTACAAGTATTTAATTAAATTAATCAAATTACAATTTATATGTTCTTAAAATACTACAAGTTGATATGAATAATGTAATTTGTAAATGCAAAAATTATAGTTTTTACACTACCATGAAATATTATAATGATACCAAATATGAATAAAAATAAATGAAAGAATAATGGTACACTTAATTAATTTGGACTATCAATTTTAATATTATAAATATTTTTATGGTTGTAATAATATAATAAATAAATATAATATCTAGATTATCATTTTAAATGAATAAAAAATTTTTTGAACAGCATTATATAAGTTAAATAGCTAGCTAGATTAAAATGTAGAAATATATAAATGATTATATGAATATGAATAATTAATATATACATTAATTAATGGTCAACAAATATTGATTTAATAGTAGTAATTATATCCAAGTTGGACATAGATAAAATGTGTAATAATTAAAATTAAAGAGATACCGATTTAAATGCATACATACTATGAATGTATCGAAACTCTTGCAAGCGTTACATCATTTTTAACAGCTATTTAATAGCTCTCTCAGTCCTTCCCTCTCTTCCTCTCACCATTTCCTTTTTAATATATGTTTATTTCTATTTTAATTATATTATTATAGCCGCAAGTATATTTTAGTATATTTATTTATCAGAACAGGCTTACTGTAAAATTTTTATTAAACATACTTTCAATAACAACAAAATATTAAAACTTATTTTAATTATTGTTTGTGATGTAAGTTAAAAAAAAATTTCATTTAATAATCAATATAATTATAAAACATCTAAACTTAATGTGACGAATTTATGAAATGAAGTAGGCAAAATAAATTTTTTAAACCAAAATGACTATTCAAATACTGGTATATATTTAAATTTGGTTAACAAATGGTTGATATTGTAAGTCTTATTGAAAATCAGCTATAATGATTAGAGAAAATGTATCAGAGTATCATGATTTATAGTGATTAATAAAAATACTTTATTCTGGAGTTAAGTGTCAAATGACAAAACGCATTATCTGTCTCCTGATTGTAATTGAATAGCTATAACTAATATTGACTAATTACAAAAGAACTAATATATTTCACTTGATGTGTAACGTAGGAAATTTCAGCTATCTTGATTCTCCAACAATGCATTTAAAACGAGTTTCTGGAGTAAATTGAAATTTAAGAAAAATTAGTTTGCTTTGTCAAGTAAATATTATAAAGATCTTTATTTTATCAATTTTAACATAAATAGAATATTTAAAATAATTAAGTTAGATATAATAAATGAGAAAGTGTTGTTAATACATCAATGGGCCTTTTATTGCCTAATTTCATTTGCAGCATGTCATAAATCTTTGCAAAATACTATAATTTTTTGTAATCAATTCTTTGCAAGTCATGTTTTAACATTTTCCTTTTTCTATTTTTATAATATATAGTAAATATAGTTTGTACTGGTTCTAACTAAATGAAAAGAAACTAAAACAAGTTTTCGAAAATAACTAAATTATGAATTACACCAGAAACCTTTGTTTTTATGTCAAATGTTATTTACGATTGCTTACGAAGCTTAAAATAAGATTACTACAATGATGATTTACACATTCAAAATTTTCCAAAAGAATATGATTTTTCGAAAATTATTAATTATTTTACACTCGTTTCCTATCACTACATTTTATTTTACATATTGCTTAATTAATAGTTTTGCCATTAAAAAATTCTCAAGCTTTCACATTATTCTACATTGCGTAATTCTAATTAATAATAAATATTAAGATAACTAAAATGTATTTATAATATAATCAGATTATAATTGTCATTGCAAATCCTTCTCACACTTGGAAACATTTTTCAAACTAATAAATTAATTTAAAAGAGCAATCAAAGGAGTATTGGCATGTAAATTGATTTAATTAATCTGAAACTATTGGCAGTTGAAACAGCTGTTAATGTTTATTAATTTTTGGGTGTAATTAATTTTTTACGTAATATCTAATAATAATGTTAGTAAAAAAAATATAAATTGTTTCAATTTTTGTTAGTTATCTTGTTTTCATTTTTTAGAAATATAGGTTTGAGTTATTTTTTAAGAAAAAAATGTATAATTTTAAGGGAAATAATTATGACCAATTTAATCGTTGAGAAATAATATGAATATAATAATAAATACTACTGATATTTAATTTAATATTTGTATGAAATAATATGTATATGTAGTAAATAATATATATATATATTAAAATATGTATAATATTAATGTGTATTCAAACAAAAATATCTCTTTATTATAATTAAATACGTATGCTATATATTTTATTTTTTTCATTTGTTTCGTATTCAAATTTATCAGTACGGATATTAAATACGTAGCGTATTATCTGTTGATATATTAAGTAACTGTATATTTAGATAAAGTATTAAAATAATTTTAAGGCAAAATATGCATAATATTTTTATTTAATATATAATAAAATTGTAAATGAATTCAAATAAATGAGCAAAAATATATTAGTAAATTTATCAACTATATAATAATAAAAAAGCAATATAATTTTTATTTTCATAATTAATACTGTATAAAAAAAATTTAAGATTTGTGAAATACGAATTATTTCATAATTAAAGAACATTTTAGAATAGATTTTAATTTAATAATTTAGTATACATGCTATATTAAAAATGTAATGAACTGTTAATAACGTACAATTATTAGTGTGTATTTAAATACAATTCTAATTTAGTGTCTGAAGATCATTTCACTATAGTGTATTGATCTTTTTATCAAAATATTTAATAATTTTTTTAACAGTTTCAAATTTTCTTTCTCCTGAATTTTCATTCATTGGTTTTTATTTCCTACTCTTCAATTTCTTTTTGTTTTGCTTTGCTAAGAATGTTTGAAATTTCCTTTTATTTTAGTATTATAAACGAATATATAAAAGTCATAGAATAACGAAGAGGATTCTTCACTAAAATATGTATGTAGTGAAATTGTGAATTATTCAAATTAAAATATATTAATTATTTTAATATTCTATCTTCTTATCCTACACTTTTTGTAGTTTTTTATCGGTAAATTTATATGTAAGACTAGCCAAGTAATTTTTATTTGTACTCGATATTATTTTTTATTTTATATTTCATTGAGTAAAATATGTTATAAGTTATTATTTTAATCAATTTTATCAATAAATGTCATAATATCCAATAAATGTGTATCTTGTTTCATTTCTCTTTTTTCACATTTGTCTTTACAACGTGTATATTTAAAGAAATTTTTGGAAATAGTTTATACAATATTAATACGTAAAAATTATCCGTGTATTAATTAGAAAATTCTTTTTAAATTGAATTTACTAAGAGAAATATTATTATTTTATGAATAAAATTAATTAAAACTAAATTATAACTATTTATTAGTTGTGTACATGAAAACAATCTTTTTAGTAGAAATTATTTCATTTAAATATATTAACGAAGATCTGAATAAGATGGTAATAGAGAATTATATTGGATTTGATTTCAGGGCACAAAATCCCCAATATTTGGAGTTAAAAACGTTGAATTTCTCTGAAGTCAGCACACTCATTATGTACGCATTTGATCGATAGACATATCAAGGAAAAATTCAGAAGCTCCGCGAAAATTGTATTATCAATAATACATTAGAAGGAAGATGGTCCAGGCAAAGAGCAAAATAAAGACTAAGAGTTAAGGGTAAGGGTTCATAAAACTAATTTTCTAAAATGTGAGCCTCAACAGTTAAATGTCCTACCACCTTATTGTTCTCTATATTGGCTTGTGTGCGCATATACTGATGATGCAATCTCTATCTACTGCTTTCTAGCGTTTGATTTATCCCTTTTCCACTCTTACTTTTCTGTTGGGATTTCGATAAATTTCGGCACAAATTCAATCAGGAGTTGGCACAAGTCTTCAAGTTATTAGCAAGAAAGAGAAATAGTTCATCGTATTATATACAACTTCCAAATTCATGCTCCTGCTAACTCGCAGCATCTTTTTTAATTTTCTTTTATTTATTTCAATTTTGATTTTGATTCTTTTCCCTTTCGGATTACGATTTGACTTGTCACTAAATTTTTCTATTTTTAATCTATTTTTAATGCACTAATTAATTTTCTTTCTTGTACATCTCTAATTATATATACTATATAGTGGATTTGATCAATTTTAATTTTACATTTAGCTTAAATAAATTGTTTTAATAGACTGATTTAAATGTTTAATAACTATTAAAGTTAATGTTTATTGGATTATATAATAAAAATATTTTTATTACGTACTATGAAAAATAAATGCAATATTGAAATCCTGTTTTCAAATTGACATTTTTAAAAATTGTGTTCAAACAGAATTAAAAAATAAATTTTAGTATATTAATGTATCGAAACAAATATTTTATATATTTATGTTCATAAATTTGTTAAAACTATAAATTATTTTGAATCTATTAAAATGTAGAAAACGTAGAAAACGTATCTTCTTCTTTGACTAGTAAATTAGTTAATTGTAGTATGAAATTATAATAATATATCTTCACATGATATTTTCATTTATAAGTACTAAAAACGAAAAACTAGGTAAATTTTTATTTTAACACAATTATTATAATTTTATAAAAATTTATTATTATTATTTTTTATATAATATACTCCACTACATTTTTTAGAATTTAAATAAAAAATATTTTTTTAAATATTTCTCGCTGTTAGAAAATTAGATTCTAAATTATATAATCTTATTATATCGATATGATATTGCTTAACCTTTTTAAATATACAATTTATTTAAATTCAAAAGTAATTGTCTGATTATTATATTTTATTCCAGGTACAATACAATTCGTATTAAAATTGATATTGTATGTCATTTTAGTTAATACAAACATATTTTATATATTTGATATTTATTTCAAATTTGATATAGAATAAAAATTACTTTACTCGCGTTTATCTATATTAAGTATATATCAATTTTTTAAATATATTAAAAATTAATTACATTTTATTCCGATTAAAATGATATGATTTATATTCTGAGGGAACTATATTTCATGTTAATTTTTATGTTTAATTTTTATTTATGTTCTTGTACTTGTTTAAGTAATAAAAAGATTAGATTTAAAAAAACGCCATTAAACTATATTTTTATTTAAATCAAATATTAAATTTTAAACAATCATAGATTTAAATACCGATTCTTTTAGTTTATTATTTATTATTTTTATTATTTATTACTTTATTAATTTAAAAAAGTACATTTTTTTAAGTACGTTATAAATAATTCTAAAAATAAATGATCATGATATTAAAAAAATGTGAAATAATAAATATACAGATACATGTAGCATAGATATATAAATGCATATATAAAGTTACCACCGTATTTTTATTATCTATGAGCAATAAAACGATAAGAAATAACTATCCGTAAATGTCGTCAAAGCTTTTAATATAATTTTCTATTTTTTACATTAACTATTGCGATAAATATCTCTGTCTCTCTCTATATATATATTATTATAATTTGGAAGTTTATAAGAGATAACTCGTTTATTTTAATAGGTGTATTTATATACACTTGTAGAATAAAAATTTCTCTTATTAATTTTTTATTACATATTTTTCAAATTGATTATTTATAGCCCTATCTTTCCCACTTATCATTAAAATTATTCATTATGTTTTTTATCAGTCTAGAAACAGTCAGATATATATCAGATATCATACTAACGAAGTCATTATGTAAAAAAAACCGTAATGAATATGAAAGCCATATTTTATTTTTAATAAGATTGTTTTCGAAATAAATTCACTCTGCTTTTACAAACATATTTGATTCAATAGTAAATATATTAATATACCCTTTTTCGTATGTGCATATATGTATAATTTTTCGTACATGCATAATTTTAAGGAGCCTTTCTTATGTTTAACAAGTAAAGTTATTCATATGAGGGTTGATGCTGATTAAAGTTTAATGTCTATTGTAATTTGAGTATATATTTTTGACAACAAGCAAATTTGTAATTTATCTAAATTTTTAATATGAATTTTTAAATATAGTGCATGAAAATAGTTAAGAAAAAATAGATATTGTTTTTATGATAAGAAAATAGTGTTTTAGTTTCATTAATGTTAATGTCATCAGCAGTGTCAATGTGTTGGCTTGACAAATCCTTTTCATGAATTCGTGATCTTCTTTCTGTTATAATATTATTACAATAATATATATATATATATACATATATTAATATAAAATTTATCATTCTGTTAAATATCACGTTATTGCATTAAAAATGTATGGATCTGACAGGCGTAACTTAACGTGGAGTTGCTTATACATTTAATTGATGACTAATTTCTTTTCACGGTCATTGCCTCTTGTTCTTTTTAAGGTATATTTTACTCGTATATATTATGTGTAATGTAAATTGATCATCAATAGTAGAACTAAATCATGTTTTGCTTTATTTTTCTTAATTAAGTATTTTCTTTTAATTTTTAAAAAGGAATAATTAAAGGAAAATATGTTTTGTCGGAGTTTCCTGAAAATTGATCAATACATTGCTTTTTACGACAGATCATTGATTCTTAAGTAAAAATTAGGATTAGGACTGTTATAAAAATATATGTAAAAAATTTTCATTTCTCGTTGACTTTACTTTATGAATTGAATACCTTGTAAATAAGAAAAATTAAAAATATTTGTGTATTAGAGGTTTTATGATCTTTCATTGTTTCTAACTGATTCACACTCACACATATCGTTTTTATTCTTAATTCCAGTTTCAACATTTTTCATTTATCTTACCTTAATGATGTATTATTATTCTACAACCAAAAGGATGCTTTTCCACAAATTTTGTTACTCTAAACAATGTAAAATTAAAACTTGATATTAAATACTGTTTGATAAAGCTTTTTTTCTGCATGCATTCATCCTTAATTATATTGCTATTTAGGGAAAGCTCTTTATTTAAACAGAGTTTCCAACTGGTCTATTATACATTTCATTTCGATCAAATGCCTGCAACATAATTTCAATTTTATAATGATTATACTTTTTTTTAATTATTTTTAAATTTTAAATTGTGTATTCTAATACTTCAAAATTATAATTTTTTTATTGCTTTTAAACAAAACTTTTGTCAAATTCATTATAATAATGGGCTATTTACGTATAAAACATATAATACATCATCAATCCTATGTCCTACTAATTAGCCTTGTAAATAACCAGGATAGGGTGCTCAGTTTTATATAAGCTTGTTTATTTATTCCTATCTTCCATGCGAAAAAAATTTTTCCATAAGCGTATCTTTCGTAAGTCAGTCAGTAAGACTAATCCCGATGAAACATACGAATTACATCATTACAAGGAAAAGTATCTGGGGAAGGAACGTAAATGACTATAAGACATAAACGAGAAGAATAACGTTTTGTTTAATTTTCTTCACCTTTTTCAGATGATAACGTAATTTTTTCTGTGCTATGTATATGCTAGAAGATAGTAGAATTTTAAAATTTAAGGTTCCTGAAGTTCAAAAATGAATTACTTAAAGAATTAGTTACTTTTTTCAAAAGATAATTGTTTTGAAAATGGATCTTTATCATAACTGGCATATTAGCGACTATATTGATTTTAATAAGAAACTTTATCTAAAATAAGATTCACAAATTATGTTTCATAATTTGGTTGATTTAATTTTTTGTGGCTTAGAAAAATATAGGATATATTATGGTTTTTATCATATATGTTCTGTCATCATATATGACAGGGTTATTTTCTGATCAACGTACTATAATTGCACTAATAATTACAGAAAATTTATTTTATTTATCTACATGTAATAAATTTATTTTATATTTCTATCCAATGTTTGTGATATGGTAATAATTTTATATTATAAATTATGGTATGAAATTTATTTGATAAAGTCGATAACAAACTCAAAATAGTAATATAACTAAAAGCAGCTTTAATGGAACATAATACATACGCATACAAATTTTAGAACGAATATAACTTTTAAGTACTAGCATAAATTTTTTAGTAAATATTAAGTGTTTCATTATATTAACAGCCTTTTTATAATGATTGCAATAATGATATTATTGTGTGAAAATATAGTATGATTTCATATTGTACAATTTTTGTTTATGTCAAATTGGGTCAAATAACTTGAAAAAGATTTTAATTATAGTCTATTTTGTAATGATACAACTGTGCATCTCAACTGGTATAATTAAAAATGTTTTTTGATGAACATATTTTTTTGTAATTCCGTTCAATATTTTGCCTATAATTGTACATAAAAAATTGTATATATAATTGCATTGAGTATGATGATATTGATTTGATGTCATAAAAATTGATTTCAAAAGAGATTTATTTATCGTACGAACAAATTATTTGAAAATGCGTATTCATTAACGGCGGAATGCTTACCGTTTCCAATAAAAATAAGACACACATAAAGTACTAAAATATTAGAAGATTTTAACGTGTATGCATTGAATAGTAGAACAATAAAGAAATGTCTATTCTCTTTAAATACATCACATTATTGTATCAGAAAACTGACACTAGAAAAATTCTACATGACTTTAGTTATTTGAAAGTTGTTAATGATATAAAGGCATAATTTATTATTAAGAATTTGTACTTTGTACGCTCCTTTATATTACACTATGTTAACTAAAGCAGAAGTTTCTTGATAAAATAATTATACCGTAATATTATATATTTAAATACTTAACTATTATTATTTTATGGTCAAAATTTATACTCATTGACGGAGTGAAAAATAGCATTGTAAACAATTTATATAACTTTATAAAATGTTGATTGCTTAATTTAAGAAAAAAAGTATTTCTCAAAACTTCAAAATATATTTCAATAATAAATAACACTAAATGATCAATTGATTAATCAATTCATTAAATAATCCATATTTGGTAGAATGATTATATGTATTTTAACAATTAATTAATACATTTCATTTAAGTATATAAATAGTGGTTATGTATTACAAAATGAATTTGTAACTACAAAGATTTGCAAACACAAATAATCGATGTAATTATGCTAGCTTTATGAGAAAAAAAAACGATTTTAGTTTCCTGACATTCATTAGTATTTTTTGTCATTCGGAAATTATATCGACGACTTATTAGGATAATTAGTGTCATATTGAAGTTTTTCTACAAATAATTTTGAAAATTATGAATATTGTTTAATGTAGTAAAAGAAAAAGCGATGCTTTTTTTGCTTTTATAATTCAAACTCCGGTAATACGATCGACTTATTAACCTGCTATTATAAAGACAGCTAATAAATATTCAATTATATATATATATATATATAATCTGTTTTAGTACTTTTGTTGGGAAGAATTTTTATTTTTACTCATTCATCGAATTTACAATTTTAAATTTAGGTTGATTACTTCACTAGCAACTTCGTATCTTGATCATTTATTATATAATAGCGTAGTTTGATTTTATTAGATAAAATATTCAAAACAACCGAAATATTCATTAATTAATTTTTAAACTTACAGTGAAACATGTATTTAATTATTAAATTTAAATTTTAAACTATAATAAATATAAGGTTTTTAAAATATTTATATTACGTAATAAAAGTTGGATATTAAATAATACTTGCATAGTTATCGTATTTACATCTTCATAATGAGAATTATCCTTTCCTTTAAGAATGTTTATGTGTGTTAATATTGATTTTTTATGTTGTTATGAAACATTTGACTTTATTATTTATTTATCGAATTTTATTTATGTAAATGATTAAGTTACAGATATTGTAATAAATTACAAAAGTGAAATAATAATAATTATTTTAACTTTTGCATATGCCCATTATTAAACTTAAATTGTTATTTGGATTTATTGAGATATTTAAATTTTTCATGTTTCATCATGTTCATTTATCAGACTTAAGTAAAATATTTTTTATAATTAGATTTTATAATTAGTTATAATTAATTATATATGACAAATATTTTTAAAGTAAGTATTTTAAAAAATATATCTCTGCACGTATGATAAACTGATGATATAATAAATCAGAGATATAACGATATTTTCTAGTTTAAATTTATATTTTGTATATAAAATATTTATGAAGATGTTGAGTAGTATTTTTATATAAGAAGATTATAGATAATAATCGTAGAATTATTGTGTTAAAAAATGAAGTAATGCATATCTAAACGTGCCATAGATATACGTCAGTTGTAATATAATTGGATATTTTATAAAACTTTTAATAGATTGAATAAATAAATTGCATAGATTTACATAATTAATATTTAATTTTTTCTTTGAAATTAGATTATAATTATGCTATTAGAATTATAATATAACTGAGATAGCTTTTATTAAATATAATATAGAAATGTATAGTTTCTTTAAGTGGATTATAAAGGTACTATATTTAATAAATTTATAATAAAAAATATATTGTACCTGTAAATAATATGTAATGAAAATGTAAAACTGTTTTCAATCATACGCGAAGCCCTTACATTTTAAACAAATTAATTGACTTAATTTTTATTTTATTAAAATTTTTTGTTTGTTATTATTAAAATAAATAAGTATAATAATTACAATTTAAATAATATTTGTATATTAAAAAACCTTAAATTAATTCTCTTTAAAATAATTTATGATTAATGGAACATTTAGAATATTAAAATTTAAAATATGAAAAATTCATACATGTTTTTAATTTAAATTTAAATTAAATTAATTAATTTTGGATTAAATTAAATTTTTTTAATAGGTTATTTTCTATTTTACCACAGTTTAATGTGATCAAATATAAATTGTAAAAGAAAATATTATGTCACGAACTGTGTAATACTTGAAGTTTGCTTCAATATTTATTATGAATAAATAAGAATATAAATAAGTTTTTGATTTTATAATTGTACTGTTTTTATTGGTTTTGAAAATATTATTATTAGTAACTTTATTTACTCAAATGATAATTTTAAATAAAAAGTAAGCAAAATATTTTGATTTTACAGTAAATAAATGCTAAAATATAATTTAAAAAATTGTATAAAATTTCATTTATATATCGTTATACTTTGTAAAAAGTACATATTTATCGAACAAAAATTTAATATTAATAAAAATTTATTATTTACCAATGTTAAAAATAGTTTATATTATTATTTATCAGCTTCCGTTTCTTAAACGAGATATGAACTCAAATATAGATTTAAAAATACAATTGGTTGTACTTTATATTTTTAATACTCATTGTTTTTAAATTTAATTTATTGCTTTGAAAATAGTTTCTATGGTCTATTAAAGGTAATAATAAGAAGAATAAATATTTTATTTGTAGATGAATACTGAGATTCTTTTTTTATAAGCTTATTAAATTAGGTTATATCATAAATAATTGTATAAATATTACAAGATTAAAAGTGTTAGATTTTAATATTTCATGGTCGTTGAATCGAAATAAAAATAACATAAGAAAAGTATAATAAACATATAGTATTTAAAGATGTAAAAGAAATGTTTAAATTATTATACTAAATAATTCAATGATTAAGTAATAATACGTAAATAATAAGAGAAATTTAGTATTTGGAAAATTTAAAAGAAGTTAAAACAGTCTTCCATAAAATAATGAAAACAAATATAATTAGATCGAAGAGCGATTGGTTATAATTGGAATTAACAGAAACAACTAAAAACAGAGAGAAAAAGTTTAGTAAGCATAGAAAATTTACTCAAAGGAAATTTTTACGTCTACTATTATATTGTACAAATCTAATATAAATTATAAAAGAAAACAGAAAGACATGTACATAAAATTCAAAAAGTTGATCTTGCGGAAAATAATTATATAATAATAATAAATCATAGCTTATAATTTATGTAGAAATATATATTGATAGTATTACAAACTGTACACAATTTATGTCTTATTACTTTTCATTACAAACAGAGGTACACTTGTATTCAGCCGTGAGATCAATAGTTGAATCGCAACTTCTATTTATTCGAATGCAAAAAAACAAAATTGGGTAGGCCAAGTAAAAATACGATTATAAAGAAAAAAATTAAATTATAAAAAAGTGTAAAGAAAAATATAAATAAATACAGAATAACGAAAGAAATAAAACAGATAATACATAATAGCGTAGAAAGTGTGCCTGAAACGTGATACGATTATTAATGTGACGGTAAAGTCGGTATTATATATAAATTATTAGAATATATAAACATTATTTATTATTGAATTAATGAAATACGGTTAAATATAATAACAATAATATAAAATAATTTGAATGACAAGAACGAGCGAATTGTTAATAAGAGGATATTAAAATAGGAAACTATTAAAATATCATTTCAAAGCAATAAGATAAAAACAAACTAACTGTAAAAGTAAAAATAGTAGAGAAATCGACAAATATATATAAATGAATTAAAACTCATTTTATTCTAAACAATACATTTATCGAATAGATGACAATATAAGAAATACAATTGTTAAAATATAATAAAAGTAAAAGTAAATTAGAAATATTTAAAAGAGTTTATGTAGATGAAATCGTGTGAGAATAGAAGAAGACGAAAGCTAAAACTAGAATTAAACATTAATAATTAATATTTATAATTTATTTTTTGGTTAATTTTTACATTATAAAATCAATTTTTTAATTCCAAGTCATTATTATCTTGAATTTTATTCTTTTTGTGGTTACACTAAAAGAGTATATACAACTACAAGAGTATATAATTTTGAAGGAAAAGAGCTTTACTTCGTTTAGAAAGAGATCATTTGCTATATTGTCAAACTCATACACGAATTTCAGCATAATATGGTGAAATATACCTAAAATCAAATTCATAAAGCGTATTAATATTCATATAAATTTGATTCATCATATAAATTAAAAAAATCATATAAATATTCATCGATAAAGTAGGATACGTTTATTATGAAAAATTAAGATTATCTAAAGTTATGCAATAATATAGTTCATATATTCCTCTTTGGCAAAATTATTATAATAAATAGATTGAATATATTTTTACAAAATTAGTATCTTTATTAATTTAATTTAATATTTTACGTACTCTGTATTTGCTTATATTAATATTATCAATAAATTTATACTTAAAATAAGTTATATTTAACAAGTTATTGGCTAGCTATCATTAAGGCATATTTATATTAAAATTAAAAATAATCCTTAATAAATTTATAGAATAAAATTCATTTAAAATTATGTATTTTATACTATAGCTAAATAATATAGTATAAAAAATCAATTAGAGTGTGAGTCATGGCAATAGATTAAAAATAATAAAGATAAAAAACTATTAAATTGTTAAAAATTATATTGAAAAATAAAACGAAGTTTCCACATATAAAAAAAGAATAATGTATAGAAATGAAAAAATATAGACAGGTTTCGCACCAAATATATAAAAAATATATATGAAGTTTTCAATTACAAAGCTATATATATCGGTGGAACTTGCTACAAGTTCCTCGAACACATGGCTTGCCTGGATAAATATAAATCAAACTATGAAGCTATGGCGAGAACAGACACCCACGTGCTACTCTGCTCTAATGCTAGCTCAGCTTTATTTACACATGTGTGCGTGACCCTGGCTCGATTCACGCGCATGCCTGCGCCATTGCAAACGCACAAGATCGCCCTGGCCTACTGACCTATATTCAAGTCAGGTGCGGTCTTCTTTTACCACAGGTCGTCTACGGGCTTACGAACGAAGCGCTGATGACGGTATCACGAGGTAATACGTTACTGCTCCCGGTTGCATCGGATCTCATTTCTACAATAAGTCCACGTGTTTCTCCGAGTGTTATAAAAGTGATGGTTCCGGATATACTTGATATCACGGAATAAATGCGGCCAAAAGTCAGAGTATACAATGACAGTCAACTGGACGATGACGGCGATATCGACCTTCATCTTCCTAGCTTTGATAGTTAAACGAAATGTATACATTGACCTCTATTTTCTTTTGTTTAAGTAATTTCTAATTCTGCAATCTCAATGATGATGAGTTACTATTTGTGTTCATAATATTCGAGCAGTCTTATTATTTTCTTTAATTTCTGAACGACAGCTACGTTTTTAATGACCTATGGAGTTTCTTGATGACTTACAATGACTTACACTATATTGATCTTGAACAAAATCTAAATTTAATATATTATAAAATAAATAGTCATATAATTCATAACAAAACTCAATTAATAATGTCTGAAAAATCTAATTATTCGTGAATTCATGGAACTTTAACAATTAATATATATTCATTTATGTCTTAAGAATATCAAATTATTTATAAATAAAAAGTAATTAACTTTAGGTTAAATAATAAATTAACTTAATACAATATTATTTACATAGAAATCTATAATATAGATTTAATATAACACATATACAATATCTTCACTCAATAATATAAAAATTATTTACTAAAAAAGTATTAAATGAATAAATTTGTATTTATACAGTATATCAGTTATAACAAATAGTATCAATTTGTAAAACTTTCGAAACAATTTTATCCATTAAAACTTATAATAATATTTCATACTGAATCGCATAACAATAATAATATAATTGATCTAATAATATAGATGTTCATAATTCACACTATTAATAAATTTTTTATTTCATGGATTTTTATAAATATGTTGATTACAAAATATGTGTATTAAAGTAATCTGATTTAAGAAGTGATTTAAACAAAATATTCATACATTTTGAATTTCTTATCTTTTTTTAAAAATAGTAATTTTTTTATTGCAAATGTTTGATTCGTAATTTTGTATTAATTTCTTTTTCTTATATATTATAATCTTTTTAATATTCATTGTCTTTACTGCAGGGTCAATTTTTACAAATCAATTTACTTAATATAAAAATAAAATAATAACATTATCATAGTTTATAAATGATTTATAAATGAATGATATTGTAATGATATAATAATAATAATAATGATAATAATTATAATATTATAGTGATACAAATGATATAAATGATATAAATATAATGATATAAATATAATAATAATAATAATAATAATAATATAAATGAATGATATTATACATGATTGATATTCAAAGTAACAATAGAGACTTTTATTTTTATATTAATATAATAGCTATGTAGATATTTATATTATTATATTTAATATTTCTAACAAAAATTATCATTATACTAATATAAAAAATACAGAAATTGTAATATTTTATTCACAATGATCAGAAACTTTATTTAACGTAATAACCAGAAAAAAACTATAGTAAAATTTAATTCAATGTGTAATTTCATCAAATATCTTAACAAAAGGAATTAGTTTAGTTATTATATCTTATACAAGATAGTGTTGCATTGTTTCATGAATAACATGAGTTAAAATTATTATTGTGTATGGAATACTTTTGAATTTTTTTTCTGTATTTTATATATTCTTTTATATTTTCATTAAATATATTTATTTAATTATTTTTAATTTTCTCCGTTATTCTCTATATAATTTCTCTTTCATTTTTAATTATGTTTTTTCAGGACGAAAACTGAATTCTCTTATTATTTATATTTTCCTCTTGTTTTATTGTTTCTTTTATTTTTTTTTTATTAATAAATGATGGTTTTCGATCAATTTCCATTTTTATAGCTCTTGATATTGTTTCATATCCAACCGTTAAATAATATATAATTTTAATTTTCGAAGTGAATGATTTTGAATGAATGATGTCTTCTTTATCCTTTAAATGTTTTGTTTTTTAATTTTTTTCTGGTATATTTTTAAAAGCTCCATTTTTTATTTTATATTGTATAATTGATTCGTGCATTTTTCATTTTGTTGTTTAGTTTTTTTGTTTTATGATTGCTTTAAAACCGTCAATTTTATGTCCTTTATTTGACTATATTTTATTATTATTTTATTATGGGATTTAATCGCTTTACGTTAAATCTTTACAAAAATTTATAAAATTTCTTTATGCTATGTAAATAACCTTTATTTTAATTTTATATTTTGTAATAGAAATTAACTATATATTATATTAATAGTATATTAGTTCATTTTTCTTTATTCAATATCTGAAAATTTTCTTTCAAATGTTCTTACTTTCTTTCTCTCTTTTAAATATTATTAATCAATTGATTTATTGTTCCATTTTAAAAATAATAATTCACTGTTTTTTTTAACATTTTCGGATTTTAACGTTCTTTCTTTATATTGTTTTGATGTCTATGTTTTTCATAAAACAATGTTTTTTATCATTGATAGTTTTATGAAATTGTTTAATAAATACTAATAAATGAGACGTCTTAACAAATTTCTTGGATATATTTTTGGATATATGTTAAAAAATTCTTTTGGATATATAAAATATGACGAATCCATTCTATAGATTTAAATTATTTAAAAAATTTTTATTTCTTCCGATACTGGAAAATGGAAAAATATCTTTATAACTGAATTAACATTAATTTAAATTTATTCTGAAACCGAGATTATAAATTCATGATTCAATAATTTATATTTTAATTTAGAAGTATAAAAAGATTTTTTTTGTATTTCTAAATTTATATTAATTTAATAAATAAATAGAAAAACATTTTTACAATCAATGTGTCTATTGTAGCACTAAGAATAATCAATTTCCAATTTTGTTTTATAATTTAGTAACTTAAAATATACAATATAATACTTATGTCCTTAAATAGAAATTATCAGACTTATTTATTATATAACTGATTCATTAAAAATAAAAATTTATGAATAAAAAAATGTACTTTTGGATTGTATATTGTAATAAAAGAATATGAAGGCAAAATTTATAAAATTTCAGATATACAATATAATCTCCTATTGTAAGTGAAATGATTGAATGTGATTTATGAGAATATAATCACATTTTGAATTTGAATTTATATTTTATTCTCATAGAAATAAAAAAGTCTTGAATCAAGACAATTATGAATACGAGATTTTTTCATTCAATACAATAAGCATTCATTTAATCAATTGAATAAAAAATTACTTTGTACATTATAATTTTAATATTTCTTTTGTATTCTCCTCAAATACATGTATGACTCAGTATTTTCTCATAAAGTAATTGATAGTGAACAACGTTTTTTTTGGTTTTATGATTTTATTTTACTTAAGAATATTATATATTACTATACAAATAAAGAAATTGTATTATGTAATATTCGGAAAATGAGTCGTTATAAATGATATATTTATAATTAATAATTTTAGAATTTAAACAAAAAGACTATTGTATTTATAATATTAATTTTTTGAAAATGAATATACGAATTGAACATTTTAAAGCCAGTTAGTTACTTTACTGCAAACATAATCATAATTTTATCGATTGAATGAACATTTCTTTGATTTTTTATCCGTAAACATTGTATTAAAAACATCGTGACAAATAATGTTTTACAATTATAATATATAGAAAGTGCATTGCTACCCTCTTAAACTGACAATTCGTGATCAATAGTAGTAAAAGTTGGTACCCAGAATATTGATTTTCACATTTCTCGTTGATTTTTATGGGTACACTTTCTATATAACGTAATATTATCTTTTAACCATTAAGGACTTTCTGTTTCCTTCTGATATTTTGTATTCGAATGATTAATCTTGTTTCAATATACGGAGAAAAAGAAAGTTATAAACTGAGTCTTTGAGAGGAGTAAAGAATTTTTCATTAGCGACCGATGGTGTTGCTCATGGTCATAATAATTCATAATATTGAAAATTGAACGAATGGAAAGGCTCATCCTTATCATCGCCTTTTTGTTCCTGTATTTTGGAAAATGATCCATTTCGGTTAAGTACACATAAGCGGAAAATAAATATTGGAAGAATTCTTAAATTATATTTCATTTGTTGTTTAAACTGAGGTATTTATCGATTTTTGTATCTTTAAAAAAAATGTTTAACAGAATTAATTTATTTATTAAATTAATTTAAATATTAATAATAGAGTTGCCATTATTGTTAAAACATGAATTAGAATCAATTTGTAATTTTGTTATGAAAAATCAATTAAAATAATTAAAATAAGCTGTTAAGGTATTTTTCAAGGATCTATTACGAATTAATTGCTGTTTATTTACAATTATTTTTAAATTATTTAATTTATTAGTGTATTTTATTTTAAATTATATTTTTTATATGTAATATATTTCATTTATTTAATGTAATAATTTATGTAAAGACGAAAGAAGAAAAATTCACAATGAAAAAGTGTATAGGCTAAAATAATACAAAACAATTATAAAATTTTTAATATTTATTAAATATATTTTTATTTAGAAGTATATTAAATTATAAAATTTAATGTAAATAATTTATTTTAAGAAACTTGTATATATTGGATCATAAAAGAACTTATTTCTATTTAAACGAACGTTTTGTTTTTTATACGAAAATAAAAAAATTAATAATAATTTTATTCTATACATCTAAGAATGTGTATGTAGTTTGTATAAAAAAATTATTATAGTTATTTCGTGAAGTTCATACAGCCTATAACTAATATATAATACCTATGTTTTCATTTTATAATAAATTATGGATCATACAAATATTTAAATATTAAATGTAACAAATGCATAATCTTAATATTCTGGTTATTGTTTGAATTGTACTACCTACAGTTAGATATTTTCATTATTATTTATTTACATTTAGTTTTTTATGTAACAATAATTCCAAATAATCTTATTTTACTCAAATATATTTATTGCGAAAAAGATCTGTTTCATTGTGAACATTATTTAATTATTATGCAATACAAAGTTTTCATACTAGCATTAAATAATTAAAGTAATTATTTTATATATTTTTTGCATTGTACATATAATTCCATTCAAACTAAATTTTAATTATGAACCAATGTTTTTTCGAAAAATTTCGTTAACATGTTATAAGTAAGAATATTAATAAAAATCCATATTCTATTATCTAATTATTTCGATATATGCTTTTGAGTAATTGGTCCATATCATGATAATTAATGTAGTGCAACGATAAGCGCTAAAAAGACAATCATAATAACTAAAAGTAATTTATTATATTTCAGTCTTTGTTTCTAAGTATAAAAATATAATTTAAAAAATATCTAAACCTATTAAATTATTCATTATTCAACTTTAAAATTAAAATAATACATGCAACAAAATTAAAATAATAAATAATAAGTGAAAGTATTTAAATATACAATAAGAAGGATTGCTAATAAAATTAAAATTGTGTTTGCATTGATTAAATTATTTCTCGTAAAATATTATGTACAGTAAATTATATTTTCTGATATCAGAAAATCCTTATTAAATTTTTAAGATGAAAACGAATCACTGAGTAATTTAATCATTATTGTAAAAGTATGTTTAAAGAAACTACTGTTTGTACCATTATAATATTTTTAAAAACATCTTGTAGAAAAGCGTAAAAAGAAAATTCATTTTCTCTAAATGTTATGATGTAGTAAAAATATAATAAATAATAAAATTATTGGTATGACGAATTATTTTTTGTCTTTGTATTGATTACCAACAGTCCTAGGATGATAGTAATTTTGTGAATTATGGGATAATAATTATAATATCCCAAATTAGATTTTTTACTTTAATAAAAATATTACTCAATAAAAATTGGCATGTTTACAATAATTACTGCATTTTTAAAGAAATTATATAAATAGTCGGTTCAGTCAAAAGTAATTTATTGAAAATAATAAAAAATGGTTCTGATATTTGGAATTTTATTAGATTCTAAAAGAATTTATTCCTTCTACTTCTAAAACAATAATATTAAAAAATATTCATATTAAAAAAATTAATACACTAATCTGAATTAATAAGTAAAAAATATATTTACCCTATTTAAGTATATAATTTTAAATAAAAATAAATAATATTAAGAAACACTTTATAGTCTCATTTCAAGTTTAAAATAAAACATTTAACTTAAAAAGTTTTAATAGACCGTGAAATATAATAATTTATAATACAGCATTATGCTACATATTATGCTTATTGTACAGCAAATTAAAGAAAATACTGTAAGAAAAAAATACAGATAGAGGGGAATGTACAGACAAGTTTTTTTAAGAAGAAACGATGTATCAACTTAAAGAAATATCGTATTATTATTGTTATTAATTGTAAATTATCGTACATAGTAAATTGCTGAAATACTGAAATTAACCATTTCCAATGAAGCTGAATGAATTAAACTAGAAGATATTTTTTAAAAAAAGTCAATGACACAGTTAAAATTTTATTATTTAATTAAACCGATTTCTTCACGTGTACCGTAATTAAACCGATTTCTTCACATGTACTCATAAAAATATATAGAAAACTATGTTTCAATAAGTTGCTACCATTAATGTATAAAGTTAAATTTTTTTCTTTTTCAGGCTTGCGAAAAAAAATTACTTTAAAACATTTTTATATTTTATTAGTATAACTCAATTTATTGTTATATATTTATACTTTTTAAATTTATATATATTTTTAATTTATAAATTTTTTTAATTTAAATGTTTTTATATTATTTCATCCTAGTATTTCACAAATATATTCATTATATCTTAAATATTTTAGGCCCAGTCCATGTGAGCTACAGGGCCCATTGTGGGTCAAAATGAGTGCAATTACTGGTAATATTACCAAAAAAAGAAAGAAATCAGATGCAAAGCCTCAATCGCAAATGTGAGTATGAGATTACAAAAATAGTATTTTCTTTAGTTTTTCTATTGCTAAAATCTATGAAATATTTAGGGATTTCATTCATTAGTGTATATGTAAAGTATAAACGTTTATTTTATACTACACATTACAAATTTCACTACCAATTTAAGTATAATTTATTTTGTATATTTATATCAATTACTATTAATTGTTTATAAATATATAAATTTATTTATCTCTAGAAAATTTTCAATGTATTTATTATTACTTTTTACCCAATAATTCTAATTATTTTTTATGTAATTAGTGTTAAAATATTAGACTACAATTTTTACTTTTAAATTCTTTTAATTTTATAAACATTTAATAACAAAATAAACAGTAATAAATATTTTTATTTTTAGTTAATAGAAAAAACAAATACAAAAGTAATCTTTTATATCAAATTCTCAAATATAAAATTTATTTTTAAATTTTTAATATTATGAATCAAAATGTCAGTATAAAATGTAATTTCATAATTATTAATCTGAAATTATACAAATCGTAAATTCCGGCGAAATATTTAACCATATGAAAAAAAAAACATTTATTTTAAATAGTCTCTTGAAAAAAAATTAATTTTACTTTATTTTACTTTATTAAAACTATTATATACAATGTTTCTAGATTTTCATCTTTGATTATGTAATTGTTTTAATTTATTTATCATAGAAATATATTGATTGTAAATATTATATAATTAATGTTATGTATTAAAAATATTTATTGTAAAAACTTGTATCGGTTTTTATTTTTATTAATATAAATAAAAGCTAAACTGTTTTCGTATTCTATAATGTATTCATTTTATTTAATTTATTTTTATAAAATGTACATTTCGAAATCTGACTTAAAGGTCTAGATCTTTGGAGATAGACCAAATTTGAAAATCATGTTTTGATTTAAAAATTTTAATTTTTGAAACTGATTTGATTATATATTATTAGGAGACATATAAATTAATTGATTATGAAAAATATTATATTGAAAAATAATATTAATAAACAAAGGACGTTTGACTATATGTCATGGATGATGTATATTCATAAAGAATATTCATTAAACTGCGTACTTTTTTATTATTCCATTGAACTATGTATATTATTACTGTATACATATTTTATATAATTTTTGCATAATTATGTGATATAATTACTTTATATCATTATTTTATAAAAATGAATGTTTAATTTAAACTTATGTTTTGAATGAAGGATGTTTGGAATTACTTTAGTTCATAAACAAAAATTTTACTCATTATTTATAAAATATATAGACCAATCTAAATGTAAATGTATTGGTTGACTAAACACATAAGAAATCAACTTTTCTAAAATATATTTATAGCTTATATCTAACATATTTAACCACTCGTTTAATGTTTAACCAGCATACTGCTTAGTTTATACATAATATTTTCTCAATAAATAAAATATAAAAATTCTATATAAATTTCTACACGTATTTTAATGTTACTTTTTAACTGACAGTGAGAAACAACTTTAGCTAATTTTTATAAATTCATTTAAAATTTGATATGTTCAAACATTAAATTATTTATAGAAGTATAAAATCTGTATTACTTACTTTTGTAATTTTGATTATCGCAATTATTAAATGTCATTGTTTACAAAAATTTATATAATTTTTCATAATTTTATTACATATCAAAATTTGTTTGATATTTATATTAGTACACTTATTTTAGCATCTATTAATCTGTTATTTATGGAACATTAACCATTGCATTAACAATTTCTCGAATCTTCTGGACACACAGTTCGTATAAATTTTGTATATAATAACCAATATATCTCTAATTGCATATTATGATACAATTTTATCATTTTTTATTTGATCAATCTTTCTTAAAATTCGACTCATTGGAAATACTTTAAAATTAAATTTATTATTAGTAACATATGCAAAATTAATGAAAATATATTGAATTTTCCATCCATACACTGTATACGACTGTATAATTACAATATTAATTACAAAATTAATAATAATATTCAATTAATATATTTCGTTAAGAACATTTATGGTGCACATCTAAATTATTTTTTGAATATGTACCTTATTATTAAATATACGAGGAAAAATTGAAGGTAATGCCTGGTTACTTTAAAATAAATAATATATTAATAGCAGTATGTGTAAGAAGTTTTGAAGTACTGCAACACTTTTAACAATTTAGAAAATTGATACCTTCAATTTCTCTCTTTATCTCTCCTTCTCCGTTTATGTATCTACCTCTCTTTCATTTCATACAGTTACTTTTGGTTCGTTTAACAAAAATTATCTTTAGTGTGATATATTTATATTTAATATGATTGTATATAAAATTATTTTTTATAAATTATATTATTAGATATTAGTGATTCTATATTAAAACAGGAAATAATTATAATTATTATAATAGTATTAATATAATAATATAATAATAGTAATAATACAAAATTGAACTAAATACTTATTTACAGAAATAGTCAAACTTTACAATAATAAATTATTTGTTCATTTGCAGACCATATCTTTATTATAATAAATGGATTTCTAATATTTATAAGAATTTTTTATGTATTTTGTATTAAGATGTAATATATTTTTGAAAACTGATTATAATTTTATCAATTATAGATTTGGTGTAAAAATTAAACGTTATAATTGATGTATGTTTATAACTCATTATTTTTGTAATTAAAATATAAGAAATTGTATAATTGTGTATTATGTAATTTATGTTTAAAACAATTTTTTTTGTTTCAAAATAGAAAATGTAATAATTATTAGAACTAATTGAAAAATATGATTTTTAGATGAAAATCGGTAATTTTATTTATATAAAAATTTTAATTTAGTTGAAAGTGAATGAATAAAATATTTACAAATTTTAATAAATACTGTTCAATTTATTTTAAATATATTATATGATTTTGATATATTGGAAAATGTATTATAAACTGTAATACTTATTCATTCATTTTTTATAATTAGTCAATATTTATGTGATATATGATAATATGTAAATAAATAATACCATATGTATATTCTAATCTATACTTGTTAATTATTTATATGTCAAACTATATATTTTCTGCTATTATTTTGTCTATTAGAAAATTATATTAGTAAACTAATGAAGATATTTATTAAATTAGAATTTTGTGTGCATATCATAAAGCCACGAAATAAAAAGTATGAATTAAGAGAATATAGCTAAGCATCATTTAATAATTGATAGATGGATTAGAAAATAAGTTTGTGGTAGAGGGTAGATTATTACTCTGTACAATTTGACTATTAATTTTTAACTAATCGCGCACGCATTTAATTTAAAATAAGCACTGTTTATAATTGGCTAATTATGTCTAAACTATTCTCAATTAGTAATAAAAAAACCATTGTATGTATAGACGAATTCGGCTAAATAAAATGATATGATGAAAAGACGCTCTAAAGTGTAGAGGCCTGTCATCTAATGTTAGTGAATCTAGATTTCTAGAAGTTATATTTATGTCCTGAAATGATCTTCGCGATTGTACGATTTTGGTGTCACCATACTCGCATATTTTATTTTCATCGTGATACATATAAATAGCTCTCCCTCTTTCTTTCCCCCCTCTTTCTTGTGAATCACACACTTGCCTTTTGGCCTTTCGTGTGAATAAAAAGTGTATTTTCTGAGTTTCGTGAGTTGTCAAGTGATGATAAGGTCATCGTATCCTTCTTTTTGTCTTTTTATGTTCTGGATGCTGCAGATTTCCAAGCACACTTCGTAATGTCCATATAAAAATCTATATGGGTTCTACGACATACGCTCTTGCAGATCCACGTATACATAAATATATTGACAACGATGCATCTAAATTACACATTGAAGTTAAAGTAGTGAAATGAAGTATTCAATATTTATAAAAGCATGTCTATCTCTAAAATTAACAAAAAGAGGGAAAATAAGAGGGACAAAGATAGGGCGATGAAGAAGGGGCAAAAATGATAGCTTAAGACAAAGTGCTTGCATTGTATAAGCTTTATAACTTCGCATCGTAGTACTAAGGATTTTGAAGCTGTTATTTTAGTATAACAAATCACACTGCTAAAGAAAATATTTAAAAATTCTTTTCTGTTGCAGTAATAAGTGCCTTAATGAGAAGCGTCGGCGAACTCAGGAAAATCTCTACATTGATGAGCTTGCTGAATTGATTTCTGTCACGGACATGAGCTCTGGTAAAACTGACAAATGTCAGATCCTTCAGAGAACCGTAGAACAGGTAAGTTGCACTCTTGACTTTTAAAAAGATAGGGAAGTTAAAAAAGCGTAAGACGAATAAGTGTGTAGTAAAAAGAAAAAAAACACAAATACACTTACCTAAAATACACTAAGATATCGAGAAAGAAGTCCCTAACAAAAATCAAACAGTGATCTATATCAAGTAATAGATCTGCATAGATGAAATAAAAAAAGCAAGATAAGGTTACTCGAAAGCAGAAAATTTAGAAATAAGGACGAATAGACCGTAACTAGAGCAGTAATAGAGCAGTAATAATAGTCATAACAACTGCAGCAAGTAGTGACATAAATAGTAGTAAAGCAGATAGCAAAGAACGAAAGCAAAAGTATAATTTGAAGAGGCTGAAAAAATTCAACATAATTATATACTGTGCAAAATAACTCACAAATCGAATATCTAAGCATACAGTCGACAGTAGTTTACATTGGGAGAGGGAATTGCGTAAAAAACATTACAATGTAGTAGCAGCAACGTTGCACTAATTGTTTGCGAAATCACCGACTCTACGAAACCACATGTTAATTATTAATTTATTGCGATTACGACGCGATCTGTCGGCTACGGAAAATGTTCAAGGTCATTCTTTAGTATGAAGCAAACAACTGACCATGAACTTCAGTTGGTAAAGCAGAAACTATTATTAACGATCACAGCCGTTTTTCTCAAACTTACCATATCTTCTCTAACTTACTGTTTCTCATACTCTTTCCTGCGACAAACTGTTACATTTATTGTCAGCTTGGCTATTCTTTATTATTGTTGAGAAAACAGTTGTAAGAAACAGGATCATTAATACATGCGTGCGTACGTATGAGAATTTGGATTACCAAAAAAGGAAGAGAAAAGTCCAAGACATGAAAGATTATTTAAAATATGTCATTAGTACGATTCATACACTGTTTTCATTAATAATAATAACAATATATATATATATATATATATATATATATATATATATATATATATATATATATATATTATATTACAATATTATATTACAATATTTAGTATTTAATAATGTTTTTGTTAAATATACATACTTAATTACATATCTTATGTGAATTAATAAACGAGTTTTCAAAATCAAGAAAGAGCATTAAACAACTTTTATTACAGTGCAAGATGTAGCAAGTACTGATTATAAAATTAAATTTGTGTTTTTAATTTATTGCTTATAGTAACTTATAGAAAATATGTAATCATTAGAATTTGATTAAAATTTAAATGAAAATAAAGATTTTCTCCAATTTATATTTTTTGTTTAAAACAAGTACAATGATAACCATTTAGTCTTATACTATTTTGTTAATGACATGATATGATTCAATACTGTTATTGCAAGATACCAAAATGCAAGTCTTATTATTGATAAAATCAAATAGGTATACCAGAATTTTAATAAAAGTATAAGCTTATGTTACTAATAGTATGTATGTAAAACATATTGTAATGATAGTTTAACATTGTTTATGAATTGTAACGTATAATAAAATTTTATCATCATATTAGAATTCAAATTTGCTAAATTATTATAACATAATGGATATTTAAAATTAGAATTTATAATCTAATCTAAATCCATATTACTATTGATACTATTTTTAATTTTTTAACTTTTTTGTAACTTTCGATTGTCGTATCAAATAATATTCATTGAATGCAACTAATAGATTTTTAAACATGCATATGTAATAAGTTAATTATATATTTATACTCCTTTAAAGTATATATTAGTTATAACAATCGTGAAATGTAAAGTATATTAAAAATATAAATTACAGGCAGGATCAACTAATAGAAGATTTAATGTTAATATTAGAATTTCTCTTTCGTTTTCATAGATTCGGCACATTAATCAACAGACAGGTTCTAATAGTCATGCTGTACAACAAGGAGAAGTATCATCGTCGAATCCTAACATACTCTCCAATGATCAAGTTGGTCCTATTTTGCTCGAGGTCTGTATTATTTTCATGTTTATTTTTTTACATTCCAAATATTTGCAATCAATTATACTACAAAAAAATTATAATTTTAAATAAAAATTGGTTTAAAAAGAAGAGTAATTAATTTTCATTTTTTATTTATAATTATTGATTAATTTTAATATTTCTAAATAACTATTTTAAAAGTTTAAAATAATATTTATTGCTTTTATGCCTTAAATAGATTCGGGTTTTGAAATATGAACATTGACAAATATGTATTTTAATTTGAATACATATTTTTCTCAAATAAAATAAATTAAAAATTTATTAATAGATATTTTCATTATTATTAATTTTTTAGTGTAATATACAAACTTATTAAATTGTATATTTGTATTGTGATATATTCAGCTAAATCACTTAAAAACTGTTATAATTTAAATCAATATAAACAAGAAATTAAGTTGCAAGTTTTTAAACTTCGATAAATAATTTTTTTTTCTTTTACATCCTGTATTATTATATTATATATTCATAGGTAATCCATAAAGAAAAACAAAATTTAAGATATACTGTAATTTTTATAGTAAAATTTTGTAATAATAAAATTAATTAGAAATATTCTACATTTATATACCTACATATTTATCTTTAATTTGACATCTGTTTTCGGTATTTTTTTCTTATTTGTTATTATCGATGAACAAGAAAATATTTATAAAGTTTGTTTTAAATTACAAGTAAATTAGGAGGTGCAAACAGAATTCTTGCAATTACATTACATTGATTTGTTGAGAAATGGTAGTTCTCGTCATTCCGTTCTTTTTATTACTTTTTACTTATTTCAAACTTCTATTAAGTTTCATCATATGGATGAAAACATAATTAATATGGTAGAGTTTATAAATTAATTTTAATGAAATTGTAGAGACTAAAAAATATCTCTAAAGATATATATTCAAGAATTTATTTTGTGTTTAATTTTCATTTTGAAATAAAAGACTAGATTTTATACGAATGTAACAAATAAAAGAACTTTTTTCTATTTTATAGGCTTTAGATGGTTTTTTATTCGTCGTAAACACAGAAGGACGCGTGGAATACGTAACAGATAATATAACAGAATATATAAATTATACCAAGAATGATGTACTTGGGAAGGATATCTATAATATTATTCATCATGGAGATCATAACAACTTCATGCCTAACATTCTTCCCATGTCAGTAGGTAAGTATTATTATCTAAATTTTTTATAGAAGTTTTAATATTTTTCTTCACAAATTTAATATGATTTAATATTTGAAAAGATGAACATTATTTATTTAGACATTTTTTAATGTATTATTATTAATTATTGACTTAAAAATTTAGATTTGATAAGAAAAAAGATATTTTTAGACTCTAAAATATCTTTTTATCACACTTATATTTACTTATATTTTTTATTTATATGCGCATGCGATTAAAATCATTTAATGCAGTCACGCCTCGTACATTTATCTCTCGTATATTGCATTTTGTTTAAACCTCAGTGCTTGTTTGTGCTGATTTGTATATATTTTTATAGTCGCATTTGAGTTTAATTGTAAATTCAAATAGTTTATTTGAAAATCTATAAGAATAATACTGAAATTGAATTAATTTAAAATGGCAAAATTTGTAAAATGAGGAGGTACATAAGCTTGAAAGCAAATAGCACTGGTGGTGAAAATCTAAGGCAATTTGCGAAAAATAGGTGTCCTTCATTATTGCGCAAAAGTACTTAGCAGAGTCGTAAAACATTCGCCTTCCCCTCTCCTTCACTTGTGAGTTCCAGATTATGTGGGGCAATATTAAAACTTGTATGTCCGTATTAATAAATGCAGCAGGTTGGTCGAGTGAACCTCAACCTCAAACGCGGAATCGCATCTTCGAATGTCGCTTTTTGGTCAAGCCTCCCGATGACAAAGAAGAAACTATGGAGGAGAAGCAGCAACGCGTATCAAGGTATGAGACGATGCAAATCTGTTCGGCCCTTCTCCCAAATAACGGCGCCAGTAGCAACGATAGACTTGATATCAGTGGTGGTAGCATCGGAAGCAATACCGGCAATGACGTATCCGAGTCTTCAGACATTGGACCTTGTGTAATGTGCGTTGCACGCCGTATTCCCCTTGATGAGAAACGCATTGGTCAATTTACCTTCAAATTGGATACGATTGGCAAGATCCTTGCCGTTGATACAAGCTGGCTGTTGCCCTCTTACTCAATGTACCTAAGCAATGAGGTGAGCGAATGATAGTGTACGCATGTATATGTGCAAATAAATTAGGGAGTGGGTGAGAAAGAGAATGAAAGATTGTAATGGAAGTTACTGTTCTTTGCTCATCAGTCTTCTGATGTTTGACTGCATATTCACAAAACCATTCAAGCCTCATAATTACTTATACTGATTTTATGTATCAGGTTGCGTGATAGGCAGGCTTTTCTGTGTAATCTTGTTTATTACTAACTAAACATGCACGCTCTTATCCTATATCATCAATCAATGCATTAAAGAAAGTGCTTATTTACGATCTCTCTTTTGCTTTTATCACCTTTGTATCTTTCGTCCCAAAACGTATTGTATGTTATTTATATATTTTATTATTTTCAAATACATTTATCCTCGATAAAAAAATTCCCTCTCTACACTGATCTACATCATTGCACGCTCAAATATATTTGATCTAGTTACTGTCGATGCCATTTTGTAAAGCAAAAGTTTTAAACATATATTAGAATATATAATTCATTTTAAATAGAAAACTTATCAAATATCGTTTCATAAGTATTTTTAGAATTAGTTGTGACATTTATTCGACAACAATATATTTTTTTATAAAAACTCACATACTTTACTTTTTTTTCATTTTAAGAAGTATGAATTATTTTAAATGTTTTTATACTTTTTATAACTGATAATAATGTTTAAGATAATAAAATTTAAATTTTGTTTTTTGAATTATATAGAAATTTATAGTATAGGCAGGTACTACTTTTTGCATATTTTCTTTTAAGATTTTTGTGTAAGATATAATCGTACATTGAGCTGATTTAAATTTTCGTCAAATCATTCGAACTATTTATTTTGAATATTAATAAGCGTCTACCTGTAGATATACTTAATATTTATAATCAGTGTCAACATCTTCAAATTTAATTGTAAAATATTCTTTCTTTGATCAGTTTTAAATTGTCATTTCTAATGTTTATACATTTTTATGCTGATAGCGAATGTAATATACGTTTATTTATTTCAGACTTAAAATTGTTTAAATAAGTAACTTGTATAGTACTAAGAACTGTTGCTTAGTCAGTTTAGATGCAGTATGACAATACAAAATTTAATTATTAAAAAACTTTATTTGTTGTATATTTGTATTATTTAAAACTTTTCATTTTTAATTTAATAAATTATTTTTGAGCAAAAAATTATTTAATTTGTTATATAACAATGATTTACTACATTTTTTAAATGTAATTTTATATTTTAATTTTAATGTTTAAGTTGTTTAAAATTTCCACATTCATAAGTAAAATGAAATCTATCAATTCGAAAAAATTTTATATTCATACCAATCTTATAAATTAGTTTTTATTTAATGCAGTGATAACAATATTTTAAATTAATCATTCTTTTTATATTAGTATCGTTATAGTAATGATTCAATTTTATAATGATCATAAATTATTATTTTTATAATATAACTATTAAATTGGTGTTATAAAAACAAAAGATTTTTATTAATTAATATTTTTTTACTTGTAGAATAATAAGAAAAAGTTGAAGGTATATACATTTTCTCAAGTATTATCTATGTATAATCGAATTTATACTTTAGATTATATATCAACATAAAATATTCATATTCGAATCAAAGTTTGTTTAAAATTATTAACTGCTTTTGGGCGGGTGTATATATGTGTGCGTGCGTGCGTGCGCGCGCGCGTGTGTTGCAAAGTATCCTATAGGAGTTAAATATATTATCACGAGAATAATAGATAGAATATAAATTAATGATTATTTAAGTTGATAAATAAATATATATTAAATAAAATAAGATAAATATATTACACACATTTATTTAATAACATATATATGAAATATAATTTTAACAGTTAAGTATTGGTGTTCATTATAATTTACTATTTAATAAATGAAAGGGTGAATTCATATTTTAATTTTCAATCATTTTCATATTTAATAAATATTTTGCTAAGAAGTAAAAAAAATTATAATATATCTAATATAATAAAAACAGCAATTTTATAAAAGCTTGTAATCATCACAATTTTAATACAAATTCGTAGTAATGTATTATCTAATTTAAATTATTGTGAATATTCCTTTTCAAGTAAAAAGTAAAAAAAACAATAAATACTTATTATTTACAATACGTGTCAATATTTGATAATTGAAATTTTTTAATTAAAATATTCTATAATAATATTTTTATAATCTATATATAATATATATAATACCGTAAATACATCATTTATATTTTTATTCTATTAAAATAGTAAAATAATCATAATATAGTTATTAATTTTTTATTAATCTTCGCTTGTATAACATTGGTCTCATTTATAATTAAAAAATTTCAAAATTAGAAAACATTTTAATAAAAAATGTATTTATGTTTTGCAATATAGGACCTGATTAATACAAAAATTCAGGACTTGTGCCATCCCCATGATCTCAACAAATTAACGACTCATTTGAAAGATGTACTTCAAGTGGGCGAAAGTATGAGTCCGATATATCGGCTCATGACTTCAGATAAGTTCCTTAATGTTCAAACGAAGTCAAAACTGTTCAAGGCTAGCGTAACGAATGGACGCGAAACAGATTTTATAATGGCCACAAACTCTATATTTAGGTGAGTTGCAAACGATGTAAGATCCAAGAAAGTGATTATTTTTATTTTAAACTGATTAATTAGTGATTGATATATATTTTTTTTGATAAACGAAGTTATGATTATATAAGTATAAATTTAAATGATGTCTTCAATTGTATTTTTTCTTTAAAAATTCTCTTTCTACTAATATTTGTTAAACTAAAGTTTTCACTAAATAAAACTCATTTATACAAGATCTTTTTAAATTCATTTTTATTGCTTTTGTGTATATAAAGTTTCGAAATCAAGTTATGATATGAATATAGATATTTTGTATATATTTTAGAATATTATTAAATTAGTAAATATAAATTATTTTCGAAAATAATTTTATTTTATAAAAAATATTTTATTGAGCAATCAAGAAATCGATCCTGTAGAATGAAAATGAAATTTTTGTAAACTCTAATTATTCAACAGTTATAAAAAGAATATCGATTAATATTAATTATGATTTTAACTCTTTCGTTTAAAAATAAATTACAATGAACTTTCATGTTGTCTATTAAATCTCGATTTTCATCATTTATTTTGTGTAATTAATAATAAATATTAAAATTATTAATATACCTGTTAATATATTTATTTTCAATTATTACAAGAGAATTAAACTATAGAAAACTATAGAACCTTTTGTTCTGTATTCATTTATAATTATTTTTATATATTTTTAGAATTATCTTTCAATAATTCTTTATTATTTTATCATTCAGTCTTAATGTTCATAAGTAGTTAATTAATTTAACGATAATACGGCATTTAATTTTATATTTTTTATCAACATGTTCATAACATTCTAAATGAATAAATTTTTGTACAAAATAAAAAAGTGACTTTTTATATAATATAAGTTTAAATATGGATTAATATAATTTTAAAAGGTTTTTGAATTAATTTCAAAATTACATTATTTTTTTGATAAAGTAATGAAAAAATTATTTACCAAACATTTTCATATTTGAATTAGTATTTTAAAAATTATTTACTGTATTAGGAACTGAGACATAAGATCATTTACCTATATAGTTGTAGGAACTGCGACGAAAGATTTGACATTATTTACATATGTAGTTTTAGGAACTCAGACGAAAGATCTGAAATTATTTTCTATCAAAAGATTAATTTTGTAGTCACTTTTATTTATAGTTTATCAAATAAGTTAAATAAATTAATAAAACATAAGTCTTATTAATTTTTAAACCATTTTCTTGACCGTTATCTGTAATTTAATGGTGCTTCATTTAATCAAATAAGTTTTAAAAAATTAATTAAAAATTATTTACTTCACTGAATGTGATAGAATTAGTTTGGTCTGAGTTTTATATATGAGTATAAAATATATAAAATTATTTTGTACCTGTTTGTAATTGTTCTAACTATTAGTAATAATAGATAACGTTTCTATAATATTTCATAATATAACATAAAGCTTTCCCATTATCATAATGTTTATTATTATTATTTAATTATATATTTTATGGGTGGTAATTTAGGATATTAATTATATATTCTAAAGAAAAATAATATATTAAGAAGTGGTTAGTCATTAAAACTTTATCGAAGAAAAATTAATTATGTATTTAAAATTTAAAAATGAAGTTGTTCCAAATAATTCTTTGTATGTAGAAATAATTTAATTTTTAAAAGATCTAATTATGGAAAAATATATTTATATGTAAATGTGATTTTTACTAGTAAAAAATTTGAAATATTCAAACAACAAAACATGTAATTCTACAAAAACGGAAATTTTAAAAAACAGTACTATAAAATATTAACAAGAAGATAAATAAAATATTTTTATTCGAAATATTTTTTTATTAAACAAAATTTTTAATTAGTTATCGAAACTAGTGTAAATAGTTCATAATTAATACAATACTTTATTTTATAATAAATTATATATATATATAATTATTTTTTTAAATTCTACTTTCTCAAATACATAAAAATTTAATAAATTAAATAAGTTAATTATTCATAAATATTACTTATTTATATTTACTTATTATACGTGTATATTGTATGTATGTATATATGGATATGTACATACATTTATATTTAGTTAGTATGTATTCATATATATGTATAACTATAAAAATAAATAATATTACGCATAATACGTATAGTACGTATAATAATTAAATCTAAATAGTTCGAAATTGCTAACTACTTTAGCGATAAAGTATTACTGTGAAAAAGAATAATTGAAATGAAAATTATATAATACAAGTAGTTTTTGAGTATTATAATTAGTATTGTTTTTTTACGAACTTTCTGTTTATCAAGTTCAAATTGTATTTTCTTAAATTATTTTGAAATATTTATTATTCGTTAAACAATCCATTTTAAATAATTTATAAAATCTGCATTACAATCTTTTTGGAATAGAAAGTTAAAATTACATTTGTAAAATTTAATGAATTTTCAATAAATCAAAAAATGTAACGACAAATTAAAATCAAACTATATAATAATACATTATTATTAAAAAAAATCCATAAATTAGATATTTTATTTATTATATATTTTTAAATATTAATTCAACGAAAAATTATAAATATAATTTTCATAAATCATCCAATCACAATTAAAAGTTTAAGAATTTATTTCTTTTCTCTTATATTAATCTTACTTTAAATTAATTTTAAGAAGAATATTTTTATATGAAATATATAAATAGACAAAATAATTATTTCTTAAAATATATTACAATTAAATGTATTATGATTGAATATAATATAAACAATTTGTCTAAATTATTTTTTATTTTAATTGAATAAATTAATGCAAAACTGTTTTTGTTTTGTTTTTATAAATTTATCACACTACTAATATAATATTCATATTATTAATAAAAATTATATAACGAGAAGGGGAATTTAATAGAATTAATTTTTATTATTTGTCGTAGTATTACAATATTTTTTAAAACATGAAGAGAGTCAAAGTGAAAAAAATTTTTTGAACGTAATGTATTAAAGGTAAAAAATAATGCAATTTATAAGTTTTTAATTAAAAATTAGATTTTAAAATCATAAATTTAAATTTCCTTCAATTTTAATTTATTACATAAACGTTGTTTAATTTTTATTACTAACATATTTAACTTCACATTTTGAAATTTATAATCTAAATATTTTGAATTATTTAAACATATAACATTATATTGACGGATAACATTTTTAATCGCATAAGGTTTTGTTATTATATTATATATTATAATATAAATTGTAATAATAATATTAATAGTAGCGATGATTAGCATTGTATTATTTGTATTGTTATAATATACATCGAAAAAGTATTTATGGGTTAGTGTGTGTATAGTTATGCGCGGGAATTTATATTATTAAAATAGAATGAACAAATTATTATAACTTTATATTTTTCAAGATTAAAAAAAAGTTATAAATATCTGCATATAATCGTAATAATGATTAATTTTATGTCCTTTAGATATTCTAGTTAATATTTTTATATTTATATATGTTAAATTTCTATTTATACTTTGAATAATTATGTTTTTTTTGTATCATTTATTCTAATTTATGAGTTTTTAAATTTGAATCTACTTTGAAACACAATATATATATACAAGTATAAATTTGTCTAACAATTTTTTATCATGTAATTATAAAATAAAAATATTTAACTTGGCAGAGTAATTTATTTATTTTATTCTTGGAATATAAATACTGCATCATTTCACCATTATTTTATAATATTCTTATAATTATCTTATAATATCTTATCTAATCTTATCTAATAATCTAATATCTTATAATTTTTTCATCGCAGGGACAATGACTTAATGCCTCTCGAGGGTGGCCAACTTTCCAACAACTCGAAACTCTGCTCAGGACATTCTAGTATACGTAGTGCAAATAATAGTAACAGTAACAGTAATAATAATAACGTGGGTGGACCGCTAATGTCGGTAGCGGGTCACGTCAACGGTCAGACGAGTGGTCTCAACATGTCATCAACGTCTTCGAGTGGGGGTCGTTCGTCCGTCGTTAATTATCCCGGGTCGAACTCTGAAGTATCTACTGCTTCTGCTGGTTTCAACCAATTTCAACCAGGCAGTATGGACCTCGAATTCGATCTCTTTCCCAGTTCAACTCTTGAGCTCGATGGAACCCCAGGTTTCTGGGCAGTTGAAGGCGGGCGATCTGAGTCGCGAACGAGTCAAACTGGATCATTGTCACAACAACAGCAACCTCAACATCAGACTCAACAGCAACAATCGGGCTCAACACCGACATCGCAACCAAATGCTGTGTCAACCTCTCCAAGTAGTCAAACAAACGCAGTTGTACCTGCACATTGCAGTCCCCTGAGAGCTTTCAGTCCCAGTACTTCGCACACTTTCAGTAATTCCTTCCCCTTCAGTCCACTGCAAGAGTCGCAGACGACAAATCTGGGTACTGTTGGAGTGTCTTCAGCTTTACAATCCAGCCCCATGGATCATCGTTCTAACGGTCCTAGTCAACAGCAACAAGATTCGGAACAACAATCACAATCACAAAATAGCATAGTATCGACGGAATCAGGTCGGCTTAGAAACTTGCTGACCAAGGGTAACAGTACAAGCGATGACAATGGTCAGGATAATGTTTCAGTTGGAAATAGTGGTCAAACGGGGACTGAGGCTGATAAACCCAGTCAGACCAATAGGATACTCAAAATACTATTAAATCAACAAGATGAAGACGACTATCATTCGGCAGAGCATTCAGGTACCAAGAGTATGCGCAACAGCCCAAGCCAGCTGATACAACCAAAACCCATTCAGCATGAGCATAAGTCTAATGTGGGACCTAGCAACAATATGCTTCTCCAGGTTTGACTTTTTTCCTATCTCTTCGCAGTTCTTGACTTCATTTAGTTTTATCTCATTTGTAGTTGCTCAACGAGAAGAACGACGATGATGATGAGGAATCGCGAGCAGGCTTGAAGAAGAGGAATGAACTTCTTACGCAACTTTTGAAGGATCCTGATGACGAAAAGAAACATCATGATCAAGTAACCTATTAGTTTTTAATATCTGCAAATATTTTCGAGTGATTTTTATATTCTTAATTTTTTTATACTAGATTTAAATCAACAAGTTTTTGAATATGCAATAATTGATAACAATGTTTTTAATAATAATTTTAATAATTTGAAAATAATTGAAATACAAAAATACAAATATTATATACAAGTTTTATTTATAAATCAATAAACTTCTTCAGTTATTTAATAGAAGTAATATTTTATTTCATACTCAAAATTTATTTTTAAAGTGCGCAATTTCAATTAAAGTAAATTTAAATATAATTAAAAAAATTAAATATAATTCGAAAACAAGATCACTAAAAATGTCTAATACGTTTACGCAGAAAAATCGCGAGGACGATCCTCTGCTACGAAGTCTTGGTTTTCGTAACGCTTCTCCATCATCATCACAATTGGAGAACAATACTAGCAATAGTGTCAGTTTGAGTGCTGGGCAAAAAAGGTCTGTTGAGGACGGCGAGTTGAATATTGCGGTGAAGCGTTCTATGGATGGATCTCAGGTAACCTCCACTGGAAACAGTAGCAGCGGTAGTAGTGGTGGTTCTGGCAGTAATCCGAGCAAGCTGTGGGAAAAGAATCGAATGTTGGCCTCTTTATTAGCGAAACAACCAACCCAACCTGCAACGATACCACCTATTCCAGCTTCCGTAATATCAGCTACTCCACAAGACAAGTTACCCCGTGTTCTGGATCGGAGCAAGCAACATCAACAACAATCTTGGGCTAGTATACAAACCGTTTGCAGTAATTCGACAACGACAACGGCAACGTCTGCAAGAACTACACAAAATCAAACTAGACAATTACCTCGTCAAACAACCAATATCTATCTCACACAGTTAGTAAGTATCGTTTATTTGATATAATATAGTATTATATATATAACTTTTATGATCCATGTGATTAAAGTTAGCATTTGTAGCTGTAAATTACTGGTTTTAAAACTTAATACGTAGACTCATTTGTAAAAGAAACATATGTTTGTAAATATTTAGTCAAATAAATAATGAAATAATTTATTATTACATATTTGTAAAAAAATTTCGTAAAATATAACATTTTATATTATTCAGACTTTATATATTATAATATAATGCAGTACTAATAGTAATGTAATTAAAAATTAATTATATCATGAATATTTTTTATAATTAATTTTTTAGTGAAGGCATCGATACTTTATTTTTATTCATGTTTTCTTAATATGATCAAACGAATATTTTTTTAAGGAGAACACATGTAGAGACAACATGTATCATTTTAATGTAAAGTTTTTTTTTGTTTTAAATTGTATGCTTATATGCTTATTTTTCAGATAACAATATTTATTATAATGTGATTTTTTACAAATTACTATTCGAATTAGCAAGAAAACGTCTATTGTTATCATAAATTATTATGTAATATTAAATAGCAACATTTTTCATTTTTATTAAAGTACATTAATTCATTAAATTATATTATTTGACTACAATAAAATCAATTAATATTTCAATATAATATAAACATTGTATATACATTTTATAAAAAACTAACTAATTTAATTGAAATTATCAGCAAATATTAATATTATTTATATTTGTGCTTTTCAGTTATACAATGATTTATCGATTGTTTTAATTTTCAGCAACAAAGAACTCAAATAGAACAGGTGGATTCCGATTTTATAGGAAATCGAGAATATAGACAGTCTTCAGATCCTTCAACATGGGATATTCAGTCTGCTTCTGATCCAGATTTATCAGATATTTTAGATCAAGTAATAGAAATTGTACCAGAAGGTATTGCAGGTACATATTTTATACGTACATACAGAATATACTATATAAATATAAAATATTTAGAAAAATTTTTATTTCAATATAATTATTTTTATCATTTAAGATAATACAGCTATAGCTAGTTTGTTAAATGCAGTTGAAGCACAACGAAATGAAAAATTGGCAATAAATGCCATACAGGAATCATTAATGCAGATTGAGACTGCTGTTAATCCTACTTCTTCCAATCTTACAATACCTGGTACTCCTCCAGCTTATTCAACAACTGTAAGTTTTCCAAATTTCAAAACAGATATTATTCAATAAAAGCCATATATTTCATATGGAAAATGTAATAAATTAAAATGTACATAAATCTGAATGTTTGGAGAAATTATTTAAATAATTCACATTAGTAGATCATACCAAAACTATTAACTTTGTTTTTAGAGTTATAATTGAATTTGTGTTAATAAATTAATTTTATACTCATATTTTTAATGAGTACTTATTAATTCATTTATTATTTTTTAAATTTCATAATATATTTTTAAATATTAATATCATGATCATTAATATCATTAACAATGTTATTATTAATAAATAAGAAAAATTATAATACTGATATACAATTCAAACAATTTTTTTTTAATAGTTAGTGAATACATCTGTTACATCAAGTAACAATTACCAATCTTCATCTATTTATCAACAACAATCGTCACAACAACAGCAGCAACAACATTCTCGAATACGTCTAAATACGCAACCAACAAATATTCGACAAGTTACTACACAATTTACTTCCTTACAACAGCAACAACAATTGCAACTACAACAACGTAAATTGATACAACAACAACAGCAGCAACTAAAACAAAGATTGTTGCAACAGCAACAGCAGCAACAATTACTTATACCTTCAAATGCAACAGCCCCGGACCAAATAGCGACTGGTATTCACAACATCGACAGTCTTTTAAATAATACTGTTGCTCCAAACGTTTCTTTACAGGTGAAAATACTTGGGATACGTATTTTGTTATATTTTTAAGTTTTAGACAATAGAAATGTGATTTGTTGTAGCGATCTAGCGTGCCAGATTCACAAGTATCGCCGAGTTATGGAGGATCCGTCCAAATGCCTCAAGGGCAGCATCGCCTTACTCACCCCTATTCTCATTCTTCCACATTATCTCAACAGTATGTATATATAAATAAATTAATACAAGTAATTTTTAAAGTAATGAGTTTGTATTTATATATACACAATCATTTTTATAATTTCTTATAAAAATTAATATTTTTAGCTCTGCTGTTAATAACAATTTCAATACTGGTCAACAAGTTTCTGCTACAGCTAGGCTTTCGCCCCATTCTCCAGCTGGTATATTATCTTTTTCACATCCACAACCTTTATCTCCTCGTGTGACACAGCAAGTAAGTATATTTTTTATTTTCTACACAATATTTTCTACAATCACTAAGAAAAATTAGATAGTCTTAAACACAATATTTCATTACAAATAATTTTAGTCGTTAAATCAACCAATGAAATAATTATTCCTTACAAAATACTAATAAAATGAAGAATCAATAATTCATAATTATAATTTTTTTAAATTCAGATATCCAAATTTCTATATAATAGTAATTCTCTTTTTCTCTTAGTATAACTGGATATTTTGACTAATAATTTTAATTAATAAATTAATTAAATCAAAATATATTATAGTTATTATTTAAGATCAATCAATTACAAAGTTACCAAATAAATTTTAATTTTTAAAGTAAGTATAACAAAAGTTATTCTAAACAAACATTTTTTAGGGAAATTACGCGGGTAGTCCACGGATGTTTAATGTGAATCAGGTGCGGCAGCAACAGCAGTCTGCTCAACAACCAGTAATGCAACAACAGCAGCAACAACAACAACAACAACAACAACAACAGCAACAAAGATCGATATCATCACCGGGTACGCCGGTCTCAGCCCGGCAGTCTCCTTTTTCGGCAGAAGCCTTTCCACCACCCGCGTCGCCTACGGCCAGTCAATTCTCACCAGTTCCAAATTCTAATGTTACGAACCAATCGACACAATATCGACTACAGCGCACCTCGTCTAACGCATCTGCAACAACGCAATTATCAGGTAATGTAAAACAATAAAGTATTATTATAAAGAGGATTAATATTTTTATTGTACGATAGGCATAAGTAATAATCAAATTTACCATTGTCAAGAAAAAATAATGATTCTATTACTTATGAATATCTATTTGTGGTATAAATGCAAATTCGATAGATAGAAATTATTGTATAATTATTCATCATTACAACGCAGAAAAAACGTTATTTTTTTGTTTTTTATATTACATATATACAGATTTTTTGTTATTCAGTTAATATAAAATTGATTTTCATACTAAATAACTTGTGAAATTATTATTATATAATAATCGTATTTAATTATATGAATAATATTTCAGTATTTTATGTTGAGTAGTATTATTTCAGTAAAGTGGATTTTTTAATATTGCTGTAGTAATAGCAATGAAATAACTCAATGAAATTTCTTTAATATATGCAGCTGATTTATACTGCCCATTTGATTTATAATTTATACCCTTCATTTAATATTTTTATACATTAAATTATTTAATATTGTTTAATATATATATGTGCTAGCTAATATTTGTCTTCTAACAGTGCAAGCAAATACACCACCAGTCGTTCTATCGAAGAGTAAAGCAGCTTATCGAATAGATAAAAAATCACGCAAGAAGCGTAGCAGCAAGATCCTAGACACGATTAATGTTGCAGGTGGGGTTGGTTCACCCTGTCATTATGGCGGTGTGAGCAAGGAGCAACCTCTATCATCACCTAGTCATCCTCTCTCAGGTTGCCCTGCAACACCAACTCATAATCAACATAATGCCAACAATACCCAACACTTTTCAAACCATCAACACTCATCTATGTTATACCACAACGCCGCCTGTGTACAGAGTAGTCAGTACTGTTACGATCGGACGTCTGTTACTCTCTATCAGTCAGGCCCGGGAGATATGCAAGAAATTAGGCCTCCACCTTCCAGTAATTCTGCTAGTCACCAAATAGGTGGTAAGTCATGTGACCTCTTCATGTCATGTGACGATCACTACGCTATCATCCTCACATTACCCCCTGTTACATGACGTGTTTTTACTGTGTACTACTTACTTTTATAAATATAATTGACCGACGATTAATAAAACTATTTTTATATCTATTTTCTCTGCATATACCCGAGGTACGGAATTAGTTATGGGAACATATTTTAATAATCACAAATATGTCTATTGATTCTTTGTGTTTTAACGTCTGCCTTCTTCAATCTTCTTTTCATTAAATCAGTCTATAATGACATCTATAAGAATACACGAATCATTGTCATCTATAAGAATACATGAATCATTATCACTAAAGCTAAATTTTGTAAATATACTATATTTTTCATTCTTCTTTCATACATAATCTTATGTTGGGAGCATGCTGATTTTCTTCATATAAAAATGATTTATTGTTAAACATTAATATTAAAATGTAACGTATTTTACATAATCGAATAGTGACTTTCGACAATAATATACTGACAATACTTTCTTTTATCGCCGTCGACATTCATGTACTGCATGGCTCTTCATTGTTACAGCTCATCAATGGCACCTGTGTAATATTATTCATGTTTTTCTACTCATTTTAATTTTATTCAGTCAAATTAGTGGCTTTGAATCAATAGTATAGATAACATAATCATATACAAACATGGATTTGAATGTTGAAGTCTTCAAAGATAAAATAGTAATAAACAATTTTGTTAACGATATACAAAAGATCTTTAATTATTATTATTGCTGATAGATATATTTGTATATTAGATTAAAATAAATTATCAAACAATTAAATTTACGAATTAGGTTCAATGGTATGAGTAATAAATATTTCAAGATATATATTTAGAGTAAAATTAATAAGTTAATCTTATTAAGTCTAACAGAATTAAAAATTACAATATTAATTATTATAAAAAATTACTATAAACAATAATTTGTTTTAATAATGCATATATGATTAATGTTCTTAACACTCATAATCACCAATCACATTTATTTTATTTCAATATAATTTATTTGAATATCTTCTAAAGCTAATCAGTCTAATTGGTATTTATAAATATAATATTCTTTTGTTGCATTAATGAATAAGAAGATTTTTATAAATGCTTATTTATGTGAATTAAAGTGTATTTTCATAAGAAGATATATTCTGAAATATAGTCTCTTTTATCTAAGTGACAATTAATATAGGACTATCTTTATATATGTTTCTCAATATATAATAATTAAGAAAGTATTAGAAATTGTGAATGTAAAATTTAGTCCGCAATATTTGATAATTAAAATCGATGTCATATGTCATCTTTTGTATATTAATCCCTTGGCATTCTTTAAGAAGAAAATTAATAAGTAAACTGTCCATAGGCAGTACTCTGGCAAATAATTTATATTTATTGAGTTGTTTCATAGTAAAGACATAAAATTCTATTTTTTTTCAGGTAATGGAAGTAGTTCAGGTGGTATAAATTCGGAGTATGTTCGAAAAGAATTAAGGACAGTAGTTGATGCGAGAATACAACAGCAGCAACAACAACAACAACAACAACAACAACAACAACAACAACAACAGAGGATACCGAATAATCTTCAAAACAACATTTCTGGTCAGGTGTCTCAAGAAGATTTAGAATCCCTTGGTTTAAATTACGATATTGCATCGGGAGGTATGTATCTATTATGTTTTTAATTTGTTTTTACAAACTATGTATATATTGTACTACTAATCCTATACTATTTATTGTTTGTATGTTTTACTTAAATTGATTAATTTCTAGTTCACGCGCGACAGACTAAAATTTCGTTAAGAGTTACTTATATACACGTTTAGATAAAAAGAAAAATTATCACAATTTTATTATTTACTAAGCAAAGCATATAAACCAGGCTGTGAAAAAGTATTGCAGACTGTATTTAATTTGATAAATAAAATAATTAATAACAATTGTGTCGCGAATTCAATTTATTAGTTAACTAAAACTAATGCGCATTTTCCGTAATTGCTTATGAAAAAAGGAAAGATAAATAAATTAAAATAACAAATGAAATACAAAGTTTTTTATTATAAAACGCAGTAATTGATTTTGGTAATACGTATATCGTTGTCGATGTTCTAACTAGGTGATGCGTTGATTAGCGATGGCTCTGCCAAGAGTTGGGCAATTGGTAGTGCCGGAACCACCCTCTCGTCCTCCAGGGTAAGAACCCACTTCGACAATTATTTTACGTATTTTTTATTTGTATGCTCTTTGTCTTCCCTCTTTGCTTGGCTTCAAATTTTATATAATGCACGACATTCAGTTTAAAATTTTTTTTTTGTATATTACTTTCTTATTTAATAAATATTGATTGTAAGACTTAGATGATATATACTAATTTATGTGCATGATTAAAATGTTTATTTCTGTTTTTTTTTTTTAATACATAACTGAGTATTTATAGTCCTTTAATTTTTAATTTAGTATATTGTAATGCTCCACATTTACGATTGCAAAATATAACTTTTACGTATTTACATTTGAAATATAATTTGTAATATACAATAAAAATAAAATTTTCATAATTTTGTTTGAAATATATTTCGAATATATTTTTTTATAGATTATGTTATAATTGATTAAATTAAATGCTTAAATAGTATCATGAGAAGTGGCCTTCATTGACAGATTTACGTTGCCAAATATCTTTTTATCATTTTTAGATTTGACAGTTATTGATTTTTGAAAAATTGTTTATTTTTTTTTTATTTCCAAACATGGTGCTGGTGTATGAAAAACATATTATGTAGAAATTTCTTTAGTTATTATTTTCGATGTAAAAATACTGCCATATTCAAATAATTTGTATTTCTTTACGGTCCTGATGCTTTTTCACAGTTGAGTGAAGTAAAATTTTTATGCTTAATGAATTATTTTCTTATTATAAGAGTCACTTTTATTTAATGCATGAATAAATTGAAGAATTAGTTCTGTCTTAATTAAGATTTTTTTATAAATTAATAAAAATATATGTAATAATACAATGATATAGAAGATTTACATTTCCACAAAATTTTCTTTTCATTTTTATGTTTATGTTCTTTTATTTTATTTTACATTTTATTAATTTCCGTGTTTAAAATAGCATTCATTCTTAAATTATTACAAGTTAATCAAATTTACGGTTTTATTATAGACTACTATGGAAGAAGTGGCTCGAGGTGATACAAAATCATCTTTATTGCAAAAGCTGTTGTCAGAGTGACTAGTGGGTGGCTCGTGTCAAAAAAAAGAAGCATATGTAATATACATTTGATTTAAAATAAAAAGTGGAATACATAAAAAAAAATATATATATATATATATATATATATATATATATATATATATATATATATATATATATATATGATAAAGCACATATATAAAAAAATGTTCTATATGTTATGAATACTATTGTATTATATGTAATATTACGTTAAGGTAGCACGCAGCGTGCATGACTAAATACAATGAAAACTGTTATGTAATGCATTCATTGATTTTAGCAAAGCAATACTATTTACAATGAACAAGGATTGCGTATATTTTATTCGACTATCCAGTCGATATCCGAGATGTGTATAAGATGAGTTCCTTGTTCATTTAAGAATTTACTATCTGGCATTAAATGTATAAAAGTAAGGCGATGTGTATGGATCCGCGGAAAGTAAAGGTTATCAAGCAACCGAACTTCGATATATTTTATTAAATCGCGATAGAATTTTTGAAACAAATTATTTCAAATATAAAGCATAATATTTTTTAATCAACTTTCGAGACGACATATATATTTATCAATTAATTTGTTATTATTTATTATGAATAATATAGTCGATTCTCGAATTGTATATAGAAATGACATTCATGTACATGGTACAAACAGCGAGATCGAGGAAAATTTTTGTGCATCTAATCGGTGATGATGTCATTTGAATGCTGGTTTCATTGTATTTAGTATTATTAACGAAAAACAAACTACGTAGGTACCTCAAAGGTATACTTTATTATACTACTGGCTGTTGAAAATAGAATAATTATAGATTTTATTATTGTATACATGAAAAGAATAGAATACTATGACGTTTTTCTTAATTTAACATCTGGAATTATATTATATTCTGAATAATATATTTGTGATTGTAAGAATCTGCAACCAAATTGTGACAAAGAATACTTGTTATTGTTATTATAATTGTAACTTATAATAACAATTATTTTATTATTTTATTATTTTGACATCATCATTATCATTATTACTGATAAAATTGTTACTTTAAATCTTGTAATAATAATATTAAGATTTATTATTTGATTATTGAAATAATACTTATTCTATTACTATTACTGTAATTATTATTACTATTTCTATTAAAATTACAATAATGATAATAATCATTATTATTGCATTAATTTTAATATTGTCAAACCTGACGTGTGCATATTTTTACTCTAAACAAGAGTACTTATGGGAATATGTGCTGAGCAATTCGACTGTTGTAATTGTAATCAATCGAAAATACGTTTCTTGCACCAATGTTAATGGTAAAAGAATGAACGTATCAATTTATCTGTAAAATAATGTAATTCCATAAAATTCTTTTTGCATGTTATAGAACAAAAAGGTTGTATGAACGCATTAAACGCATCGTTCTGTAAATATTTGACAGACCTAAATAGAAAACTTAAATGCAAGCATATATTATATACATGTATGGATGTATGCATATAAAAATATGTTTAAGTGAATGATTTAGCAAGTGAGTAAGTAAATGAATGTAAAGAGCAAGAGGGCCTGTAAAATAAAAATAAAATGAATCTTGTTTGCATAGTCCTGTCAAGTAATTCTTTTTAGGATTTTAATTGCACACTAAAAATTTATACATAATGACATCTATTGTTATAAAGATGAGACAACATTGAATTATTACAATGTACGATTGATATAAAAGTCAGAACACATGAAAGAACTGTACAATCATTACATTATTTTTATTTGTATTTGTTTGTAATGTCTTGAGTTTGAGATGTTTTAAAGAACTTCTATATTTTTTAATCTTACACCAGTTTCTGTAGAGAATTAGATTTGCATGTGTGTGTGTATATATATATATATATATATATATATATATATATATATATATATATACGCGTATGATACGAAATCCATGTATTTTTGATAAGAAATGTATCGATAAAAGTACATGCTAGATCAAGTAAATATTCTAGAAAATTGATAAAGTTCAAATTTTTGTAATATTTAAGTTGTTCTGTATCTCCAAAAATAGAATTTTCAGACAGAAAATGTCATGCATTCTTTTTCTTATATTAGCAAATGTGTGATTTTTTTAAAGGCCATTGCGTGTCACCTATTCTCTTTTTTGTTACTTAATAAAATAAGTATTTTTTCGTTGAAGTTTAATAACTCGCTGTTAGTGTTTAATATAAATAAAAATTCACAGTATATGTACCATGTGATTAAACAAGCTGGAAATGTTATATTATTCTTTTTGTAAGAAGTTTTTATATTTTATTCTTATATATGATGTGACTGTATCGATATTTTTTATAATTGGAAGATAATTTATGATTCCATTAAGGTACATGTTAAATCTTAATTCTTGAATTATTTGTTGTCCACTATAATTGATTTATATTAAGTATTGAATTCGTATTATTTTTTACACTTCTTCAATATAATGTATTGTTTACAAGTAGATGGTTGTAATGCAAATCAAATTCTGTTATAATTATATATGTAAAAATGAATAACTTAAGAATTATATGTACAAAATTATGAATTATCTTCTAAGCTTTTTGTATTAAGTTATTCAAAATAAAATATTTTACATGACTAGAACTTACTGAACACAAAATAAAATTATGAGATTTTCTCATTTTAATAAAACATTCGGTCTGTGAATATCCCTACTTTTATTATTAAATTTAATTCGTATGTAGATATATAAAATTTTCAAATGTACGTAAGTAAATAATTTCTGTAATAATTCACTGTTCATTAAAAAGAAAAAAACAAGGAATTAAACTATAATTTTCGGATGGTTTAGTTACATAAAAAAAATAAAATAGTTATCATTTCCTGTCTGTAAATTCACATTTTGTTTTTAATATACCGATTATTAACCGCTTCAGTTATTGATAGTTATAAATAATTTGTTACAGTCGATGCGAGCAATAGTTTATGTTTGATTGGGTTTTTCATGCTATGATTAATTCAAAGTTCAATGTTTGGTTCCATTATTTAAAAAATAAAAATTGTAAAAGTGATCTTTTGTTGTATTAATATATTTACAAAATTGGTTGGAATTATGATATGTATACATGTCTACACGCGCGAGGAAGCACCTATTTGAAGTGCGAGTCATTTTAGTAATCTTACATGTATCTAATTTTAAAAAGAATTGAAATTGTTATGAAAAGAACTTGTTGATGAGTTTCGCGCGAATGCTTACGAATATGTAGACTTATGCATACTGTATACATAGATAATTTATGTCATACAAATAGATCATATGTGCATCTAATGACAATTTAATAAATATATCTATACAGGTGTTAAGTGATGTTTAATTTTTGTTTGTATTCATATATGCACATATGCATATTGTACAAAAGGAATTACTAGAGATAGTGGAAAGCATGAACAAGACGGAACCAGTAGAGAGGGCTAATTAAATGAGCTATGGTTGCTGCATGACATTCTAGTAACAAAAGAGGGTAAACAGCAGAGATAGATGTCTAAAAAAAATAGTAAGGCAAGAAATGAAATAAGATATAACACACATTTATGTATCGATAAATTGACCTACGTAATTTTTCATTGTTAATGATACGTTTTAAGGTTAAGGTTGTATGAATGAGCGTGCAAACACATTCGTTAAATGTTTATACGAAGAAGATTCGATGCAGATTCTTTGTAGTTGCCAAGACTTGTAATGTTTCATTTAAGTTTAGTAGGTTTTGTATATGGCACAGAGGCGTACGACGTTCTTTTGTGATCAATCCAAGTCATTGTGTGTAAAAAATGCATTGTCTATTTCTTCGCACTTGATCAATCTATTTTAATTAAAAAATATGCTAATAAGAACTTTGAGTTTTATTTACATGTTCTTAATTTTCAATAAAATAGTTCTAATTTATATTTGGTTATTTAGTATAATATTATTTACTATTAAATTGGAAATTAAAATATTAACAAAAAAAATATGAAAAAAGTCATTTTAAATGACAATAATCATGTACATTTATTTTTTAAAGAAGTTGAATAGCAAAAATTGTGTTTTAAATGACCTGTGATATAAAAAACAAAATAAAATGGTGTATAAGTAATTTGAAATCAAGTAATTGTAATCAGTTCAATGATATTGAAATTTGTTCAAACAAATTGGTCTATTAAAAAAAAAATTTAATTGGGTTTGTAAAAATAATATAAATTGTAAAATAATATACTAGTATACTAGTAATATATATTGTAATTATATAGTTACTTGAGAGTTAAGAAAATTTAAAAGAATTTAATTTTTTTATTTATAAAGATTTCGTTTTATGCATAGAAATATTTATTATTAACAAATACATAAGAATATAAAAACCACATTTTTATTTTTCAATTGAAGGTTTAAAATTAATAAAATTGAAAATTAATGAAATAAAAAAAATGATTTTTGTTTGTTAAAAACATATTTATGTTTCAATTTTTGAAATTTAAATTGTGAAACAAAGAATATCATACAGTTCCTTCTTTAATGCACAAAAGATTCTTATAGAATAATAAAATTAATAGGTCAGAATTCGTGATTATGCGTCATTGTACTTAACAGTCAGAGATTGCTTGAATTTATTATTTTTGATTAATAAGAGAATATTGTTTCTTTAATGCTTTTATCCTTGATGGTACATGTGTACTTATGCATTGTTTAAGAATTTATGTATTTCTGGTAGCATGAATCGATGAAAATTAACGATGAAAATTAGTCTAAGATTTTGATAAAAAAATATTTTATTCTATATCAACAAATTTTAGTTTTTAATTTATCAGAAAAAATATATTTTGTTGTTATTGTTTATTTGATGCTTAAAAAAATTATTGTCTTACTAAATATAATTAAAAACAAACTAAGATTCACTTATTTTATTTTTTTGAAACATTTTGACTTTATATTTTACTCAATATTATAGTGAGTATCGTTGAGTAAAACAGATGTGTACATTACTGGATTTTGTGTGTGCAACAATGAAGTAGGTATATATAGTACTTATATGTAGATGTTAATCGAAACTAGTTATTTTCTTTTCAATTTAATGATTCTTTTATTTTTAGGGTATATTAAAATTAAAGTAAAGTTACGTATTCATTTATTTTATATTATATTTTATTTATAGATTAGTACATAAAGGTACAATTTAGTAATACAAATATTGAAAAGATAAAAAATATAAAATGTGAAATAATTATCTCTTGATTTGATAAATATCTATTTAAAGCATAATTAATTGGCTAATAATAAATTGAAATTGGTAATAGTTTGAGAAGTATAATATAACATTATAGTGACTGCTTTGTTTTTATGCTAGTCAGATTATAAATATTTAAAAAAGTATACCTATGGGCATAAATTTGATATAAAAAATCGAATCATAACTTATTTCATTTATACACATACATTTGTGATTAAAAAATGCATTACTTTGAAGGATTTTTTACATAAATTAAAAAAAAATGTTTATCTTAGTCAATCCAAATAATTATATATAACTGAGATTATACTTTTTATTGTATAAAAACTTGGCAGTTCTTCATATTTTACAAATATAAATATATTATTATAATAATTAGTTTGTTATACTGAAATTGATCAATATATTATAAAACTACAATATTATCATACAAAAAATTATAATTACAGTCCTCTAATTAAAATATGTAAATTTATTAACTTAAAATTGATTATAATAATTTTAAATTAATTAACTAGGTTTGTTTTATAATAATCTATGTACTGTTATATATTAAATTTCATCTGTATCAAAATAAAACGGTGTCAATATAAATGAATTTTATGTTTTGAGTGTGATAACAATTTTTTGAAATTGTTAATTGTCAGTAGTATTTCTAAAAATTATAATCTATTTTTAGTATAGCATAATGTACTATTTTTTAAAGGCAATCTTTTTGAAGTCATTATTTAAATCGTAATTAGTTAAGATAATATTTGTTCATAATAGTTATTTTACATTGCAAAGTTTATTAAGTGGTTTTATTTTATTAATAAAGTATTGATTTTCAATTTCACGTATATTAAGACAAAGTTTAAGTTACTTAAACGTTCTTAATTTTCTAAAGACAATCAATTGATGAACAGAGGTTGATAAAATATAATATTGTGTAAATGTAAATGTCTCGGTTCACTAAGAGTTGATGTTCCATTAACGCTAGAGAAAGAAGAGTTATTAATGAAACAATTAATGCCTTGTTTAGTTTTCTATTACTTTTTTACTTTTTAAGGCTTGTGGTTTTGTGATCTCCATTTGAGGCGCGCTTGGGGCCGCCTATATGGATAGTGCCTACTGGAGTACTGTTCCTGATGTTGTTTTGACTTCAACCAGTTGGTTGTGGAATTGCGTTGATGTTGGTAATAGTAACTTTGATTTTCAGGGTTAATTTCAATTTCATTGCTGGTGTTCTCTGCATAATATTTAGCCGTGGGTTGACGCAGATCGTTGTGGCTACTAATGTGTGCGTACCGATTACGATCGACTGGCGATTCAGTCACACGTCGTCGAATGCACACAGCGCAACGAGAGACGCGTGAGGTATGATCGGTCTTAAGTGTCTGTTGAAGTGGCTTGCGGAACATTTCGTAATCCTTCACGGTGACTAGCCAATATGAAACAGCAGTGGAAAAAAAGTTACATGTGCCAAGGCCACGGCACTCAATAAAAGGTCTAGCACGAAATTCTTCGAGACAGGAACCCGGTGAGGAAAGGGCTTGGCCTCCACCTGCTGCACCAGCATCTCGGTGCTGAAAATCAGATTTAAGCATTAATAAAAAGATTGTCTTTTATATTCAAATTTTTTTTCGACTACTGTAATAATTACTGGTATAATAAATACATTAATAATAAATACTTTATTTTAACTTATATTTTATGAATAATTTCTGTAATAGATTACGTATCTGCATCTTAACGTTTTGTATGAGTATACTTACTTAGGACTTAAGACTGTTAAAAATTATTTCTATTTCTGTTGATTTTAAATATTGTTGATACTTAATAAAATATTAAAATCATTTAAAACAATCTGTTTATATTATAATAAAGGAAACATAAATAATGAAATATTTTTTTATATTCTAATTTATAAGATATAACAAACACACTATAAAAAAATAACTTAAATAACAGGAATTGAAAAATAACAAGCGAAGACAAGAATGCCTTTTATAAATAGTATCAATGATTTGCTAAAGATATATATATATATATATATATATCTAATTTAATAATATCTATATTTAATTGATTTCGCGATAAAAATACTATTATATATATATATATATATATATATATAATAGTATTTTTATCGCGAAATCAATTAAATTTGCAATAAAATAGTTTTAAATTATTTTATTAAAGGAACTCTAATTTATTAATGCTGTAATAAAATTAATATAAGCTGTTATATATATAACTTATTTATTCACCATAAATTTTATAATGTTGTTTTTTTTATCAATAACATTAAATTCTCTATAAATTATAATCTTTATTTATAAGTTTTATGTAAATTATTATGTAGATTAATTGCAAAGTTTATATCATTCTAGTTGTTGATTTATATTTGATAGAATTTACATTCATAGTTATAATTATGTAACTATTATGCATTTATTGTGAATTTAATTATGTCATAAATTTTAATCTAATATTTATCAATTTTATTATCTTCCATAAAATAGTAGCATTTTAATAAAGTACAGATTTGAAAATGTTTTTATGAATATACTTTTGAATATAAGGTATAACGGTAATACATATTTTTATTAATAATTATCGACTAAATAAATTTTTACTTATATAATTTTAATATTATAATGTATCTAATAATTTTAAAATGTAAAAATTAATAAAAAGAAAAAATTTTAAACTGTAGTAATTTATCGAAAAGATTTAAACGTGTATTCTTAATGGAAAATATAAAATAAATTGAAAGGCAATGAAGTATACATACCATAAGAAAACTATAACCAATCCAAAGTTCTTCCCAACCACCAGGACATTCTGGAACCGCCATGGATTGACTGTGCAAGACGATAAGACGCGTAGGAGCTTCACAGACTGAACAACGTGATATATATGAACCTACTTCACGAGATGGTATAGGTGTCATCGACATCGGCATTTGTTCATTAGAACTTAGCCAGTAACTATAATCATTTCGATTTGCATAATCACATACATTGTTTAAATTGCAGAACATAAATGGCATTACTGAAAACTTTTTTACACAACTTCCAGCAGCACCTATTTATAATTATTTTTAATATTTACTTATTTATACGTAAAAATATTACAATTTAATTAAATATTTCATATATCGAAAATTTTTTAAATTTCATAAGAATGTATTTGTAATAAAATTAAGTAAAAAATATTGTTTACCTAGATCTTGAGCATGTGCATAACTATTACCCATGATATGTAAAAGTGAAAATCCATCCCACAATTTGATTGTATTTTTTGGACAAACTGGAATCATTGCAGATTGCGAATGTCTAGCAAAATGAAATCCTCGATTTCGTGGTTCTGGACCGAATGGTGCAGGTGCTCCAGGATTACCAGGGTATCCTAAAAAAAGGTTAAAATATAAATATAATTGTAATTTCTACTTTTAATAATTTGCAATTTACCTTGCAGTCCAGGCAAACCTAATGGTCCACGTAAACCTTCTGTACCATCTGATCCATTCATTCCGGTTATTCCTGGAGCACCAGGAAGTCCAGATTCACCTGGTTCTCCTTTTCGACCATGTAAGCCATCTTTTCCTTTTTTTCCCATAATTCCAGATAAACCTCGTTCACCTAATATAAATAAAAAAATCAATTGCTAGCGAATATAAACAATATTATTAACATTATTATTATTAACAATATTATTCTTTTAAAATAAATAATTGTTAATGTTTATACCTGATAATCCTATATAACCAATGGAACCTATTATTCCTTTTTCAGATTTCGGTTGAAGAATATAATAACCTGCATCACCTTTTATACCCTATAATGACAAATAAACAAAATAGTTAAATAATTCTTTGAGAATCTCTGGTTTTTATATTTAAATAAAAATAAATAAAAAACAAATAAAAATAAACAAATTTCATCTAACATACATTATTTTTGTGTATAAATTTTATTTTTTGACACAACATTAATCAATAATTGTTTATAAAAGCGATCATTTTAAATATTTTTATTCTGAATAGAAATTTATATTAGTTATGTAAATGTTTATTTAAGGTGCTTATAAACTTATATGAATAAATGATGATACATTTATCGTTTCATTAATTGAAAGATAATATAAAAAAATATTTAAGTGGAAATAGTATAAATTTAAGTAATTAAAGAGATAAATTAAACATTAAAGCGTGATTTACTTTATGTATTTGAATTTTATAATCTATCACATGTAAAATGTTACATTTTAGAGATAAGAAAATATGACAATGGCACTTAGTGTAAAAATCATACTAAAATATTTGTCCTTAAATGTCCTGTAACTAAGTAATTAAATACTTAAGTTAAGTTAAAGGCTGCATTAGTTATTCCTACAGTTTTTTTTTAAATATACATTTTATTTATTCAAAGGGGATTTGTTATTACTAAGATTTATTTTATTTTGTAGTTTAAATAATGAAAAAAAAATTTATTAATTAAAAATAAATAATTTATAAATCATCATAAGGTTTATTATTTTTAATTTTCATTTAAACCCTTTATTTACACTTACTTTTCGACCTGATTTCCCTCGCGGACCAGATCGACCATTTTCACCGATATCTCCTCTTTCACCCTTTAATCCAGGAACTCCTATTAAACCAGGCAATCCATCATCTCCTTTTTGTCCCTGAATTCCTAATCTACCACTATATCCAGATAAGCCAATATCACCAATTTCACCCTTGGCAGTAAAACCTGAGAGGCCAGGTTCACCTTGGAAACCTTTAGATCCTTTAGGCCCTGGGAGACCAGGTCTTCCTTCAAGGCCTACAGTTCCAGGGTAACCAATATATCCTCGTGGTCCTATAAATGAATATTTTCACAAATGCTTGATCTTAACAATTATTTACAGGAATCTGAATGATGAAAGTACATCATATAATAGAAAAGAAGAGCAAAACAAAATAAGACATCACAGATCTTTACTTAATTCCAGTTCAAATATGAATGAAAAAAGACGTTATTAATAAAAATACGTAAAAATTCAAATTGAACATTAAAGAGAGAATTATTAAATTAAAGTATTTAATGAATTTAAATTCAAAGTAAATAAGTATTAAGCAGCAAGTAATATAGCGAGGAAAGTTGTTTCTGGATAAGTGAATATAAAACGTTATCTATCTAAGTATATTTCAAATATACTTTAGAATTATATGTAATAGTTTGCAATAGAACATATCCTAATTAATAATAGGTTTAATGTTATATTTATATATAAAATTTAAATAATATTGTATGTTATATGTATTGTATAATTTAACATACAATAAATTTATACAACAAATTTTAACAATAAACAATACACGTTCTATAATTACCTTGGTCACCTCGTTCTCCCTTTGGTCCAGAATAGCTAATACCAGGCTCTCCTGTAACACCATCTAGTCCATTGTATCCATAATCGCCTGGAGAGCCTTTGAAACCATGGCGGCCTGATATACCAGGTCGGCCATCTAGACCAGGATTACCAATTTCTCCCGGTTCAGCGAATTTACCTGGTAATCCTGGAGGACCATCTGGGCCTATATCGCCAATCACACCTTTTTCTCCAACATAGCCAGGTAATCCATCTTGTCCAGGCTTACCACATTCACCACGTTCACCCTATTTTATTACAATTTATTAATGTATTATTTATTGCTTCAAAGTACAAAAACCTTTTAAATTAAAATATATATTTAACAATATAGTGCATCAACTTAATCAACACAACAAAAAATAAGGGGATTATTTCTATTATTATTATTATTATTATTATTATTATTATTATTATCTTTATTTCAAAGGAAGAATAAGAAATATATCTAATATCTTATATTTTATAAACTTGAAAATGAATTACTACAATTTTTTCTTATTAAATATAAATGCTTGTTACATATAATTTGATAAATTAAATTTTTAATAATTTATCACATGGAAACAAATAAGTTTTATATCTGAATTCATATTTTTCCTTTGTTGGACTTAAAATACGTGGAAATAATAATATTTAATATTTTTTAAATTCTTTAAATTATTAAGTTTAAAGTTATAAATCTCATCGATTGTTTTCATAAATTTTTCGTATAATTTATAAAAAAATATTTATATACATTTTTTAAGTCTATTACGTTATTATATCCTAAAATAAAATTAATTAAAATGTTTCGTATAGAAATAACAGTATTAATTAACTCATCACATTTTTCATTTTATTTTATTAAATTATAATAAGGAGAAAAATTAATTAAATAACTAGACATTGCAGTGAAATAGACACGTATTATTTACACCACTATAAAAAAGTAATACCTTTTGTCCTGAAGTTCCAATGTATCCTGAGCTACCTCTTTCACCTTTTCTACCTGATAATCCATTAAATCCAGGGTTACCTCTATCTCCAAAAGTTGCATTTGCAAATCCGGGGTACCCCGGCTCACCAATCGATCCTTTTAAACCAATAGGACCTGGTAGACCTGGCAAACCAGGTGGGCCTATGTCTCCTGGGATTCCTATATATAAATATATATGAAAACTTTGTAATTTTATTGTTATAATAAAATTTAATTAATGATATTTATAATATAAAAATGAGTATTTGAAAATTTTATGCATTATTATTATGAGAACGTATTTTCTCATAATATTTCTATTCATTAGTAGTATAATATACGTTTTTCTCAAATTCCATATAGTGGTATATTATTAGTATTAGTATCCTTATTTGATAATTATCTTCCTGATAAACTAGATCATACCGATCAATGCTATTAAATAGTCAGTAATTATTGTTTTTTATGTATTTCTAAATGTTGCAGCTATTAGATGAAGATTTTTAATTATTTATTTAATTAGTAAGTTTAGTGCAGGTTGTTTTTTTAAGAATTGAACAAGAGAAGAACTGATTTTGTTTATAATGTTATTTTCATCATCTCTCATGACCTAGATTAATTTTATCACTGGTATTTTCTGTGATTTTTTAAATTGAATTTTATTTACCAAAAATTATTTTTTTGAAAATAAGGGTATACTTGCTTTATTATTCTTATACATCTATTAATATTGTTTTAATAATTTTCACAGCGCCATACAAAACACTTAAACTAGGGTTTACATAATTTTTGTAAGTTCAGATAAATTACAGACATTAACTAAATGTAACAGGACTGTTATTCCCAAGATATTCGGCAATACAAAGTAAAGGCAAAGGAATTTTGAGAATAGGAGATATAACTGAAATTGTATATAAACTCCAAATAATGTAATAAATCGGTCAAATTAAAATTAATATTGGATACAATCTAAGTTATTACGTAGTATAATAACGAATTATTATATTAATATTGCTAGTTTTAATAAAATCTTGATAATTAAATCTATTTAAATCTTGTTTTTATGATGGTATTGAATGATTTTATTCAATTTCTAAAATGGTAATTATTTTATTTATACCAATGCCAGAATATAATATTTTAATTAGTATAAAAATCATACTTTCGAATTTTTAATAATGTAGGTAGTACTTTAGACATTCATTTTACATACTGTTCTTTAAAATTTATTTTATAAATAAATAAAAGTGAAAACAATTAAAAAGATATAATTGTCTATTAGATTGTAATTTATATTATATATATTTATATTTATAACAGATGTAATTTTTTTTATTAAAATATTAATAAGTTCGATCAATATTTTAACCATATTTTTTCATTATAAAGCTTTTCTAGGATTAATTGTTGACAACGCTATAATTATATTTATCTTATAATATTTTAATAGTATAGTTTACCTGGACGTCCTATTATACCAGGATCACCGTCAGGGCCTCGTTGTCCTTTAATACCTTCTGCACCCGGCAAACCTATGGTTCCTATTTCGCCTTTAAATCCTGAAAGTCCATGCCTTCCAGAGATACCTATGTTACCTTTTTTACCTTCATATCCTATCTCGCCTTTCGATCCATAAAACCCATAATCACCTTGATCTCCCTAATACGAAATATTAATGTAATATATATTATCCGACTTTAAATTATATATCATATTTATTTAAATATGAAAATTACTTTCGAATTAAAATGTCCTGATTAGAAGTTATAATTATAGTCTTATACTAAAATTACAATCTCTATTAACCTTTTAATGTATAATTAATTTAATATAATCTTAAAATTAAAATTTTTTAAATTCTAATGATTTATTAATATACTTGTAAAGCACATAACATACAACATATATATTTATAGCTATTTTGTAAAATAGTTATATTGAAACTTACCTTTTCTCCGCGAGTTCCGTTAAATCCAATATATCCATAATCTCCTTTTATACCTTTCAATCCCATAGATCCATCAATAGATAATCCAGGTAATCCAGGTAAACCCGGTTTTCCATCAACTCCGGGTAGACCATACGATCCTCTTCCTCCAATGAAACCAGATTCTCCGACATCACCTTGGGGTCCACTGAAGGAGTGTTCTCCATTATTGCCTTTTAGTCCTAAAATTCCTCTATCTCCTTTGAGACCCGACCGCCCTGGTATGCCGGGTAATCCTTCAAGTCCCGGAAAACCGATATTTCCTCTTTCGCCTTTAGATCCCAATTGTCCAGGTTCACCAATTACTCCTGGCCAACCAATTGGACCAAAGTCCCCGACTTCACCGATATCGCCATCTTCACCAGGAACACCAGGAAATCCCATCTGACCATCCATACCCGTGTAACCCGGTTGACCATCATCACCACTAGAACCTGTATGACCAGGAGGACCTGTATCTCCACGTACACCCTTTATTCCATCAAATCCAAAGGTACCATCAATACCTGAAATTGTTTATATAATATAATGTTATATAAATATAATATAAATATAATATAACTAATAAATTTGTAATTTTTCACTACAGTTATATAAAAGTAAATTTTTTGACTTTTTAAAAGAAAATTTATAAATTCAGCATATTTACTTAAAGGAATACTTTTTATGAAGAATTAGTATAAGTAATAATTTTCATTTAATTTATGATTTAATAATTATTGTCTTTAATGTATCTCGAATTGGTTAATCGTGATATTATAATTTATTATTAATAGAATTTTCACGAATATTATTCATAGTCTTCATAATATGATTTTTTCAATATAGATAAATATAAAATTTTTCAATTTAAAAAAATCTAAGAAATAATAAGAATAATCTCTATTCAATAATCTATATTGAAATATTAAAATAATATTAAAATTTTTATTCAACATAATTGGGATTTTCATTTACACCTTTGAAGCCCTTTTCACCAATTATTCCAAGCTGTCCAGGAAATCCAGGGGCACCAGGTACTCCTCTCCACCCTTGAATACTGTCACCTCGCGGTCCTTTAAATCCAGGTGTACCAGGATATCCACTATATCCAATCGATCCTTTAAGGCCTTTTAAACCTTTTATACCATCTTTGCCAGGTGGTCCTCGGATACCTGGGGGTCCAATATTACCCACTTCACCGTATTCACCTTTTAATCCGATTGCTCCAATATCACCATAATAATAAATGCTACCGACTTCACCACGATCTCCCTTTAAACCAAGTATACCCTGTAATTGTATAAGCGTTATATAATCTTATAATAATTACAATTTAACTTTAATAAATATAATTTAATTATGCTGAACAATAAAAAATTTTGAGATAAATAAATCAGTTTTATACTAATTATGTATTAATAAGTGATATATTCATGCCAATATATTTTGTAAATAATTATTAATTAGATATTAATATTTCTATTTTTATAAATAAAGTTTAATAATTCTTTGTTAGAAAAATTACGTAAGTAATGAAATTTTTAAATAGTTTCAAAATTTTAATATTTCAAAAAAGAATATTTGCCTTTTGATTATTGATAATAAATTAGGAAATTTAAACTAATATAAACATATATAATTTTAAATGCAAAAATTATTCCTGAGTATTTAAAAGCTCGAATGCTAACGATAGAAGATAACCATTACTGAATTCAATGGTTATTTTTGTTAAATTTTATTTTTTCTTAAATATATAGCATTTAATATGAATTTAATTTATTTGAATAATTTATGAATAATTATGAATGAATAAATATGAATAATAAGATAATGAATAATTTAATATGAATTATCTCTTTTAATATTATATATTAGAATTTTAAATAAAATATTTATAAAATAACTAATAAAATTGTAACGTCATCTTCATATTGTATATCTTTAACTTTATAATATGTAACTAATAATAACATTATCACTGTATTGTTATCATAATTAGTTATTAATTTTTTATTTTATGTTGAATTATATTTTATTATAATATTTATATTAACATACTGGAGTGCCTTCTGGACCGATTATACCCGGAGTTCCAGGTACTCCTCGAGGACCTTCCTCTCCTGGCATTCCAGGATATCCTTTTAAACCTTCTGGACCTTCAGCTGAGAAACCTTGTGCACCTTGTTCGCCAGTTAAACCAACGAGTCCTCTCAGACCAATATCACCTACTTTACCTTTAAAACCTTCAAATCCTGAAATAAATTAATTAAAATTAAAAAATTCTAAATTATCAATACATTCAATGCATATTATAATTATTAGTTTTAAATAAAGATTGTTTCAATTGTATGAAAATTAAAATGTCTCATTTAAACGGCAATTAAAATACAATTTGATGAATTTGAAGTTCAAATGATACAGTATACAGAGTTTGATACACACTAACCACTATCTCCTCTTAATCCTTTTATGCCCTTGTCACCTCGAAAAGGTAGCAAATCGTGTTGCGAAGCATCACCTCGATTTCCTTTTAAACCAGAATTTCCTCTTTCACCTTTAGAACCTAATACTCCATCATAACCTCTATTTCCTTTAAGATTAATTTTAGATATATGTGCAGAGTCTCCTTTTATTCCATCTACTCCATCCCAACCAGGTTCACCATCACGACCAACTTCTCCAGGAAGACCAAATTCACCCTTAACAACGTCATTCAACAAAGTAGAGTTTTTATTTAAAAAGTTTATAGTTGTTTATATTAATACATAATTCACTTATTATTATTAGTAAAGATAATTTATTTATAATTAAAAAGTTATTTAATTGTGAATAGGTATTAAAATTAAAGATAATACTAGTAATTTAATTTTGTTTTTCAAGGAATTCATTTTTTTAAAACTCGTATATTATGTTACTTTGCTTAAATTGATTCTGAATTTATGATTAGTTTGAGAAGAAGTTTTAGAATTCATGATAAAATTAATTTATAAGCATAATTTTCTAAATATATTAGTAAGGTAGTTTAATTACCTTTTTATTGCATTATATTTTTCTGTATTTAAATTATGATTTTGAAATATTAAAGGACTTAAGGAATAGTTAATATATAAATATGTATCATATTTAAAGTAATTTACTTTTTCTCCTTTTGGACCATCAAATCCTGAATTTCCTACTTCACCTGGAATTCCACGTATACCTCTTATACCCACTGGACCAGGAAAACCTTTGTCTCCTTTATCGCCGTGTAAAGATTGTTCATGCCAAGAATCAGGCAATGTAACGCGGCCAGGTGAACCTTTTGGGCCTTGAATGCCTACTATTCCGGGAAGACCATTTTGACCAGGAATACCTGGACCACCAGCATTGCCTAACTGACCTTGTATGCCTTTAAATCCTCGAGGTCCTGGTAAACCCGCGAAACCAGGTGCACCCTGAAATCCATCGAAACCTGGTGTACCTGACTCTCCCATCTCACCGTTAATTCCTGAAATATTAATATTAAATTCCGTTTTTAATTTATTTTTAAAAAATATATGCTTTGTATATACATTTATATAATATTAACATATTTAGCTTAGAAATAATTAATAGAAAGTTACATTTTTTTAGATAAATAATAGTTATATTATTTGCAATTTTTTTAGATGAATAAAATTTTCAAAATCTATTAATTTTCTTTAATTTGGATATTAGCAATTATAATTCTGAGCTACTTTTTACACATATTTTTTACCCAAGTTTTAATTTCAAATTACTAACTGTATATATATATATATATATATATATATACATATAATATACATTGAAACTTGCTTCATGTCATGTATGATAATTTTATAATTAGTATTTATATATTTGAATATATAAATATTGTATAAAAGTTTATTCACAGGGATACTTCATTTATGCACGCACTTACTTGTTCATAAAAAATGTGAAAATTGATATTGTCTTTAGAAAATTATTAATTAATTAGATAATGAAAAGATATATACATAATTTGTAAATTCGAATATCTATTAATTAGTACATACCTGGGATGCAAATACCACAATCATCACCACGAGTACCTTTAAATCCATCCAGTCCATCATTACCTTTTCTTCCATATATACCCGATATTCCAGGTATGCCAGGTAGACCTGGTTCTCCTGGTGGACCGATAATTGGAGTGCCAACGCCAGAAAATCCTTTAGGGCCTAAAAAAGGATATAATATTAAAGTACACATTTTAAATTTTCTTGTGTTAGAAATATTTATAAAAAATGAAATGATTCTTTTTTTGTAAATCTATATCATATACATTAAAATTATTATTTAAAATAATATAATAATTCTACTTGGAGTTTATCAAATGAAATTTCAAATATTTCAATCGATTATAGAAAATTATTTGATTACTTTTTATACTTAGTCTGACATTAATTTATAATTAATTATGAAACCTTATTTTTGATATTCGAAATTAGCATAAAGTAATAATAAAAAAGTGTATCATTTTAATTTTGCAGCTTCAATAATGATTTTTTTTTAATAAAATTTTCAATATTGATAAATAACGATACATTAATAACTATTATAAAAATACGTGCCATTTATGTATATTACTATACAGCAAGGTATTTTATTATCAATTATTAAATTGAAGAGAAAGATTCTGCTGTTGATTTTTTCTATAAATAAATTCATACTCTACATTATTATAATTTTATTCAAATAAGGATCAAAGTTTAATAATGACTAAATACATTTAATTTCAATATTTATGTTATTAATTTATATTATTAAACATACGGTATTAATATTAAATTTAAATAAAAACCTGGAGCTCCAGGTTCACCACGGTCTCCCATTGGTCCGTCATTACCATCCATACCAGAATAACCATTTCTACCCGTTGGCCCTGTAATGCTGATTCCAGGGAAACCTTTTTCACCTGGTAAGCCAACGTCTCCCGATAATCCAATTGACCCTTGTAATCCAATTGGTCCGGGGGAACCTGTAAATAGTAATGGCTTTAATTTCTTTAATTTCAAAAGTAATGTTTTTCACATAAAAATTAAACTAATTAAAAAATGAATGAATAAGTGGAATGATAAAAATATAAGTTCTGAGTGTATATAATAATAAGGAAAATAATATTTAATTTTGAAATTTATAAAAAATATTAAACATATAAATTTACATTTCAAGTAATTTGAAGAATTTTTAGCTAGTAAAAATATGTTTATTAAGTATGAAATATAAATCTGTATACTATAGCAATTTCTGTCTTAGAAGATAAATAAAATTGTTTATGATTTCATTTTAGACTGATTGAGTAAAGTTCTGTATATAAACTAAAGTATGATCTGATATTTCTAATATTGACTTATACATCAGTATAATGAAAACAACACTGTTATTATAACATAATAATCTTCAATAAAATTCTAATAATGTTTAGATTAAACATTTAAAATATAAAATGTATAATTAGAGGTAATATTCCGTTGGATATTAAGATTTAATAATTAAAAATGGTATTGTTTATGAAATCAAATAAATCATAAATTTACCGTCATCTCCTTGCTCTCCTTTAACAGATGTTCCTTTAGGTCCTGGATTTCCTGATGGACCTTGCGGTCCAGGAGGTCCTGGTGGTCCAATGTATCCAATTTTTCCAGAATCACCAGGTGTTCCCGAGGGTCCTATTTCTCCTTGTAATCCTGTTTATATTTGAAAAAAATTTTAGTTACTTACACGAGATAAATTCAAATTTATGTTCAAATTATGTAGTGTATAATATTTATATATACGTCTACATCTCATAGAATATAAAAGATAAAATGATTTTATTTTCTAGAACATACCAATATCACCCTGAGTACCAATACTGCCTTTGATTATTTCATCAAGCTCGGGAATATATTCACCCTTTTCACCGATAGCGCCTTGTCTTCCAGGAGAACCTTGTCTTCCGCTATCTCCAATTGCACCCTATGAGTAAAAATTATTTTTATCTATTTTATACATTTGTATATAATAAAAAAATTATTATAAAAATATATTAATTCTTAATTAATTTAAAATTATGAGAAAAATTATCGGTTCTATTGCAAATGAATATAAAATTCCAAGTAATTTTAAAAGAAATTTTTATTCATATAGTTGAAATCACTAAAGATAAATTAATAATGAATTTAGAAATACTTTGTCTCCTTCGGGTCCCTGTTTTCCAAAGTATCCAATTGCTCCTTTTTGACCTTTGTCTCCGGCCGGACCAGCTGGTCCTGTTACTCCTTGTTTCCCTCTAGGACCGTCTTCCCCTTGCTCGCCTTTTGTTCCTTTCAATCCATCTCGTCCTGCGTAACCCTACTTGTTTTTATTAATATTATTTTCAAGTATTTATATTTGTGTTTTGGACTGGACTTAATTCTAAAATACTGCTCAGACGCTTTAAATTATTAATTTAAACATTTATATTTGTGGAATGGAAAATAAGTTAAACATTAAAAAGAGACTAAAAACAGATGAGATAATTAATATATACAGTTTGGTATTCTATAATAACAACTTTTATTTGTCTGCATGTAAAGATGTAAAAGAAGATAAAAAGAAAAACAAGGTGAATTAGTAAGGGGACTTACCGGCAGTCCTTTTTCACCAACTTCGCCTTTAAATCCACGCTCTCCTATCTCACCCTTGTAACCTTTTGGTCCAGTAGGACCCGCACGAGCTGTTGTGTTCTTTCTGGTACTTCCTCGAACTGCAGCAATACCTTTCTCACCTCGGTCACCTTGCTCACCTAGTTCACCCTTAGGCCCAAATATGTTATCACCTCGATCTCCTTGTATACCGGGGAGTCCTGTTAATCCTTGTACACCCTAGATATAGTAACATATATTTCTTTCTTATTTTTTTCAATTAAGTGATAATTTTGTTTATAATATTTTTACAAATAACTACTATAAAGCTACATTTTATTATTTAGTACAATAAATCTTTATTTTTAATTTTCTTACTCATATTTTGTTAAACCTTTGATATTTTATTGATTTACATTAGTGTTATATGTACAAATGTTGATATAATGAGATAAAGAATAAACAATTTATCGATTTTAATTAAAATGATAATTTAAAATTTCACCGGGGTTAAATTCAATGAGTTATTAATTTTATGAGTTATTAATTATTATCAATCGATTAATATATTTAGATCATTTATTTTGTTTTGATAAATAGTTATTCTTTACTTTAACTGAGATATTACAAAAAATATATATTAAATATTTAATTTTCATAAAATAAAAGTAAACTGTTATATTAAATAATATGAAAAACAAATTTTTCAGTTTGTTACTTTAGGAATTGGAGATTTATTATTATTATTAAACCTTCAACGTTCTCCATTTTATACTGACGTAAAATTAAGCTTTTAAATATTTTAATAATATAATATTATATTAAGTTACTTGAATTTATATATTACATTTTTATAAATGTATGAAAAACGAAGTTTACAGTGACAAGTATTGTTACTTACTGAATTTATTAATTCCCATTATAATGAAATATCTGTACTGGTTAAACAAATTGTAACTGCAATTTGTTAATCTATTAAAAATTTATGAATAATTTACTAATTTTCAACATTTATTTTGAATTTTTTTAATTAATAATAATAATTATTCGATAATATTTGAATGTATATAAGTTAAAATGTTTAAGAGTGATTTAAAATTTAATTGACATTGATGTTTAATGTGATATAAATTATATTTGAAGTATATATACAAATTGCAAATTCTTTTGTTTCTTTATGAGATATAACAATTTTATATAAAAAACATTCGAATCGAATTGTACATTAAAATAAAAATATATGTACGTATTGACGTAGTTTAAACTCTCAATATTTAGAAATAAGATAGCAAAATATGTCGGGTGCGGACGTGACACTATCGAAATTTGAGTTTTTGTCGCTTTCTAAGAGTTGAGTCTCTGGCCCCTAGAATTTTCTCAAGAAAAGATTTGTAGTAAATTGCACACTTATAATTAGTATACGTCAGCAGTTATACTGTATGAGTCGTATGGCTGCTCAGCAAACACTCATTCCACTAGCATCGTGTTACTTACGTCGATAAGGCTACGTATGTAAATGGTGTATGCGACTAACACACTTTTCATGAGTATCAGAATCGTATAGCAAAGACAATCGCATCGAGTCACATTTATCATTTTTAGAATTGTTTGAAAAGCTAGCTTTTACTTGAATAATAGAAGACGAAATATTTCAAGAATTAATCTTCCATCCTTTTTTTCATATCATATTTCTTTCATATTTCTTTCATATTTCTCTTTCTCTCTCGTGTTTTTATATTCTATTTCTTATCTGTAGCTTTGAAAAAAAATTATTTACTGATTACCTAATAAGTTTTATTACCTCTAGTATTAGTCATATTAAACATATATGTCTAAAATTAATAAAAATGAATCGTGCTATTACTTTTATGGAAAAAATAAGATTTATAATTAGTAACATTATTAATAGTAAAATTATATAAGATTTTCATTGTGAAATGCATTATCCAATTATTCTTAAATATAATAAAAACATATAAGTTACTTTTATTTCCTCAAAATAATTAAAAAAAAAAACAAATATTGAAGGTAAATACACATAACGCAAAAAATTTTTTAAAAATTATTTTATGAATCTGCTATAAATTTAATTTTAACTATTTATACATAGCTAAATTAAATATGGTGATATATTGTATTAACTTTATAATCATTTTTAATGTTTTATTATATTGTTAATTCAAAAATATTTAATATTTAATGTTATAAGAAGAATTACTAATTGCTTCAATGAAATTCTTATTTTCATATATTTATATTGATTTACTTTGTTTATACCCATAGATAATTATTTATAAATATAAGGACGTTAATAAATTTTTAAAGGATTATATATCGTTAATTATACTTTTATTAAACTAGTATATAATAAATAATATAAAACAAAATAATATAATACATTATTTAAATTAAAATAATTGTATATTAGTTGAATGAAACATACCATATCACCCGTTTCACCAGGATATCCATCATCACCCGAAAGTCCGGTAAGGCCAGGAATTCCCTAAATATGATAATTAATTATTAAATCAACAATATCTTATAAGGTATTAAAAATATTATAAAAGAATTAACAGATACACGTTATGTTTAATTCGAATATTAATATATTAATTTATTAGACTTAATACTATTCAAATTTATTTGGATAAAGCAAGAATATGAAAAAATAAGATGGCTCACCAATTTGCCGTCGAGTCCATGTTCCCCACGTTCTCCTTTGACGCCCTTAGTATTGACCCCACCTTCACCGGCGTCACCAGGTGAGCCTTGAAGACCAGGTGGCCCAAAAGGACCTCGCTCACCATGTTTTCCAGGGTAACCCGGTACACCGGATTGACCATCTGTACCGTTGCAACCATCAAGGCCATCAGGCCCTCGAGGCCCTGTGGGGCCTGCTCTTCCCTATAAGAAGAATAATTGTTCTAATATTTATTTCACTTTTCTATTTCAATGTTATATTCAGATTAATTAAAGTATAAATAAATTTGTCTAGCGTATATCTTCTGTTTACGTTCATTATCAGTAAAGACATATTTCAACATTCGTGTTATATGAATAAAGTGAGCAGTGTTTCTCTTTCTATCAAAACACTTTTGTTGATATTTTTACCGATTGTGTTTGTTTATATGTTCATGTATTTTAAAATATGTTATTTGCATAAACACTATAATTTCATTATCCTTAACGGTAAGCTGCTAAAAAATGATGATGTAAAAGTAAAAATTAAATACAAAAGAGATTTGCCGACATTAAATATAAATAAAGCCGGGTTATGATTTTGTAAAAAAAGATGTTTCTTTATTTTTAAGATTTTAATATTTCTATATATTTATTTCATTATTAAACAAGTACTTTTATATAACTATTCTTTTTATCTATTTTATGCTCACAAATGTGCTAAATTCAGTAATGCATGTGTACAAATTTGTTAATTAGTAACATATTTAAGAAATGGTATAAATTATTATTAAGTAGTAATTATAGAAGTAAGCAAATGAAATAATAATTATAAATAATACATTTAGATTAAGTTTGAAAATTACTGTATATTTAAATAATCACATATTTAATTAAATTCTCGTAATATTATTTGTGTTATAAACCATTATTTAAATAATAGTTAATATTATACTATTAAAATGATACTTATAACTAATAAATATATAAACTGATTCAACCTACCGATTCTCCAAGTTTACCGACAAATCCTTGAATTCCCGCCTCACCCTAAAATTAAAGATAAAATTATGTGACAAAGTATCATATTTTCATAGTAATCTTTTTTATTAGTACTTTTTAAACTAGAGTGATAAAATGGTAATTTTTATCTATTTTTCTTAAACTTCGTTTTTTTTACTTTTTAAAAAAAATTTATATATATCGCTTACAAACATAATAAATGGTATTTTTAATATTTATTTGGAAATAAAATTTGTTATGCTGTTACGTAAAGTAATAATTTTCAATTACAATTTGTATATGTAGTGTTGGTCTGTATTAATAGTTTTGTTATTGTAGAGCGGTTAATATCGTTTAAAAATAAGAAAATAATAAAATGCTTCTTACAAAATAAATTATTTATAAAGTTAAAAACTTTTTATATACTTAATCATTAAATTGTTTCAAATTTATATTTGATAGGAAACATATTATAAGAAATTCAATTATAATTTCTGAAGGTACAGCAAGAGAAATCGAAGAGCAGAAAAAAAATTTTTAAATATAATTATTTATGGACAACTTCGATTCTATATCCATGTCGCTTTCTTCAGAAAAGTGAGAAACAACAATTTTGATAGAAATATTTGCTTTTTATGATGCTGTTAAAATTCTACTTAAAAAGGAATGCTTATTTTACAATGGCGTTTAAAATACTAATATTTAAAATAATTTGAGGTTTATTTATTACTACCGAATAACGCTTTTCAATTGGTTTGGCAAAAACAATAAACTTATTATTTGGAATAAATAAGAAATAAATGAGGTCACATGAGATTTATATTGATGATATGAAATGATATTGATCTTGTGAATTTCAACATATTATTACTAAGCTTATTTCAGTATTATGAAGTTATTGCTTCACTAAAATTTAAATTTAAGTCTTAATGAATGAAGTAAATAATAATTTTAATTCTTTACATTCACACCCTATTTTATATTTTCATTTAAGGAAGAAAAGAAATATAGGAAAATATAAGAAGATGACCAGTTCATAAATAATAGTTATTTCTTTTATTTACGGAGCCTTGTATGAAGAGATAACGACAGGTAGAAAAAAGAAGTAAAAATGTTACTATTAATTATTTTTTAAAAGGTTGTTCTTTTTATAAACTTGCAGTTGCATGGATAGATAACCTTAAAAATGAGTTAAATACAAAGCACATATGTAACAAAAGATACGATAAGAATATAGATAAAAATAAGTTAAAGATGACGATTAGTTGATAAACATAACAATCAATGAAAGATCATTAAACTAAGTGAAATGTGGGATTTAAAAGAATTATTAATATCCGCGAATAAAAGATGCATTTAAAAAAATTTTATTCTAATCCGCAAAAAATTAATTGCTTGCCTTAATCGATAATATAATATTTACAGAAAATTATTGTACATACTACATGTAATTCATAGAAAATATTTATTTTAAATTGATAAATAATTTTAATAATTACTGTACTATAATGTTTACTTAGTCTTTAAAAATATATAGAGTAAATATATTATTAATAATATTTTGTAAATATAAGAAAATAAAAATATTTTTTATTATTCTTCATACATTTGTATATCTTCAAGTATTTTAATATTGTTTTTTTGTAAATTATTATCTTCATTTTATATTATTTTTATTATAAAATCTAAAAAACATTTGAAATTATGTTAAAAAATTATATTTATACGATTTTGATAAACATTCTTATAAATTAACAAAACAAGCAAATTTTAATAACAATTTTTATTTCTATCATAGTTAAATAAAATATATATTATCGTCATGTAATATGATCACAGTACTAGTTAATTTCATTAAATTTGAATTATGGTTCATAATTCTTTATTACTTAAATAATTTATGTTCTGTGATTATCTATTTCAGCTCTTATAATAAATTTATAAATTATTCTCTATCATTAATACAAATAATTTATTTAATAAAGAATAATTAGTTTAAGATAATTAATTTTAAGGACAATAAATGGACTGCATAATTTCAATGATTATATGAGATAATTGAGAGTAAAGTGAAGTATAACAAAAATAGTAAATTAGTATTAGAAGTCAATAGTGTAAAAGTTAGTGAAAAATATTTTTCGATTGTATATCTTCCGGTATCGATCTCAGAAACAAATTTTGTGTAGTTAAAATACTTTGCATGGAACAAAATATTGGTTGAACGGTTGTTGAGGTCCACAGTAATGAGGAGAGGTAACGGGTTGAGACCTAGAAAGAAAATGTGATATCTAAATATTAGATTACCCAGCACATCCGGTGGAGCGAGAGTATATGGCGAGCTAACGCTATTTGTCAATGGGAAGTGTGTTATCGAAAGGGTATGCTACTCATCTCCTAGTCACTGCTCCTTCCTTCTCTTCCTCTGTAGTGCACATATCTCCATCCCCATTTTATTCATTAATCGATTTCATATTTTATGCCTTTGCCAATAATAAATTTTATATGTGAATATAAGTTTATAATAAACTTTTTATTAAAATAAAATTTGTTTTTCTTTCAGAATTTGTTATAAAATGAAAATTAAATAACATATTTTTATATATTTTCATAAGCACTTATTTGCATTTAATGATAATAGAAAACTTTTTTTATTTATATCTCGTCATCTCTAATTTTTATTTCAGCTTTATAGACAAATAGTACTTATTTTATTATAACTAATAGCGGTATTATTAATGAAATTGTTCTCGCTTATATAGTCTGTTTATATTGTAATTACAGCACCATGTTTAATCATTTTAATTCAATAAAATTGTAGTGACGAGTATTATAATAACGAATATTAGCGGTATCTCGTATTTATCTTTATAAAGTTTATTTATAACAAAATTTGACATAAAAAAAAGATATTTTATAGTGGTAAATATTTTTAATTTATATATTAAAATTCCAAATATGTTTTATTGATTAGCTGTGAACAAGTTTAAATATAGATAGTAAAAAAAAATCTTTAGAATCATTTGATTGTTTACTGAATTTATTTGTCACAAATAATTATTGAATTTCATCTTTTATATAATATAAAATAAATCCCATATTTATATTGTTGCAGTAATAGTTGAAATTATAAATCTATAGAAATCTCACTATAGTTTATTTTTATAAAGGAGATGAGGTATACAATTAAATTAAATTGAATATCAACAAAAAGGATTTATTTCATGATAATTTAATTCAATTAATCGTTTGAGTTTTATTTATAATATTAAATATATTGTGTTTTAACATTTCGCCGTAATACACATTAAAGATATAGAAGTTATTATTAACATGTTCAACTATGTAAAACTTATGCTAATCATGTAGATTAAGATGTAATATTCACATATAATATTCAATAATAAATTGTAGATTTAAATAAATAAATAAATATTTATATATATATATATATATATATATAAGTTTTAAAAAATTTTAGATAGTTTAAAGAAAAATGGAATATGTATAATAAATAAATTAATTAAATGTTAAAATATATATTATTAGTATTAGTATTACTAATGCTGAGAGACAATGAAGAATTGGCAAAAAGAAAAAATATATAATGACTTACATTAATTAATCAACATCAATTATTTATGAAATATGATGAAAAGTAATTTTAAGTTAAAAATAACAAAGGTGTCATTTAAATACTTATAGTTCGAACGCTAATCATACCAGGCACAATTTTATTATCCTTTCAGAAATTTACGAATATGATTCTATATATACGTATATTTATTAGTAAGTAATTACTATCGTTAATATATAATTGAAATTAATAAGGCTTTCATCGTATAAATTTTATTGTACGTATTTAATAAGTTTTTAAATTGAGTATCAAAGAATATTATTGTCACTTCAGTTATACATGTTTGAAACAGACTATTTATTAATCTACAATTAATTATTTTAATTCTAAAGGACCTTGATTTGTTATGATTCTTGCCGATAAATAATATGTAAAAAGTGTATAGAATTCATTACACGTATAGAATTTAGTAAATAATCTTGCTGACAATACATCATTTGTATGAAAGTATTATTGGGTTTTCATTTATTAAAAATTAAAAAATAATATATTGAAAATATCAAATAATAACGTATAATATTTAGCTTAATTTAATTTCCAGGATTTCAGGCAGTTATACATACATGATATTAATACTTGCATGTATGAGTTGATGGAGATGACAACAGGAAATGCGACGACGGTCGCCTACTCTTCCGTAGTTATAAGTATGTAGTGATAAGGACGCGTAGCTTACATCTCGCTCTTCGGAAATAATACTTTGTTGCATGAAAATGATAAAGTAACGTTTAACACAAGAATAAATTTAGCACGTGTATTTTTAAAAATTCTTTGTTAAAATTTGAATTACGGCATAAATATGTTATAATGATATATAGAATATCTAAGTATATTGAATAATCCATAATTTATACATATATTTATTAAATTAGTAAAATACAATAAATATTTTATATTAATATTATTTAAAATAATTTTTATTTTATTTATGATATTCTACTTTTGTCATGTTAAATTTCTATTTTATTTTGCAGTATTTTTAAAAAGCATTATTAATTAATAGTTATAAAATAATAATAGTAATTTATATATTATTTTCTACTAATAAACATATATAATAATTATTAATCTTTCGAATAAATTAACAATTTGAAATGAGTCGATTAATTACATAATTATTTTTTAATCAATATTTTAAGTAATATTTAGTATCGTTTTTAGTTGTTCTAAGAATATTTTACTTTTGTCTTATTTATTATTTTTGTTCATATTCTATTTATAAAAAGTATTATAACATTTTGTATATGTAACATTGATCATTAATATTTTTTAAAAACAAATTATATACTTAAAAAATATTATATTAATATTTTAATAATAAATTTTGTAAATTAATAAATAAGTATTAGAACGTCAATATTTCATCAATCAATATTTATTTTACTTTAAATTTATATTTTAAAACTATAATGTATTAATTAGTTAAAAATGCAATTAATAAAAGAATGATTAAAAAATATTCGAGATAATTTAATTTAACAGAAATACTATCAATTTTTTAAAACTATTATTCAATTCAAATTCGAATGCTTTACATTATAATATTAATTAAAAATATTATTAATATTATTGATTTCAAAGATTTTTATTGTTGCAATTTCATTTATAGTAGCGTTGAAATCTATCTTTAAAATGTTATATTTACTTACTAAATAGGTATAGTGATATTTATCAAGATCAAAATCCTTTTTACATTTTAACTTATTAAAAATGTTTATAATCTGTATAATTATTTATACTGTATATGAATATTTATTCTGGAGCTGGTAAGGCATCGAAAGAAGTCTAATTCTTGCATTTACTAATAAATCTAGTAGACAACTTGCTTTATATCATTTTATATGCAGTTGACAGCATTGTTACTATTCAATTACAATGAATTAGAGTTTTTTATTTTTTTCATTTCTCATTTATTGTGTTATTTTTTTAAAGTAAATTAGAGTATTTAAAATGTAGACAAATTTTTTGTCATTTGTTGATATTTATCATGTGTATTGACAGTATTAATACTCATATATTTATATAGACGTTGTTTTCAAAATAAAGTGAAACTTCGAATGCTATTCTAATTTTCAAATATATATTTTATTTATATGTTTAAATTATGAAAGGACACCAAGATATTTTAAAATCTCATAAATGTATCATTATTTATTGTCCCTTTAATGTATTAATTTCAATGATTCAAAAATATTTTTTCTATCAAATTTTCTATCAAAAGATCTTATAATTTTCAAGAGAATTAATTTCTTCTGTGCATTTAATGTTATATAATATTATATAAAATATTATTTCTATGTATAATAATAATTATTTTTTTATATCTCAGTAATATTCAATTCCTATAAGATTGTTACATTTTACAAAATTATATTTTATTAGTAACTTTATTATTTTTACATAATTTGAAATTATTTTTATTTATATACATAAAAATAGTTATTTATTAATAAGGTTTTAATGTAGAGAAACTTGTATACGTTTGATACAAATGAATCAATAGTTTCAGAAATAGTTGCAGCTTAGTTAAAAGTTTACGGTGTATCAACAATAAAACACATATAAATTCTATTTTAAGACACGCACAGCCTATTTTTATTCAAAGTTTTTGTTTAAGACATTATTCTCTCTATAAAAGTAAAAAGTTCGAACAATTTTTTAACATATAAGTATAGTTAAAGTTTCCCAAAGCTGTAAAATATAATAAGTTAATCATTTAAAAAAGCATAGTCGAAAATTAATTTCCAACTTAGTTACTAGTTCTCATAATATCGTATCAACTTATCTAAATTCCAGAATGAGAATATAATAAATTGCGGTATCTATATTGGCTTCTAAAAGTTGTAATTTAAGGTAAATACGTCAAAAATTTCGATTGAGGTAGGTACCCTCAACCGCAATATTACATATACCACGAAATCAAATTTCCGGATTGTGCTCTGAAACTTAACTGTCTAAAAATTTAAACTAACTCCTTATGTGTCTGAATATAAAGATAGTTTAGCATGTTTGTCTAGAAATCTCTTTTATAACTGTACTTTTCAATCGAATTTGTGTGAAAAGATTATTTTTCCCCATTAAACACCGCTCAATTAATTTTTCTTATCGAATACATGTCATTTATTGTATTAGAATTTTACTTTGGAGTCTATTTAGCAATAGCTTTGTAAATTTAAAAGCTGCTATATTATTCATGCCTTTTATGTTAGATACCTTCTTTTGTCTTAAATTAAAGTTTTCTAACTAAACCTTATTATATATAAAATTGATATTAGTGTGGTATATGGTAATTATTATGGTATTATTATAAATATATTCAATTTCATTTTTTACTATTTATTTTACATTTAAATTATAATAAATAATATTATTATTATTACATATGATTTTATAGTTATAGATTTTGACATATACAATTTATTATACAGACTGTTGTATATAATAAAAGCGATTGAATGCATGATATTTTATAATTTGTGTAGTGTTATTTTCTTTTTTAAATGAGTTAAATCTGACAGAGTTAAGATACATAAAACTCATAAAGAATTTATCTTCCATGACAATTTTTACCATAGTTAAATATTATTTGTTAAACAAATATTAAATATAAATGCTATTTTTAACATTTGTAACATAATTTAGGAATGCATTAAAAAGTATTGTATTTTATGAAATTAAATTACAGAATCCACTCATCAATTTATATATCTTATTTAGTTATTTAATAATTATAATATTAGTTTTATATAAATTATATAATACTTAATTAAATAAATAAAACATAATTAATACGACGATGTTACATTTATATCTTTAAAACGATATACAAACTCATTAATGTAAATTGGAGTAGTAGTATTTATATATATACATTAAAATTTTTTTTTTTTAATTTTTAATTTAAGTAAATTAATAATATTTTTAAATATTCTTATGACAATAGCTTGATAACAGTATATTATCGTAAGATAGCAAAGAATTGCAGTTACTTAAGAAATTTGGGGCAAATTAATTTCTTGAGAAACTCTCATAACTGAGGGCCATTTATTCTATTTAATAATTTCCAAAGATCAAATTGTATAAAATATGACCATAAAGATTGGAAAGAAGAATTATTTATTATGTACCAAATTCACGATTCACTTTGATATTATAAAATATTAATCATTCAATAAAAATCATTTTTGTATACACAATACAGCGATTTGTTATACTTTTTCATTCAAATTTAGTCAGAATATTTTGAAAATTATTTAAAGTAATATTAATGATCTTGATTAATTTTGCACTTAGAAATTTATTTGATCTTATTAAAATTTCAAGATATGAAATTTTATTTTGTGAATGATTGCATTAAATATAAAAAATGTATAAAAATCGAATACAAACAGTTTACCATAAATAAAGAATTATTTGTATATAAACTTATGTTTATAGCAAGGAGTGAACTTTAGTAAAAAGGGGACCATAAGTTTGTGTTAGTTATTTACAGCTTAACATTTAATTTAAAAATATTCTTAAAATAAATAAAATATAAAATAATTAATAATTAATGAAATATTAAATATACATATAATAATTAATTAAATTAAGGTTGCACGTAATAATTTCTTATAACTATCTAAAAAATCAATTTTTTTAATAAAAAATAGAAATATTAATAAATAAATTCTTTTATATACGTAAAGAAATTTCTTTTTAATAATTATATGATTATTATTTTGTCTTTATTCTTTTCTGTTATGAATTTATATATATATATATATATATATATGGAATAACATTAATACTTTTAAAAATATGTTTAAAGAAAAAGCTTGTTAAAACTGTTAAATCAATCAAGCTTGTAAGAATAATAATAATAGTATTAAGATCTTAGGAATATCTTACATAAAATTGTTGGTTTAATTCGAGCATATACCTATATAGAAATGTATATATGTATATATATATATATATATATATATATAGAGAGAGAGAGAGAGAGAGAGAGAGAGAGAGAAAGAGAGAGTTAAAAAAATATGTGGCTAATGCCGTCACATATTTAGGTAATTGTTACATAGATAGGATCAATGCCAAACGCATTGAATAATATAATTATCATTAAACACCCACAATGAATTACCAAGTGCCGTGTGTACACGCACGTTTCTTATAATACTGTTGCACTTCCCCCTTTTCCTTATCTATTCTCTTGCTCATATTTTCATTCTCAATGGTTAATTCTGCATTTATATTATCATTTGAGCCATACAGAAGCTATTTTTAATAATATAAATTTAATTTTCATATCTATTCTATGTATGTGCGTATTGATTCGAAACTAGTTGGAAATAGTCATAAGAAACTTTTTTTACTACATTAAGCTTTAAGCAATGGCATTTTTTAACTTTTTTGCCTTCGCACAAATTGATAAAAATTAATTGATAAAGGCACAAGTACTTAGAGATGATATTATATGTTATTATAAGTGTGTATACATTTTATTTGGATTAAAGTGCACTACCTTAATTATATTTGTATTTATTGATCTTAGTTTTTTCGCCTGTTTTACGAACAATTATCTATTGGGTATATATAGATTTACATAACTTAATTCTTTAATCATTATGCTATTTATACTTTTATATCAATTTATTTAAAAACTATTTTAATTAATAAATAATTAAACACAAAACAGTTATATTTCTTACGTCTATTTTAACTATACTTTACTTATTTACAAATTTTTTGAATAGTTATTTTCAATTGTAATTGAATATTTATAAATAATATAAATATATAAAAGTATATTTAACTTTATTTATAATAGTAAAAAGTAAACTAAAAAAAACACAAAATATGAATCGAACTCATAATAAAAACTTAATATTTATAAAAGCAGATAAAATTAATTCGTTTAAAAAAAAATATTTCATAAAATAAAATACACCAATAATTTCACTGCACATCTTTCTGTATTTATATAAACTAAAATTTTACTAATTTGATTTAGTTTTTATTTTTTAATTTTATTAAAATTCATATTATTTATAATAATTAATTAAAAATTTAAGATAAAGAAACTTTATATAAATTAGTTACCGAATAATTATATTATAAACATAAAATGAATTTATTTTTATATAAGTTGATTAATATAATTTTTTATTTCAATGAAATATCCTTATTAAAATGTTTTATAAATATATCCAGGAATTACTATAAAATATAAATTTTTGGATTTTTTATGTAAGAAGTACAATTTTATAATTTTAGTGATTGAATAATTCAGTATTGTACACGGTGGGGTTTTATTTGAATAAAATTAAATATTCTTTATATTCTAAAGTCATTATTTTTATAATAAAAAGTTTTTAAAATATGGTATTTAAATGTCACAGTATCTACAATGATATTGTTTAATTATGAGTGCGGAATAAACCTGTGTTTTTACTTTTATGATTTACTTTTTTCTACTTTGTGAGATACGACAATATAAAATGACATTTCTTAGATATTCTTATAATAATATAATTTACATATATTAATACTATGTTTGATTCATAAATTTGTTTTCGAATTTTTAGCAATGTACACCTATCAATTACAACTTATTTATTTAAAGTACTCAATTGATATTTCATAATTTGTTTTTTAATTATTTTATATGAATATTTTTTTACATAAAACCAAAAAATTAATTTGATTTTATGAATATTTTTATTAATTCATGGAAATTATTAGAAAAAGTTTGTAATTATGTAACAATTCAAATAAATTAATTATTTATAATTATATTCAATTTTATGTTTAATTTTTAAATTATTTAATCATAAAAATAATTTACTCTTATATCGTTCAAGTTAGTGAAATTTCTGCAAAAATATTTGTCATAATATTATTAAACCGAATAATTAATATTAAAAAGTTTCATAAATATTAAAAGTATATTTTAATTAAATTTATATAAAAATATATTATGAGAATAGTTTTCCTTAATAAATAAATCAATTTAATTAAAACTTAATGAAATACTAAAACTAATTATATAAAAGTATTAACTTACTTATCCATGAATAAAAAAAAATTGAGATAATATCTATCGCGATAAATATCAATAACAATTAATATTAATATGTATTATAATGTATTATATATAATGTATATAACAATATGTATTATATATTTACCAAAATTTAATTTATCTTTTGTCAAGTTAAAATTGATAGAACTTATTTTAATTCTTTATCCTATTACAGATTAGACATCATTAATCAATGCACAATATGTGAATATAAATATAAATTTTGAAACGTAAAATATCAATACTTTCTCGCGTAAAATGTTTTCAAAATTATATTCATCTATGCATTAAAGTTAAAATCTATCTGTGTAGATCTACCTATATAGAATATATATCTAATTAATTATTTTTTATTTATATTTACGAAATATATAGAATTTTACGCCTCTTGAGGTTCTTTTAATTGATTAATGATATTGACATTTTTTTTTAAAGAAATTGCTAATGCAATTATTGGTCTTGTATGTAAATAACATAGATGAAATGCAATATTTTGATGTTTTTGTGGTTGAACTGCAAATGTTCTTGTACTCTGATTTATCCTAAGTTACAAGTGTAGGTATAAGAATTATTTAATTGAATATAATTATTAATATTTACGATTACATTACATTGTTAATATTTTGAAATTGTAAAATTTACAGAAATATTAACATGAATATACACTTGCAATAGATTTTGCAATCTTTACTTTTTAAAACTTCACAATTTTTAAATTAATCGTTGGAATAAATTTTTTTTGTTTACAAACTTTCATTCAATTGTTAAAATATATTTACTTGGATATGCATATTTTAAAACTCGATATTATTTTACTGATTTTAATAATATGAAATTGTTTTATATAAAAAAATTAGGGATTTAATATAAAACAGTTTTAACTATTCGCGGAATATGTAAGATTTAACATAATGTTAAACATAACATAATATTAATTGATTTTTAAAAATTGATTTATTTTAATTAATTAATTTTATATGGTAAGCTTTAATACACGAATTTAACAAGTATTATAGTTATAAATTAAATTACAACATAATTTCTTACAATACAGAATATTGCAAATATAGATGCTATATTGCCAATGCTAAATTTTCTTATTTAATACAATTCAATAACTCAATATAATTAATGAGCGTACAATAAATCAAGTTAAATACCGAATTTTAATAGATGGCATAATTTATTTAATTATGCTAAAGGGTCATTACAAAATTTGATTAATAACTTACCCGAAGGCCCTTTTCTCCAGTTAGACCAATCTCTCCATATTGTCCTTTTTCACCTTTAGGTCCTTCAGGTCCATCAGAACCAATCTCACCAGGCTCACCCTCCGGGCCTTTTATACCTCTTATACCAGGTGTCCCTATGTCACCCTTAACACCCGTGCAATTGCATTTGTAGTCGATACATGACTAAAACAGAAATTTACGAAATTTTACTGAAAATTGCTCTATAGAAAAATAAAGATGGATTATGTCATTAACATTATTATATTGAAAATCCATTAAAAAAAAATTAAAAAATGTTAATAATCCAACTTTATTAATTTATTTGGTCATTTATATATGTATATATATCTTACTTAGTTTGATATTTATAATTTTAAACACAAAGGTATTTATAAAATTGGTTAAATTAATAATATTTTTGATAAATAAAGTTGATAAATAACATAAATGTACAATTAGTAAAACTAAATTTCATCTATTTTCAACAATCAATTACACATATTTTTAATTTTTTATTTAAAATATATTATGTGTGAAATGAATACATATTTAGGATATTTTATTAAAACATGGGATTATAATATTTAATTATTTTCATCCTTGAGAAGTATGACTTTTTTATAATACTGAAAAATAGATAGCATTTTATCGTAAATTTTTTTAACAGTATTTTAATTTTATTCTGTTTATAATGATTATGTTTTTAAGAAATAATTAGAAACGTATGGATTAAAGCATTTTTTAAACTTATTAAGATATTAATATAACAAAAATTAAATATTTAAAAAAATAAAAAAAATACTGTAATTATTTTTGTCCACATGTAATTAATTAAATACATATCAAAGTGTATATTTCGTTAGTTATATTTGATTATGTGAACTCACAAACACATATATAAACAGTAATATGAACGATTGGAAAATACATAAGGACGAAAATCATAAATTTAATGAGTTTCATTCAAATCATAAGTAAATAGTCTACTTTATAACAGTTACGATATATACATTTGTTTATGATGAGCTAATGGAATGTAAATATAAAACAGAAATATCCTCACCATCATAATAAACAAAGAAAAACGCGCCAAAATAAGAAGTATAAGAATAAGAAGCCAAAATAAGGAGGAATAGGAAGAAAAAGTGAAAAAGAATAAAAATTTCAAAAAAGACGAATTCTTTGCCTTGTTAATGCTTGTTTTCTAACTTTACATATCAATATTATGGTTTTTCTCATTCTGTTTTTTTATTTCCTTATCAAGAGTCAGTTCATAAATCTGTTATTTATTATTTTACGAATATTTAGTGTAATGATGTCATTTTTTTGACAATAGCACGACATCGAATGACTACTACCTGCAATTCCCGGTGATATAATTCAAGAGAGTTTATGCATGCATATGAAAAAGAAAAAAAGCAATTTTGTAAAATTCATCCATCTTTTACGTTACGATATTCTTTTTGAGTTATATTTAATTATATTTTTTCGAAAAAACCTAAATAAATGATATGTGAAATAAATAAATGTGACATAATATAATAATTCTTTCTTAACTTTTTAAAAATTTTTAGATAGTTTTGAAACTTGAGATAATAACTTGAAATAGTTTTGTATTTAGTTAGATTGTTTAATTATTTTAATATTTTAAATTATAATAAATAAAATACAAAATTAGAATAAGTAAAAAATAGTAACATAAATTAATTAATTGATATTATATATTATAATTTAAAATATTAAAATAATTAAACAATCTAACTAAATACAAAACTATTTGAAGTTATTATCTCAAGTTTCAAAACTATCTAAAGATTTTTAAAAAGTTAAGAAAAAATTATTTTTGTTACATTTTTTGTCACATTTCTTTATTTCACATATCATTTATTTAAACTAATAAAAACAATTGGAATAAAATAAAATATATTTGTTATCTTGATGAATATACGATAAATTAAGATGAAATTTAAATCCGATTTTAAATTTTAAAATTTTAGAATTTTATGAATTTTTTTACCTACAGGTATTTAATATAAAATATTTTTTTCAACTTGTATTACTTTATATCACTCATGACTTTATAAAAATCAGTAATAAAATCCATTATAAATTTATAAATTGAAAATATTTTTGTTGAAATATTTTATATTTTATTCCAATTGTTTTTATTAGTTTTTATTCAACTTTTATTAAAAAATGACAAAAATAAGATTGTATATTTGAATTGATTTTAAGATTTTCTAATTATTTAGAAGGCAGACTGAAGATTTGAAAAGTTAACTAAATTAATTTTAATAATTATTTTAAAAATAAAAATATTTACTTATTAAAAATGTTATAAATATATTTATTTTTAATAATTTAATCATATTTATTATAAAAATAATAAAATTATAAAAATTATAAAAATATTAGAAATTTTTTATTAAAGAACAAATTTCTTAAGAAATGAAGGATTGTAAATAAGTTTTAAATTTTATTTAATACTTATTAAATACTTTCTCAGGCATGGTTAAATAAATGATATATCAGTTATAGGTAAATAAAAAAAAACTTAATACGATCATTATTATCTTTGTATTAACGTATATATATAAATTAGTAACTATTTTTTCATTAAAACAATTTGAGATCTGGTCAGTACTTCATAGTAGTACCTAAAATAGAGACGTTATTTTAAGTATTAAAAGCTTTATGAGAATTATGACCCTTGTCATAAAAAAGTTTCACAATATCCTATTGTGCACTTTTACGATTATCATAAAATTTCTATTTATACATCTTTTTCTATGATTCTAAATGCAAAAATAGAAATTATATCGAAGAAATATAACATATAAATAAAAATGTGCAATTATAAGCGAGTTATCATTGACTTATTGAACAAAATAATGGATATTGTTTAGTATTTTAAAACTTCAACTACTTCAATGTCTGTAAACTAAGAAAAATATATTTAATTGAAAAAATATTTATAATATAATAAAACATATTTAAAAGTAAGCTTACATGCAAGTTATTAATATTATTAATAAAAAGTGAACTTTTTCATCCGATATTTAAAAGATGAATATTGACGCATCGTAATGATATTAGCTTAATTTATTAAATTACTTATCATTTCCTGTAGCCTAGTTTAATTTAGCTTAATTTATTAAATTACTTATCATTTCCAGAAGCCTAGTTTTAATGTAGTACAAGATTAAAAAATAGAATACAGTTATATATCATTATGAAAACAGGAAATTTTCAAGGCACCCGACAAAAATGTGATTCCAACCATTTAGGTGGAGTCCTCATATAATATAAGGAACAAGATATAAGAAATAAAGTTGAAAATCAACAGAAAGGAACTGCGTAGGGAATGAATGAATTGCCTATTATGATTTTGACTTAATCATAAATGCAAAGTCCTAGTCGATTGTTCTTGTCGTATACGAATATATTTCATTTGTACGCGAATTACGTGCGCAATTAAGGTTTCTAAACAGCAATTGCTTTACGACGACTTTTATAAAGAACATCCTACATGGACTCTTCTTGTATCGTTGTCTTTCGCTCTTCTTCTAAGATGACTAAATTCTTGTAAATTAGATCATTTTCTTTACCATTAATTTTTCTATTTGATGTGATATTTTTATATTAGAATATAATTAAGTTTGAAGTTTTATTTTTTCATTTCTAAACTTCTAAAGTTAGTTAACAATTATTAATAGTTATTTTTATTTTATTGGAAAATTAAAGGTATAAAAACAGCAGTCAATATTTTTTAAGAACAGTAAATGTATATTTAATGTCACGTATATAATAAAATAATTACAACATGAGATAAGTGATAAAGAAATATTTGTACAGGATAAAAAATAGTACCATATATACCAAATAAATAAGACTGAATTGCTTGTAACTTTACAGTTGTTTAGTAGAAGAAAAATTTTAATTTCAATCGATACATTTTTATCAAATTATAAATACAAAATTATTAAATTAAATACATAATTGCATTAATATAAATATATTAAAATGTTATTCATTGAAATTATTTTTATAAATAGATAATTTCATACATAAGGATAAAATTACTTTATTATCCCTATTGCCTCATAATAAAGCAATTGTTTATCAGCGACATTAAGTTAATACAATTAACATCAAAAATGTACACAATTTAAGTGTAATAATCAAGTTAAAAATATACTAGTATTAGAAGAAATAGTATTAGAAGAAATTTGTAGTTTTCAGAGGAAATAATAGTTGTATGAGTTACTATTAAATATCGTAGAAGAGCGTGATGTTGGAAGTGGCTGATGGCTCGTTCGCTTAAGTGGAGTATTGTAGCACGAAAAGATGCGCGATATTGTTTTAAACAACATGTTTTAAAAAGTGAACATAATAGTTTATTCGATTAAAATTCTTTCAGTCTTGCACGCTGTTTTCAGTTTTAATCGGTTAGTAACATGTTACAGAATTAGATATCCAGACGTTTTCGCGATAAAACGAAAGTGTAATAATGACAGTGTTATTTTAAGTAATCGTATGTATATGAATTATTTGGAATTATCGCCAGGTTTTTTTGTTATTTTACGATTTATATAGAAATTAGTTAAAGAATTTGGGTTCAATACAACTACAACAGCTGTATGAAATTGAAAACAATTGTTATTATTATTTAATTATGAATACAATAATATCTACGATTTTTAAATTAGCATGTTTTATGTTATTTTAACATCTCATTTGTTTTATTTCAAAATTATTATAAATTGTACGCAAATTTGTGTACGTAATCACGTATTTTTTCAATTTTTCATATATTTTATTTGCAATAAGTTAAAAAGTCAAAATTCTATTAATTTTGAATCAACAAAAAAAACTAATTAAATTTTCTACAAATAGTTTACTAAATTAGTTTACTAAAAATAATTAAAAATAGATTATAACATATTAAAACTTTAATAGATTTTTTTGTAAGCATTTAAAAGTAATTCATTATTAAATTTAGAAAATATTTCGTTTATATTATAAAACTATTATTATTTTGTCTTTTTATTTTGTATTAGAACAATTTGAATTAGTAAATTTTTGCATGTATTACAAATGTAGATTAATTCCTGAGATGTTATTAAAGTATTATTGTTATTTAAAAATATTGGGGCATTTTTATTATTGAATAAAGTGTATGCTGTACTTTGTTTATTTCGAATTCATATAATAATTATAAAATATTTTTTAAATTAAGCTTTAATATTCTATTTTACTATTATTATTCAATTTTAAAATTATTTGTTGCATGGCTATTCTTATTGTTGCATTTTTAGTATAAATAGTAGTTTATTAAAAAATAGAGTTAAAATATTCACTTTTATAAGATAGATATGATAATGTTTAAATTGTAAAGTAAACACAATTTATTTTAATATTCATATATTATCTTTTCAAATACATTCTTTTTACAAAATATTTACATTTTAATTATTAAATAGTTATTATTCCAATAGTTTTGAATAGTTAGATTTTTCAAATATAAAAATAATTTTCTTGGTATAAAAAAATATTTTAGTATTTTACATTACTTTTATTTTTGGCTTTAAAAAATATTAATACAGTTGTATTCTATACGATATCTGATATTATCTAAAGCAATGTATTCATTCAAATGTAAAATTAGGTATTTAGGTTCTGCTATTTTAGAATAGAGAACGCTCAGAATATTATTTGAAATGAAAGAGCATCCTCGAATATCTTGAAGCAGTAGGTCAAGTTAATATAAAACTTTAACCTCTATGTCTTATAAAGACAACTATTCCTTATTAATATATTATAAGTATATTATATTATATTATAGTATTATAAACAAATAAATAAAAATAATTATTAAAAATAATTATAAACAATGAATATGTCAAAAAATTGAAAGAGTATTTATTTTTAACTTTTATTATAAACTTGTATTGTAAGGATTTCATTAATATAATTTTTTTCAATAATAAAATAATTAATAATTTTTACACATTTGACATTATAAAGTAATGAAATATTACAATTTAATTTGAAAAAATAGGAAAATAACAAATGTTATTATTTGCATTTATTAATTTAACAAAAAAATTTCATTATAGAATATATACATTTCTGATATATTAATATATTAAATTACGTTTTAATATATTAAATGTTAATCAAAGTGCAATTTAATTCTGATGGTTAAAATAAAAAATAGCATCAATTTAATAACATACGACGCGTAGAAAATAAATTTATATAAATTTATATTTCATTACTTTAATACCTTAGTACTGTGGAGTCGCAGATTTTAATGCAATTATTTAGAAAATTATAAGTATTAAAGAAATCATTATAAATGTCTCTGTTATTTACGAAGAAATTTTGTATAAATACTAAGAAAATGTTTTCTATACTATTTAAGCAGTATTGAATCTGAATTTTAACTTTAATTATTTTTTATGAATATTTAACCTTAAATTAGATTTAATATAAATTGTATTTCATATAAACTATAAATAACGAATGAATGGATGTAGAAAATATAAGACTAAAAACTACAATATTTTAATTTATAATTATAGTATAACAAACATTAACACAAATTAATTTAAATACTTTTTTGTAAATATTCATTAAAATAATACATAATACATTAATATATTTTTTTATTTGTAAAAATATTAAAATATATTTTTGTTGATAATTCATAGTGGTTGGTGTACTTAAATATATGCTAAATATAAGAACAACTTTTTTAATTAGCGTAGATAATTTTTTCATTTGTGCATAAGATTTTACATAATATTAATCGTTAATAATCTTATTTAAATTATCGATTTCTTATTTAAATAACGTTTACATTATCTTATTTGGTGTGTTTTGAAAATTTGAATGAAAATATTGATTTCGATATTTTCAATGGAGTCATTATAAAGGTAATAATGACATCAGTTATCATCGTTAAATAAGGATTTAGGTGCAATTTATATGTATGATATATCTCTATATTCTTTTATTATTTTTTGATAATTCTCTATAATTTAATTATAGCTTCTATATTTTGTTATTTCTTATTAATTTTTAATATTAATTTTATCATTGCTTCTTTTCATTTATAATATTTTACTATATATTAGAAATGAAAAGTAGTTATATAAACAAGGACTGCAATATTTGTATAATCTATGAAATACGAAATATACAACATAATTTTAATTAGAATTTTTAAGTTTATTCAACATTATTTTTATAAATTAAACAATATAAGTGGAATTGTTAATTCTTTTTGTTAAATATTAAATTTGCTAATATCTTAATAGTGGAATATCCTATTTTTATAAAAAAGATTATAAAACAAAAAGTTTTGTATATTAATTGATAATTTTATGTTATTATTTTATATTCTAATCAATCCTTATACTTTAGATTAAATAAAATAAAACAAGTATATTAACTTTAAAACAAATATATATTTGTAAATTCAATATTAATAAAAAATATTATTGTTTTTATTGAACTACTCATCTACATATTGGTTAAAAAGACGAATAAATGACAATCTTGCATTTAAAAGTACAATGGATCGAGCAAATAGTAATTAAATACAGAAATTAGTGAAACTATTGAATATAAATATTTAATTTTTTTGTCAAATTATTAATTTTAATAAATAACATAATTTAAAAATTTGTAAAATGTAGAACTATATAAAGATATTCATTTTCTATTATTATTAATGAATTAATAGAAAAAATTAATATCAAAACAGTGAAGATACGTAAATGATGAATCTAGAACAATATGCTAGTATATTGGAATTTTTTATAATTGTATATGTTTTGTAACAATTCTTTATTAGTAATATAGGATAATTGTATATGCAGATATGTAATTAAATTATACAGTTATTTTTGTACTAAAGAAAGTATTTATTTTATCTTAAATTCTTTTTTATTAAAATTAAATTAACAATACATAGTATGAACTTTTAAATTGATTTCTTATTATACTAATTATAATAAAACTTGTGCTTATTTAAATTATAATTTTATTAATTTTAAATAAAATTAAATAGATGCTAAAAAGTTATATTTGAATAAAAATATTAGAATTTTATAAAAATCTTCCAAGTTTCTTTTATTAATTTGTTCGAATAATTTTACATTTTTTTTAATAATTTGTTAATTAAGCCAATACAAAAGTAATTTTTATTAATTTGTTATAATTTTTATATTTACAAAAGAAATTTTAAATAACCATAACAACTTTTTAAAATTTATTATTTTAAAATGGAATATTGTTAAATTTCACTATATTTTAACAATTGAAATAATCAATTTAAAAATTATAATAATTTAATTGATTTCATATTTTAATTGATATAGATATATAATTGAATAGCTTACAAACAATATAGCCTACATTAAATTGTAATGTAATTAATGTAAGCCAATTAAATAGTTTTAAACAAAAACATATAAAATGAATATATGAGGAAATTATTCATCACTGAACCTGAAATTATTTCCTTATTCATTCGTATCATCTTATTCATTAGTGCATATCATACATAGCATAAAAATATTTTTATATCAAGAAAATACATTAAAATCTAATGTTAGCTATAAATTTTAAGAAAAAGGTTTAGTACAAGAAAATGTATTTTCAAAATAAAATATTGCGCACAAAAAATTCATATCACTTTAGTTATTATATACAGCATAAATATAATAATCATTTTCATTTCATAGCCACTTTCAAAAATAGTCAAGCGATACAGTTAAACTAAAAATAAACGATAGCAATGTTGAGCGACGATGGCGACACGGCTTCTGCAGCAGTAGCCAAACCCCTCAAAAAACGATATAAGAGTATAAAACTGTTTTATTGCGTACAAGACAATCTATTAATAGAAGATGAATTTTAAAAAAAAACGAAAAAGAAAAATGAGAAACAAGTACATATAATGATTAAACCTTACCAAATCTTGAAAGAAATTTATCAATAATTTGTTACTGTGAAAAATTTATTAGATAAATAAAACATGCCTAACATCTATTGAACAAAATAATTAATTCCAACGTTAAATATTAATTTTAATATGGTTTTTTTTATGAATAATTACTGATAGAATTGTGCCCATTCAATAAATCGAATAACATTAAAATAAAATATCTTCATATATGAAAATTTTTTAATATTATTATATGAACATTTTAGTTTCTGTTTTAATAAAATTTCATCAATTGGTCTAATAATAAGAAATAATTTATTCTATTACTTATTTAGGATTTTTAACTTAAGTTGTTTGAAATCTTAACACTAACTTAATTGCAAACTGCCGAAGCAAACTAACTGCTTATAATTTATAAAATAATTTTATAGCTTAAGAATTGTGTTAAAAAGGGATGAAATATTTATGGGAATATATACATGTGGAAACATATACGTAGTAATGATAACATTTAAATATATTGTGACATATACGTCTGGTTATAATGCTTAATAAAAAGTTAAATCCGTTTTTCGCGATAAATAATGATTTAAAATGATACTATGAGTAATTATTTATAATATTATAATTTTGCTTGCTATATTATGGTAAGTTAATATAATAAAATACAATAAATATAAGATATATAAAAATTTATAATTTAAATTTTAATCGAATTTATATAACCTACTTTATATATTTTTTATTTGAATTAAATACTATAAAGATTAAATATATGAAATTATACTAAATTCATTTGAATCTATTAATAAATCAAGTATATAATTTATAGTAGATAAAGATTTAATAATTGAAGCATATTGTATTATAAAAATTTGATATAAATTTGGCATTATTTATATAATAAATCAATTATGTTTTCTACAACATTATGTAGATTCTTTTTTAAGAATACATATGAAAGAAATCAATGCAATAAATTCTACCTCGATAACTCAATTCAGCTCACTTTTGAGTTTTTGTATTTTGAATAAATTTGTGCATACAGCGATACTAGAAAAGTAATCTTACAGTTATCATGTTCATTATACGTATTACAAAATTGAATTTTGTCTGGAATAAATAGAGGAAGTTTATTTCTTTTAGAATGCTTTAATGTTCGTAAATGAAAGGTGCAACTACTGACGATATACAGTATACTGTTTATGGGTACATCATTTATGGGAATCAACTCTCTCTCTATTTTTCTCTCTCTCTCTCTTTTCTCTCTTGAACTAATTTTGTTTATTTTTATTTCATACACTTTGTGAACATTATTTCAAAATATTAAAAAAAAATACGAATAATATAATTAATATAATTGCATAACATTAATAGTTGTTCACGATAAAAATTAATTAAATAATGAATAAAATCATGAATAAATCAGAAATAATAAAAATATTATTTATATTTTATTATTATCTAAAATAACAAGATATAGATAACAGTCATACGAATTTTTTGTAATTACAAAAGTTTTAATGTAATGTTTTAGTATAATATTACGGCATCAATAAATTATAATCTAATTCATACTAGTTATTCATACTAATTATAAGATATAGTGTACATTCAAGAAGATATTGTTATAAAAAGTTGTTGTGTTAAGACCCATTATTTACAAATAAAAGACCACAGTAAAAAATAATTGTTATAATTGAAACACTGATCTGTGTATAAAAATTGTTTAAATTAAATTAATTTATGAAAAATTCAAGCTTAGTAAAAAGTCTATTTAATAAATATCGTATTATAAAATTAATAATAGAATAAAAGTGAACATAAGAAGATGTTGTGCTTTTTTTAGAAATCATTCTTGTTTTGCAGCTTGAATAAAAAAAATTGTAAGTAATCTAGAGTCTGGTGGCGAAAAAATGTGCTACGTCTAATAACACCTAGTTGTCCGAATTTATCAGTTTGTGCATGCGGAGTTCGGAAGTTGCACACAACTAGAAGCATATCCGTCGTTCGCTGCAAGCAGGCATTGAAATCACCTGCTTTTTCGTATGTAGGGACTTTAACATATTCAATGCGGATAAATTAGTTTTTCAGAATATTTATTATATTATAATTTATCTATTCTGAATCGAGGTTTTATTATGTATTATATTTCGGATTCGTGTATTCTATTTGTCTTTTTATAAAGTATTGGTGTTTATAGATGTCCTCGAGTATTACAATTTATATTGTTCATTTTTTTGTTTTAGTTTTTACAATATAATTAGTATTTATTAGTATATAAATATTATATAATTATATTAAAAGAAGAAATATAAACATTTTTTAAATAAATAAATAGTATATTTATGTATAATTAATAAATACGAAAATATATTTTATTATAAAATATCGTAAGTTTTATAATATTTTGTATATATTAAAATGAACAATTAAATACGTTTTTATATCTTTTTAATTTTAATTTAGTATTTGAATTTAACTTTAAAGAAGAAACTTTGTAAGAATTAAAAATTGGTAGCAAGTTTATCGTAATATAAAATAATTATACAATAAATTTAATTCTATGAATAATTCTGATTTTATAAGATATATTAAAAGTGTATAGTCTTATAAATACTAGAAGCAAATTTCAGTGTGAAGAAAATTTTTTTACTGTAATAAATTATTTTTAAAAAAATGGGTATTTGGCTTCTATCCTTTTATATGATTCACATTTTATAGTCAATTAATAATTTATACGATAAAGTAATTCTTTAAATTTATGTAACATAATGTTATTAGTTTGTCTTGCCTCGTTTCAATAGAAACATATAGTGCGTGATATTGGTGATTGATAGCTTATAATTTGTAATCCGCTTGTTGATTATATTCTTATTATTATATTATTGCAGTGTTCATAGTATTTTAAGGAAGGTGATTATTTAAAAATCTGTTTAGTGATTAAATATGTATTCTTTTATTGAAGGAGTATTAAAATGTAAATAATAACTAAAGTTGATAAAATTTGATCAGTTAATATAAAAGTATATTTTTAAGATTTTCATGTAATTATTAAGGATTGCATAAATATAATACTTTCTCAAAAACTTTTTGAAATAAATATTTATTTCAATTAATATTTATGCTCGAAAAAGATATAATTAGGTTAAAATTTATATAAAACTACTGTAAAACTGTTAAGTATGAACATTTTCATACTCATCAAAATGCCAGTTATATTATTGACTAAACTTCGATTTTATTATCAATCTTATTTAAGTCATAGTTAAGTAGTTGAACAATGTTAATGTTTTATGTGTATTTATTCATTAATTTAATGAAATATTAATAAATTAATTAAAATGCTTTAATTATACATTTAAAGTAATATTATTCATGATTCTTTGATTATTTCTTTATTCTTTGTATTTTCTTCTTCAAATATATTATTTAAAACGTACCAAATTCTTTATTCCAAATTATTCATAGTCTTAAACAAATACAATAACATAACGTTGATTTAAACAATAATTTTTTATATCAAGTATTTATTATAAGATAATTAATTTGATTAAAAAATATGTAATTACTTCAGTAATTGCTGCCAGGAAAAAATGTATCTGATTAATACAAAATATTTATATCTCACGCTTATTTTCTGTTAAAAAAATATGATTTTAATAAATTTATTTAAAATTGATTATTATTTAAGTAAATTTTAATTTTTCTATATTTCAAAATTATCTACTTTTATTTAAAAATACACTTTTTGAGTTAAATACGTAGATATTATACTTAAATTATTTATTTATATATAGAAGGTTATTGTTAGATTAAAATTATTAGTTTTCTTAATTTATTTCAATTAAACTAAAAATTAAATTAAAAATCAAATAAAAACTTATTCCTCATTTTATTTATTAATTCTCTTATATGTTTTAATTATATCAATTATATCGAGATTTTGTTAAAATATAAATGACATCGATTTAATAAATAACTAATTATCTATAACTATTTAATAAAAATTATGTACAATATCTTTCCACTGATTTTCAAATAAAAAATACATATTTGGCATAATAATAATAATAATACTAATATTCAATTTACATACAATAAAAATATATTTTATAAATTTGTAATATAGTACATATAAAAATTTTAATAAAAATTTTGTAAATAGAAATAAATACTTTTAATATTAAAAGTTTCCAATTTATAATATAGAATTTTATTATGTTTATTTACCATTTAAACCAAATTTATATAACAATTTGAATATAAACATAGGTGATGTATAATATTATGACTAAGAAATGAATATGAACATTTTCATTCTTTGTGTATTTGTATTAATTTGTTAATATATATTTTGAATATAATATTTTAATATATTGCACTCTTCATTATACTTTTTTTAATTAAACTATGTTTAAGAGGTCAAATTTTAATTATTATAGGCTTACATATTACTTATTAAATTAATTTTTCAAGATGTACAAATTTTTAAGTTGTTTACAGTAGTCATAATAATTTATATTCTTATAGTTATTGTGTTGTATTTTATAAATTTTGTATAAATTGAAAATGTACAAACATACATTTAATAAACCGTAAGAATAGCTTTTGAAAATATAAGATATTTTAAATAATACATATAATTCAATTCAGATGAAATTTATTTAAGCCGTAAATAATTAATTAATTAATTAATCAAATCATAACCCAATTATGATTATAATATTTTTAGCTTTTTGCTTTTCATTTAGCTTTCATCGAAATACCTCCATTATTTTTACATTCATCTTCTCTTCTACAATTTATTCCTTTTATCTCTTTTGGTTTGTGTTCCTTGTCTCCCTCTCTCTTACCTTCCCCTTCTTATTTTCTTTTAGAAATTTAATTGCGATAACTTGAGATAGGTTCGCAAAAAATAAGATCGATGAAAAAAAAAAGATGACTAGAAATAGACTAGGCTTCTAAATAAGTATTATAAAACTTATACAAGTTTTAGTACTTACCACAGTTTGAACTACCGGCAGGTAGCTGATGAAGTTGATTAACAGGACATAGAGGCAGGCGATAGTCGGTGGAGTCCAGAAGTACTTACGGTTATCGCTGTGCCTGCGCTTTGAGACTTGCATATTATAGGCGTGCTGTTGCCTTTGTTGTATCATACTATCTTTCTTTTATCCAGATATATTATACACAGATCTTGTGCCCGGTGGCACGAGCTTTACGTAGTAATGTCCGAAGCTCTGGTAGTCGAGGTTTGTTTAGCGTTTCCTCTAGAAACAAAAAGACGGCGGCTACGAGCCTGGATAGCAGCGGCGATTGTGCGGTGTCGAAACGACGATTGGGTAGAGAAGCTTTTACGATATGAGGCGCGCGTAAATGCGAGTCACAAAATACGCGCGCGCGCACGTTTCGTCAGCGGGCGTTGCTTCTGTTTTTCGCTGTCGGACTTTACTTTGCTTTCTATTTCACATATACATATGTACACCCTCCTTCCCTTCCTCTTGTTGCGCTTGCTGTGACGAGTCGGGCGTTCTCCAGTAGCTGGTTCTGGTCTCCTATTTGATGTATACTACCTTCCGTTTTGCGCTTTTCCTCCGCCTTCTTTTTCTCTTCCTCCCCTGTGCATACTTACCATCAGTCTTATCTGTGCATCAACTTGCACTAATAGTTACTAAGGGTATCTTTGCGCCTGGTATTCTTTGCTTACCAGTCCCCTCTCCTGCATCAAGACAAATAAGAAGAAAAATTCGACGTAGAGACCGAGAGTCAAGCTAACGTACGCATGGTCGCGCAACAGTCAGGAGGAGATGTGCGCTCCGACTGTGTTCCCTCATCTCGGCGCAGGGAGGTTCGTCGTTCCTTTCCCCTTTCTGCAACGGTTGTCTTATGCGTGTGCTGTACATGCAGAGGCAGGCTTCTTCGCGGAGGAATTCCAATGGGCGCGTCACGTATCACCATCGCCGCCGCAAACGCCACCGTTGCCTCCACCTTCCCTCAGTTTTCATTGAGAGAGCTTCCCGGACGGGACGCGACGACTGTTGCCGTTGCTGCTGGCCCTGCGCCGGCTGCAAGAGAGCGCGATACTCTCTACGGTGCATCCATCTTCTCTCTGTCCGTCTGTCTGCCTATTTTTTTCTCTCTCTCTCTCTCTCTCTATCTCTCTCTCTCTCTGTCTGAACTCGATAACCGATCGTAAAAACGAGGGAAAGCTTTATTCACACGCGAGGAAGCATCGATAGAGGAGGATAGATCGAAGTTTAGCTTATTCGGCAGTAGGAAATTGCCATAGCTTTTCGAACGTTGGCACATAAAAACTCACCTGGCGGATCATCATGATCCGGTTGGGAGTGCGGTGAGTTTTTTTCACAATGCTTTTTCATTTTAGTTCTATCTTTTAGTCTCTTTACTGTGAACTAAATGTTTCATCCTTTTGGTGTTATGTTGATATTAACGTCATTATGAGAGTACAATGAGATTTTTTAAAAAGAACTTCAAACATATTCAAATAAGCTAATAGAAATAGTAATATATTCTAATTGTTTTTTCGTCTAAAATGAATGATATAAAGAAAACGCTTAATGGATGCATAATCGATTGATAACAGATTACAAAAAAGGAGCCTGTTGATCGATACAATTTTTCTTCTAATATAGTAAAATTTAGTCACATAACATAAAAGTTAAAAAAAAAGTAAAACAAAAGATACAAAAAAACGAAAAACAAATAGAAGAAAATTAGACAAACTAATGAGGCGTTATCTTCTTCACAGATTTATTACATTTCTGATGTGCCTGGCTGTTATAGTCAAAGGGGTAAGTTAAGAAAGACGTAATTAGTGGAAGTCACCGATTGCTTCACACAGATTAATGTTGGCATAGCAAGTGACGATCGATTAATCGACTGTTCGTTTGTACGTCTTTAAATTTTTGGCCGCGATTACGAACAAGGAAAACAGATTGAATTTCGAGATTGATTGCAGTGCTCTACATAATACATTCCAGAAGCCATTTCCAAATAGGCATTATAGTACTGTCTCCGGTCATTTTCAAAAGCAAGGATTCAGAATGGTGGTGACTGGATGTAGTACGCGATTAATATTTCGTTCTTCATAGAGTAAAATCGATATCAATGATTTCATTTACATAAAAAAATGCAGATGCTTCGTGTCATCAAAGTTTAATTTACTTTGGAATGCAATTAATCATAAATGGATACGGGTCCTATTTTAAAGCAAATATGATTTGCTATCGTAAATGTAAATAGTGCGCTGACATAATGCTTATTATTTTTTATACTTATTATTTTATTTTCATTGGTTTTATTTATTTATAGGTTTTAGTTAATTGAAATTATTTAGTTTAAATACTTGTTAATTATTTTTATGAAATAATTGTAAATTAAAAATTTATAATTATCTCCTATAGAATTTTTTTTACATTTTATTGTCTGAAATTTCATAGCATATAGATTATTAGAAATATATATGATAACAATAGTTCGATAAAAATTTATATTATGAAAAATTTGATCGAAATTGTACATTCGAAAGAATTTGTTTAATATACAGTACAAGTAAAGAAGATATAATATGTATAAAGTTTAAAAACGAACTTTCCATTCCTCTAGATATTCAAAATTACAATAGAAAATTATATTTAATATTCAATTAAACCCCTGAAAAATAAGAAAAATATATTCGTGTTTGCACGTTAATGTATAAATGTACTGATACAATCAAAATGTCCTTTAAAATCAATTAAAAATAGCACAATTTTACAGAATTTCTATAATATGAAACTTATATGAAAAATAAAAGTAATATGTACTTATTTTTAACATAGATACATAAAATTATTAATAATAAACTAATATTTTAAAATAAATATGTTGTAATATTTACAAATATATATTATAATTTACTTTAGGTGCATAATCTTATATAAATAACTGTAAGAAATATACATCTTGTACATAAATTAAAAAATCTATAAAGTAAATATAATATAGATCCTTTGTATAAAAACTATAATGTAAATTGAATTCAACAACTTAACAAATTTTATATTTTAATAAAAGAAAAAGAATATAATTTTTTAATTTCATAATGATTGTAGTTGTTAAAAATGATAAAGTAATGTTTTTATTAAAAATAAATTCAGTAATTTAAATTGTCTACATGCATATAAAATATTAACATTAACACTATGGAAAAAGTAGAGAACCTTATTATTTTAATATAGGTAAATTATGAATACCATATATTTATATTCAAAATAATATTATTTTAATTTGTTCAAATTTAATAGAAATCTATTAAGTTAATGAAATATAAATTAACATGTAATATATTAACAAAAATAAAAAAATTACAAACGTATTTGGTTTCGATTAAAATTTGTAAAATTTTATTATAAAATTTTAATTTGTAAAATATGAATCACCATTTTTTAATATAAATTATTATAAAAAAATTTTAATTCTTGTTTCGACAATTTCTCGGATGAATTATAAAATGATTTAAATATTCGAAGATAATTAATTACAATTTCATAAATCGTCAAAAGTATTTATTAATGGATGTAAAGGTAAATATAAATAGATGTAAATGTAAATTAATAAATATTAATATTATAATAATACATTATATCGTATATTATAATAAGATTTATTTAAACTTATTTTCTCAAAAATTTGTCTTCGATATGTTTCGTGTATTTCATGAATAAATTACGTGTGCTTATTGAACACACACGAAATGATCTTCTTAATAAAAAAAGGTAAAAATTATTCATGTATTTTTAGATAGTTGAAGATGCAAATAAAGTATATATTAATTAAAAAATAATAAGGATTAATATAATGTTTCCATAAAAAATATATATTATTAAGGTAGTCAATATATAGATGTTATATTTTATGACTTTTATTTAAGAAATAATTTTGTATTCTTTATAAATTCTATTTTGTCATCAATAGTTTCTTTTTTTCTTTTCTTTCTACTTATTGTTTATAATCTTATATAGAATCTTTAGACTGTTTTACATATATACTATAATGATACTTTTTATGTAACTAGTGAAAAAAAAGATTTACGGATTTAATTTTACAAACACTCTTAATCCCAAAAATGAATATTAAAAAAATAAAAGTAAGAAACCTACGATTACATTAGAAGCGAATGCATTATATTATAAAAGTAATTTAATTTATTTCCATAATAAAATATTTATACAAATGGATTAATATGGTTCCTCATTTTCAATTAACTTATTTACACAAATATTTTTAAATTATGGTACAATTATAGTATAGTTTCAACATTTTTAATGGCTTTATTCATTCAACATTAACTAACATTAAATACTATATGAAACAGGAGATTTCTGAATTTAATTTTTATAAAAAATGATGGGCTGTTTAATATGATTATTGTTTTTGACAATTTTTGTACACATTAATTACTAGTTATATATATAATTACTAGTTATATAAATATTTTAGTTTTATATTATAATAATATAATAATAATATATTATTATACTATATTACATAATTATTATAATCATAATAAAAATATATTAATATATATTATTGCATTATATTGGTTTTAAATCTTAACTGTACATTTTGTTGATAAAATTTTCTGGCTGTTTTTCTATATTAAATTAATACAATTAGATGAATTTTATGTAAGCATATGTTTAAGGTTAAATAACATTACTAATCTAAAAACGTTATTAAATATTTCTCTATATATGATAAAAAAATTTCAGTTTATATACGTATAGTTCAATAATAAATATCCCTAAAATTTATGCTCTCATTTGAAACTGAATCAATGTTTAAATATCAGTTTTATATATATATATATAAACTTTCGAACTTTCGCAAATTTTCAAAAATCTACCATGAAATTTTCGAGATTGCACAATAATTTTTAATAAATTAGGTTGATAGTCATAATAAAAAAAAATTTTGTTAATTAATTTTTAATTTGTTAATACAATTTTTTAAGTAAAAATTATGAAAATTTGTTGTATCAAATTATGCTATTACACTTACTTATTTATTAAGATTTTATTATATTTAACAATATAGAACTTCTTGATCTTTGTTTTCATATAAAATATATATTTACAAAATACTTAGAAGTATTCTTATTAATATATTAAGTAAATATTGTATTTATAATTTTTACAATAAAATATTAATAAATTATGTTTAAATTTAATTAAAATTTATGTTAAAGTATAAAAGTTATTTACTTATTAATGAAAAACATTTAAAAATTTTATTTTATCACTTCTTTGTTACTTGTGAAAAGTATATAACATCTTTTTCTAAAAAAGAATATTTAGTACATAAAAGTATTTGTTAATAATTTTAAGTAAAAGTTTTAAATAAATTATTTCAGGAAAAATCATTATCACTATGCGATAAATTATATTTAAATTATATTTATTTTGTTTAAGATTTTGTTGTTTAAAACTTATATTGTGGGAAACTAAATTTCATTATAAATATCTCATTTCTTTAGAGAAATCCATACAATAGATCACGCTCAGAATATAAGGAAGACGAAAATCCACAAAGAGGTGATTTACCGGGTACGTCTTACGACGGTAAAGACTACGGATACGAGAATAACTATCGAGATCAATATGGGATACTATCACCAGTGATCAATGAGAATGATGTCCTGCGTAACTATTCAAGTTCTACCTCATGGGGAGCCGGCTATGATTATGAAGGTTACAATCAAGAAAGTCAATCTAGGTCCAGCTATGATGATCAACTGAGCTATGATCAACGACATCATTATGAAGATAGAAACGATCATAGTTCTGGTTGGGATCAGCATGAGTCAGTTGACAAATATGAAGGTCAGAGCTATTCCAATAGTTATAAAATTCACCCAGCTCCAGGTATTGAAAAAAAATGCAATGGATCAAGCTGCTGTTATCCTAAGTGTTTTGCTGAGAAGGGTTCAAGGGTGAGTAACATGTTCAATTATTTAATCTTATTTACGTGCATTTGCTATTATATAATCCATTAGAAAAAGCTTTTATATCGTAATATGAATTTTTGTAATATTTTTATAAATATTTAATATTTTTAGCTATATGTAAATTTCAAATTCAAAAACTATTTATATAAAATTTTATTCCTTTTCATTAAATATAAATTTAAATGTAACAATTTAATTGGTACATATTTATAACTGCTCCAATAATAATTTTTTTATAAGTGCAATAAGATTTATTTCAAATAAATCATTTATATATTAATTATAGGGCCCACCAGGTGTAATGGGACCCATTGGGCCAAAAGGTGAACGGGGTTTTCCTGGCGTCGAAGGATTCTTAGGTCCTAAAGGCGATAAAGGTGATCCTGGACCCCAAGGTCAACGAGGAATTCGTGGAGAACGAGTATATTACATAAATTAAAAAAATATATTGAAAAATATTAACTATACTAATATTAACTATTATTTAATGAATTCATTAATTTATTTATAAATTAATTGTTTAATACATATAAATATTGCAAACTATAAAACTAACAAAAGAACTTTAATAGTAATTATATTAAACAATATTTTTAAAGGGAAAAATGGGTTTACCTGGACATGCTGGACAAAATGGAGTTCCTGGTATTCCGGGAGCTCCAGGACCCTCTGGTATGCCTGGTCGTGATGGTTGTAATGGAACTGATGTAAGCTTAAATTTTTATTTTTTATTTAAACTCTATGCAAATCATATATATATATATATAATACATTTATGTAGGGATCTCCTGGACTTCACGGTTTTCCAGGAGAACCTGGTCCACGAGGATTACCAGGTATACTAGGAAATAAAGGAGATAAAGGAGAGCCAGGTCATTGTGGTCGACTTTTAACCGGACAAAAAGGTGAACCTGGAATTGATGGAGTACAAGGAGTGCGAGGCATACCAGGACCTCAAGGACATCCTGGTGCACATGGACCAAAGGGTGAACAAGGACCAGTTGTAAGAATAAGTGTTTATTATTTTTATTGATAAATATTATATATGTTTCCCATTTCTATTAGTTATTTAATTCAAAATAAATTATTAATAACTTTTTCATTTAACTGTATTAATTTTTACAATAATTATCAGTGAACAAAATATTTAATAAAAAAATTTTCCAATTCTATGCTGTTATAATTGAAATTTATCTATGAAAAAATAAAATGAAAAGAAGTAAACATGAGTTGATACAAATTCTGTTTCATGAAAATATGTTTTATTTATATCACTTGCTTATATATACTTTTTTAAATTAAATAAATTGAAACTAAAACATATATAATCTAAGTTTTATTTATTTTTAATTTTATTAGGGTCTTTCCGGTTTACAAGGAATAAAAGGAGAAAAAGGTCACATGGGTGTTGGTTTTGAAGGATCAAAAGGCGATAAAGGCATAAAAGGTGAAATTGGCCCACCCGGTGAAAGTTATCCGTATTCATTAATCAGTCCTCCAGAAGAAGTAATAGGCCCCATAGGATCACCAGGAGCGAAGGGTGACAAAGTATATATATATATATATATATATATATATACATGTATATATACATATTACAAATTGGATCATCAATTAAAATTTGAATACAATGAAAAAATATTTATTGTCATTTCAAAATTTTATTAATAAAATAAAACATTAAATTATAAACACTTAATTTATTAAAAAATTTTCTTTATAAAAATGTTTTTAGAAATATGATTAAATAATATAATATTTGAATTCTTTAAAAAGGTACATAATGTTTGTAAATTATAACCATAATTGTACTATTAAATAAAATACTTATATTATATGTAAAATAAGTAAATAAATAAAATACTAATTACAAAGTTTTATAGGGTGAGTTAGGATCATATGGACAAAAAGGAGAACCTGGATATGTAGGAGATAACGGTTTACCTGGATTAAATGGAATGAAAGGAGAAAAGGGTCTTCCTGGAGCACCAGGAATTCGAGTAATAACAAACTTTAAATAAATAAATAACTATTTTACTTATTATTATTTTACTTAATATTATTAACGGTAAAATATAAAATTTGAAGAAAGAATATAATATTTAAATCATTTTTTGTTGATCCTAATTGTTTAAATCAATTAGGGTCGTGATGGATATTCAGGTCCTCCTGGGCCACCTGGACGTAAAGGTGATCGAGGTTATGATGGAGCTGATGGTTTACCAGGTATACCAGGTCCAAAAGGAGATTCAGGTTCAGATGGACCAACGGGAATACCCGGCCTTCGTGGTCCTCCAGGGCCACCTGGTGTAAGATATAATCATTTGTTTAATAAATTATGAATATTAATATCATTATTATTTATAATTTAATTTTACATATATCATATATAAGAATAAGATTTAATTATATTTGAATATGGGAAAAATTAACAATCTATTTATTCCATTATAATAATATAAAAATATTTAAAATTTTAATTTTTGAATAATTTTTATAAAAAGGGTGGTAAAGGGCAACCAGGTCCACCAGGAGAAAAAGGCCCTAGAGGATATCCAGGACCCATTGGTTTAAGAGGTGCTGATGGTTATCCAGGAACATCAGGCCCAAGAGGGCCAATCGGCCCTACAGGTGGTCCTGGATTAGCAGGTGTTCCTGGAACTGAAGGTCCGCCTGGTGATAAAGGTGATAAAGGTGAACCAGGACTCCCTGGATTTCCGGGAGATGCTGGACCTCGCGGTTTTACAGGATCAATAGGACCAACAGGCCCAAGAGGTGCGCAGGGTGAAAAGGGACTTTCAATCATAGTAAGTTTTATAAACATATTTATTTAAATTGTAAAATAGAGTAAATTTCAATACACTTATGTATCGATAGCAAAAGTTTACTCATATATTTCTGTACGTAAATAACGAATGGTATTATTAATACTTTCATATTTCAAATACTATAAAATAGTAATCAAATTTTTATTATTTATTAATTCTAACAGGGTCCTTCTGGGATGGATGGAGTTCCAGGGAGAGATGGTGCTAAAGGTCAAAAAGGAGAAAAAGGATATGGAGGACAACGAGGTCGTCCAGGTGATTCATTAGAAGGTATTCCAGGTTCACCTGGACAACCTGGTCTAAGAGGAGAAACTGGTCCTCCTGGTAGAGATGGTATACCTGGATTTCCCGGGATTCCTGGTGAAAAAGGAGATGTTGGTGGGAAATGTACGCAATGCTTACCCGGTGTTAAAGGAATAAAAGGAGATCGAGGATTAGATGGTAAAGACGGACTGCCAGGTGGTCGCGGACCACCAGGAGAACGAGGATTTATAGGTGCACCAGGTCTTGATGGATTACCTGGTTCGATCGGTCTTCCTGGTGAGCGAGTATGTATATATTTATATATTATTTATGCAATATTATTCATAATTTTTTAAATAATATGAATCACACAATCATAAATTTACATGTATTTTATTTTATATTTTGAATAATTTCAGGGAAAAGATGGAATGCCTGGTGCTCCAGGCCCACAAGGAGAAAAAGGAAAGGATTGCTTAATATCTAAAGAACAGTTTAAAGGTGAAAAAGGTCAAAAGGGTCAAAGAGGAGATGAAGGAAGAACTGGACCACTTGGATTAGAAGGTCCTATTGGAGAAAAGGGCATAGCGGGCAGTCCAGGTTTCCCTGGACCAAAAGGAGATATGGTATGACATAGATCGATTGCATTTTATTAATTTAATTTAATTTATTTAATTAGATTTGATTGAAAAATTAATTTTATGTTAAGGGAGATCAAGGTTTTCCTGGGCCTGATTGCATACCTGGAAGACCTGGAACACCAGGAAAAAAAGGTGAAATGGGGTTAAGTATCAAGGGAGAAACAGGAGATAGAGGGCGTGACGGATACTCTGGTCAAAAAGGAGAACCTGGTTTTCCAGGAATGAAAGGAGATACAGGTATACAATTTAAGTATTTACACGATAAAAACATTTTAAATTGTTTCATTTAATTAACTTTGATTAATAATAAATCAGTCAAATATAAACTTACATTTTAATATTTCTTAGGTATGTGTCCACCATTAAATTTGGAAGAGGCTATTAAAGGTCCAATTGGAGATAGGGGACAAAAAGGAGAACCGGGTATTCCTGGTCGCAATGGAGAAAAGGGTGATAGAGGTTATCCTGGTGAACCTGTAAGTTTTTATTTAAATTATTTAAGAAGAAATAAAGAATAATAATATCTTATTCATTCATATTTACTTTTATTTATGACATCTATTATAAATTTAGGGTTTATCTGGTCCAGTTGGTGCAATCGGAATACCTGGACCATCAGGTCCTAGGGGATTACCAGGTCCTAGAGGGGAGAAAGGAAATACAGGTCCAATGGGATTTCCTGGCGAGCCAGGTCACTTAGGACCTCGAGGATTTCCTGGTTTGAGTGGATTAAAAGGCATTAAAGGAGAATCTGGAATTTCTATGAAAGGAAGTCCTGGAATACCTGGACCTCAAGGTCCGAAAGGTGATAAGGGATTATCAGGATCTCAAGGGAAGGAAGGTTCAATAGGATATTCAGGTCTACCGGGTTTTGCTGGAGAAAAAGGAGATATTGGAGAGCCAGGCCTAAATGGTATTCCAGGTGTACCTGGAGAAAAAGGAGATGTTGGTCCAATTGGACCGCCTGGACCAATGGGAATAACAGGAACTCCAGGAACCCTTGGACAGAAAGGTCGAATAAATCACAAAGACATATTATTTATTATTATATAAATAGAAGAAACTAAGAAATTTTTTATCTTGATAAATAAGGTGAAACTGGGTTGCCTGGAGAACCAGGACGCACTGGATTACCTGGTTTACCTGGATTGAAGGGTGACATCGGTGTACCAGGTATTGATGGCTCTAAAGGATTCTCTGGGCGTAGAGGCCCTCCTGGATTACAAGGTACTTTTTAATTCATCATTTTTAATTTTGTGTTATTATATATTAATAATATAAAATTTTATTTTATAAAAGTTTTTGTTCATTTAAATACATTTTGTCACAATAAACAAATTATGAAATCATTCAAATTATAAAAAGAATGAATACGATAAAATATTATAAATATTAATTGCTTCATAATAGTTATGTATTTAAATAAATTTATTATATAAAAATAAACAAATCAATTTTTTTATTTTCTTTTTTAGGACAACCTGGTCTTGATGGCACAACAGGACTCAAAGGACAAATAGGTCAAAAAGGATCGCAAGGATTTCCTGGTATGCCTGGAATGGATGGGAAACCAGGTCATCCTGGAGAACCAGGTCCAAAAGGTGATATTGGCTTTCCTGGAGAGTCAGGATTAATGGGTGTTATGGGCTTACAAGGAGAAAAAGGAAATCGTGGAGATCAGGGATTTCCGGTAAGTAAATATACAACTTGGAAAACCCCTGTATTACCCCTTGCCATTTTCATAAACCTTCATGTAACCTAGTAAACGCTGAAAAAATAAATATTAAATGTTGGTTATCAATTACAATTGTTATTTACCTGATAAAAATATTCAATATTTATGTAATTTATTCATGCATACATTTATAAATTAATTTATTTAAAAAAGGAAGAAAAATGCACTTATATACAAAAACAAAAAGATCAGTAAATGTTTTCTTTAAGTAGTTAAATTTTTTAATTCTACAAAAATAAAACGATACTATGCATTATTAGCAGTTATTAGCATATATTTATTGTTATTTATAAATTATTTCAATTTTTATATTCATGTATTTATATACAATGTATCAATATATAATAATAATCTTAATAAAATATATTTAAAAAACAGGGACAAAAAGGAGAGCCAGGTCAAGTATCAGAAAAAGGTCAAAAGGGTGAACCTGGCATGCCTGGAATTAGAGGTCCACAAGGGTTACCTGGTCGTGATGGTACTGATGGTGAAAAAGGTCAACCTGGGTTAATCGGATATGGGCGTATGGGAACCCCTGGAGAAAAGGGTGAACCAGGTTTACCTGGAAGAGATGGAGTAATAGGTGATAAAGGTCAAAAAGGTGATACTGGACTTCGTGGTTTCATTGGACAAAAGGGTGACACTGTTAGTATTTTATCTAAATATATATATAACAGAAAATAATTAAATTACAAATTTAATTTATAAATATATTATGTAAAATATACAATTACTTTTTTTTTAAAGAATAGTTTAAGTTTTGTAATTATTAAATTTAGAATAAACAATATAGAAAGTGAAAAAATTAATAATAACATTACAGGGTTTCCCTGGTCCTGTTGGTGAACCCGGAATTCCAGGATTAGATGGGGTAAATGGAGCAAAAGGTGATATAGGACCTCCAGGTATTCCGGGTTTCCCTGGTTTAGATGGGGATAAAGGTGTTTCTGGTAGACCTGGATTAGATGGACCAAAAGGGGAAGAAGGACCTGAAGGTGCAATTTAAATTATAAAAAATTATTAATAAAACATTAGTATTATGGCAATATTAAACTTTTTTTACAAATATATAAAAAAAATTAATATTAATTTTATTTAAATTAAGGAGAAATATTGAACTACTAAATTACAGATTTAAATATATAAATTAATAATATACCTACAACAATTATTGTACAACGATATATTGTAATTTATAGACTTATATAACATTTCAATTCCGATAATATATGAATATATAATTAATTATGTTAATATATTAAACAAAATAATACATGTATTTTTTATTAAATATAAATTAAATTAAATTAAATATAATGAATACACTGGATTTGCTTCAGTAAAAATTGTATAACTGATTTTATAAGGAAAATGATGTGTATAGTGAAATAATTTTTTTAATAAGTTCTGCTAGATTTAATCATGTTAAGTTAAATGAATGAATACCAACTGAATGTTTTTTACTATTTCAAATTAATTTTTTTATTACATTCAAATTTATTACATATTTATTTTTTAGGTCTTGAAGGAAAAAATGGATATCCTGGACCTCCTGGTGAACCCGGTGAACGTGGTCCTCCTGGTTTAACTGTTAATATTAAAGGTGAAAAAGGAGAACCAGGATTACCAGGACATCCCGGACGTACGGGTGAAAAAGGTGATTTTGGGTTTCCTGGACCTGTAGGTTTTACTGGTGAAAAGGGTAATAAAGGAGATATAGGAAATTCAGGATTCCAGGAGAAAAAGGTAAATATATATATAATAAATAATCTACTATAATCATTTTTTTTTGAAAATTTTTATATATTTAAATTCCTTTTGGAAAAAAATAATGTACTTCATCCAAAATTGTTTATATTCTCAAATTATTAATTTTCAACTTATAGCAATAAACAATACTTCATTTATAACAAATATTAATTTATTATTGTATATTAGTTTTTCAATAAATATATAAATTTTAAAAATCTTATTGCATACATCCAAAATCATTTTATTTTCGTAGAGTATAAATGATGAAAAATACTCTTACACATTCGTAACGAGCTACATTTTTAATAGATAATTCATTTAAGACATAATATTGCATTGAGTTAATTTATAAAATAGCAAGTAGAATGAAAATTTATCAACTCAAAGATAAAGTATTATTATTATTTTTGTTTTAATAAGATCGTTTTTACTTATATATGATAAAATTATTTTATTTATTAATTATACAATAATTTTAGGTGATCGTGGACCTTATGGTTTACAAGGTCCAATAGGCCTTACTATAAAGGGAGAAAAAGGACTTCCTGGTCTTATGGGTAAGCACGGTAGGGATTGTGCTCCTGGTTTATCAGGAGCTAAAGGAGAACGAGGTTTACCTGGATTACCAGGAAAAAAAGGCGAGGTTGGTTTTCCTGGTTTACTTGGATCTCAAGGTATAAAAGGAGATGTTGGATCTCCTGGTTCTACTGGACTACCTGGGCGAGATGGAAGCCCCGGTATAGATGGTATGCCTGGATTGATAGGTGAAAGAGGTCAAAAGGGAGATCAAGGTCCACCAGGACTTTACGGTCCTCCTGGTCAGAAAGGAGATATTGGATATCCAGGTTTAAATCGATACTTTTATTAAAAATATAAATTTATTTTTTAAAACTAAGTTATAATAATTTTTATAAGGTCGTGATGGTTTGGATGGTGAACCCGGAGAAAAAGGCGAAAGAGGATGGAATGGAGAAGATGGTTTGCAAGGAATTCCAGGAGAAAAGGGAGATAGAGGTTTCCCAGGCCTTGTTGGTATCGCTGGAGAAATTGGTTTAACTGGAGAAAAAGGAGATAAAGGAGAAGATTGTATAACCTTACCCACGGAACAAGGAGAAAAGGGTGATAGAGGCTTCCCAGGTGACATTTTTATCAATTATTACTAAATAATCTGATTTGAATAAATATACAAAAATATATTAATGCCATTTGTAGGACCAATTGGACCCCCTGGTTTACCTGGTGAAAAAGGTGAAGTAGGATCCCCCGGATTACCAGGAGCAGATGGCCCTAAAGGTGTACCAGGACTTGATGGACTTCCAGGACCACCAGGCTTAAGAGGGTTATCAGGTGTACAAGGAGCTCCAGGACCAATAGGTCTTACAGGACCAATCGGTCCAATAGGGGCTCCAGGTGAACAAGGGCTTCCATGCGAGGTCTCTCCTGATTATCTCACTGGGATTTTACTTGTAAAACACAGTCAAAGTCAAACTGTACCAGAGTGTGAGCGAGGCCACGTGAAACTCTGGGAAGGTTATAGTCTTTTATACACCGATGGAGATGAAAGAGCACACTCTCAAGATTTAGGTATAGATTATTATTTGTGATTTCTTAATATTAATATATATTTTGATAAAATAAAATATAAATTTTTAATTAATCATTGAACGATTGTATGTAAGTGAATTGTATATAAAATTATAAATGATAGAATTTTTTATAATTATATATATAATATATACATGTGTTTTAAAAATATTAAATAAATCAGTATTCCTTTTTGCAAAATTAAAAATGCTTAGTATCCATATTTTCTTTTTTTACCTATGCTAATTTATAAAATATTGTAAAAATTTTATAAGGAATATAAATTGTTTTATATTATTTTTAGAATGCCATAATAGGTGCTTATTTAATAGTAATTGGTATTTATTATTTGTATTAAATTGTTTTTTATATTTATATTTTTTATCTATTCATTGTTGAATTGTATACGGTAAAATGATTCAAAAAATAGTTTATTACTTATTTTAAATGTAAAGTTTCACAAAAATTATAATTTTGTAAGCATATAATAAATTGCAACTATTTTTTTGTAATTTTATCACATTTCCCTTGTAAAATTTATGGAAGAATTTACAAATAATATCTATTAAATTATATATAAAATTATTTAAAAATTGTACATCTAACATTGAGAAATTGATAAATAATAAGAAGAAAATTATCAAAAATTTGTATAAATTAAATTTAATTATGTGTAAATAATACGAAACTATTAAATCATAAGTCATAAATTCAGTAATTTACCATTTTTTTATTTGCATTATATAGATGTTTATTTAAAATATTAGGTATTATTTTATAATTTTTGTAATAAATTATTTTTACTTACAATTTAAAAAAAATAAATAATTATTATTTATTTAGTATGTATATGTTTCATCAGGATTATTAGTTTTTGTTTGAAAAATGATCTAGAAATAAAAAAATATAATAGAGATAAATCATTTTTCTATAGAAGCTAGTCTACTTTATGTATTTTATATTGATCTTCTTAATTGCATTTTATAAATTTTATGAATAGGTTACGCTGGCTCTTGTGTAAGAAAATTTTCTACGATGCCATTTTTATTTTGTGATGTAAATAGTGTATGCCACTACGCTAGCAGAAATGATCGATCCTATTGGTTATCTACTAACAGTCCAATCCCTATGATGCCAGTTGAGGAAACTGATATTGAGGAATATATTTCTAGGTAATATTGACTTGAATATTTGTTATATTTTATTTAGATTATTTTAATTTTTTCCTGACTAGTTCGTAACGATTGTTTAGATCATGATTGCGTTTTGTGTAACAAAATTAATTATAAGATATAATTAGAAGTTCATTAACAACATTAACATTAAAATTAAAATTAAAAGCATATAAGTAAATGTTATAATTTTTATTTTGTGTTTAGTTTTTTATTTATAAAGAAGTATTATAATTAAAAGTTCAATTAAATAAATTAAAAATACAAGTAAGTACTATAAATATGAATTTTAATTTTGCAAATAAGTTTTTATCATTTATATATATATAACGATAAAAATTCAATAAAAACATAATTTAATAATAAATATTAAATACATTGAAATTTTTTAACGTATTGTACTGAAATAAAATTAATATTAATTTTTTTTAAACTAGTTATGTATAGAAATCGTATTAAATAATTATACATTAAATTGTAACCATATTAAAGTAACAAGATTATTTGTAATTGTAGATGTATTGTATGTGAAGTGCCAGCAAATGTTTTAGCAATTCATAGTCAATCACTTAGTATTCCAGAATGTCCAGATGGTTGGTCTGGTCTTTGGATAGGCTACAGCTTTGTAATGGTTTGTATTAATTTTTTATTTATTTTTGATAAGTAGCCATTTTATGTTCAAATTGGATATATATTATGTGTATATTATCATACAAAATTAATTTATATGTGATTAAAGCAACTTTATTAATTTCTTTGTCAAATTTTATTTTTTTTTTTATTTAAAGGTAAATTTAAAGGATTTAATTAATTTTTTATATTTTAAAAATTTCCTTTTTTTAATAAAGAAAAAGTATTTTATTTTATAAAATATTATTTTTTTCCAATTTATTCTTAATACTTTAAGATTTTTTTACAAATTTTACATTCATAAATACTTGTTGTTAATAAATAAGTACAGTATAAACACTTTTATTTGTTTATTAGAATAACAAGTTTTGCATCTTATAAATATATTCTTTTTTTTTATTTCGAAATATTGTAAACATTTTTATGGTTATTAATAAATATAATTAATATTAATATTAATATTTAGTTTCTTTTTATAAATAAGAATGACAAGTAGAATTATTATAATGTATAAATAAAAATTATAATTATGTAAATTTTGTTTAATTTCTTATATCATAAATATTACAGATTTATTATTGAAAAAACATTTTTCAAAATAATTCAAAATATGAATTAATTTTTTAAATTGATTCATTTAATTATGCGTAGCACACTGGAGCAGGTTCACAAGGTGGTGGACAGTCACTATCCAGCCCTGGATCTTGTCTAGAAGACTTCAGGGCCACTCCATTTATTGAGTGTAATGGTGCTAAAGGACATTGTCATTATTATTCAAATGAATTCAGTTTTTGGATGGCAACAATCGAAGACCGTGATCAGTTTCAAAAACCTGATAAGCAAACATTAAAGGCAGGCAATTTGCGGTCACGAATAAGTCGTTGTCAAGTATGTCTAAAGAACACGTAATGGGATTGGGTGCAAGCACTCATGCAGGGAAATATTGATTGATGAACTTATTTGTTGAGTTAATAATTAAAGTTTTAGATAAATAAAATCATAGATATATCGTTCATGATAATACAAAGACAATGATAATCTTTCTACTGTCCAAAGCTTTAAAAAAATTATTAATTATGAGAGAAAAAAGATCCAGAAGAAGGAGGGTGAAATAAAGTTAAAAAGTTATAAATTAAAATATCTGCAGATTCTTCAATTTTTATTAGTTTTTATTTTTATATATGTTATTAATATCTTACCATTTGTACTTTTAATTTGTCATCGGTATGCCTCCTATATATTTTTTTTAGTTATTGATTCCTCTTAGAGTGTACGATTTCTATATGCCTTTTTTAACGTTACCATTTAATCCTTTTGTTATTTTTATAATTGCATCATTATGTGTCTTACAATATTATTTAACATACGAAATTAAATGTATCCATATATGTTCAAGTATATTATAATCCAGTCTGGATTTCAAACTCTATAACGTGAAAAAAATTGCTAAATACTATTATGCATTACTTATATCATAATATGATATATAAAATTTTGTACATTAGAATACAAATATTACACAGTAATCTTGTGATGCCAGATATTTTATTATATAGATATTTTACTATATAATCGTAGAAAGTTGACATTAAGTAAAGTTTTTGTTATTTAGCTTGATTATCATTATGATTTTTTTAAGAAAAAAAATTAATTTATTTGAAATAAGGAATTGGATTTTAATCCTTTTACCATTAGATAATGCTTATTTACAACAGAGCTGCTTTATATCCTATGCTTTACATTTTCTCAATTGGAAAATTAATAATAATAGTTAATTTATTCTATTAAATTATTAATCTTTATTTTAATATGAATATATTTGTTATATTAAAATTAATGTATTTATCTTTATTATATATGTATAGGTATCAATTTTTGAACTTCAAATAAATTTCTTTTTCTGTAAATTCAAATGAGTTATTATTTATTTTGTGTATCTATAAATAAAAATTACATTTTTTATAAAAAAAAAGTTACATTATAAAAATTAATATAAATTATTAATTTTTATATAATTAGTGATTTCTATGCAAATGTTTATTACTTCAATAACATAACATGTTCATTTGTTGACTCTTGGAGATATTAAAGTTGAAATTTTATGTCTGTTGAGAAACTATACTTTTAAATGCAATTTATTATAATGTATAATGAAAATTTTGTAATATAAACATATAACAAATAAGTGCATTAGTTTCTTTCACATTCAAAATTAAATTTTAGTATTTTGAATATGTACGAACCATATATTACGTTTTGATTACGAGACAATCTTCGTAGACGTAACTTAAAAGAAACCGAATATATGGGTATATATATATAGTTTTGATTTAAAAAAAAATTCTGTGTTTGTATATATTTTAAAAAATGTAATTCAAATGTTACATTTCGTAAAGATCATTTTTTGTCAATAAATTTTTAAAAACGTATTTGTAAGTTCATATCCATTATTGATGAGATTTCTTTTACTTTGATATAATGCATTTTATTTAAGGGATTCATAATTAAAGTCAAATTATATTGTCTAAAAATATAGTACCGGGCTAGGAGGGCCAAATATCTAGAGTTAGGTGTAAACTCCCCGATGGTGGAAGGGAGGATTGCAGGCAAGTGGACAGGATAGTGCATGTATTCAATAATAAATAGCTTTGGTATTTGTTGTAGTTTATTGCGATAATTGCATTAGTTATATAATAATGATTTTTAGTTGATGTTTGAATGCCTTCGTTTCTTGAGTTTTGTATTGCTATTGCCACAGAGCTGTAATGTGCGTTGCATGTCCAGGTAGAAGGTCCAGTAGAAGCCTTCTGGTCCTCTATATGTAATGCACGTGGTGGTGGTGTTATATACGTAGAAGAACAAGGTCGTAAACCCCCGTGCTTCCTTGTGCAGTGGCACGTTGCAGTAGCTTGAATTTGCCTTGGTATTGTCTTATTGCTTACGTTGAAGGCTCTGCAGGTGCGCTTTTGGTGGCACTTCATCTTAGTCTGCAGATATTGCTGCGTACGGCGCCTCCTAAGTCTTTCTTGTGGGAGCTAAACTTGCCCCTTATGCGTTTGCAGATTGTGTTTGTGGGAGCTAAACTTGCCCCTTATGTGTTTGCAGATTGTGTGAGCTTGGTCGCTCTACAGTTCTTTACCTTGTGAGTTCTGCATATTTAGTGCTCTTGATGGCAGCTCGTGATGTCTGCAGACTGCCTCGTGCGGCAGCTTGTAGTTTATGTTTGTGTTTTTCTGGCTATACCTCGTATTGTTTGCTGAGTTTGCCTCGAACGGCTCCTTATAGGTTGTGATTATGTTGTGCCTTGCGCACCACTGTTTACTTGTTCCTTTTTCCTTGTCTTGCACTGCTGCAACTGTATGATTTGATTTGCGCTTATCTTGCACTTGTCATGAGTTGAATATGACTAGGCTTTGCCTCTTAATCGGCCTTTACTGTGTATGTCTACATCCTTGTTATTTGGCGTTCCCTTGGAGAAGAAGCCTTGCCGGCAATTCTCTGGTGAGAAGTGACTATCGTGCGCCTTGCCGGCGTCTTTCTTGAAGGCATTCTCGGCTACCGCGTGGTCCTTATGAATTTCCAATCAGAGCGCCTCTTTCTGGGCGTCTCCAATCGAATTGATTCTTTCGTTATTGGTGGCTCCAATTAGAGCGCTTCTTACTTGGATCCGCACCATAAGGGAGACTTCTTTGGCACGTTCTCGCTTCACTATCCGAGCCACATGTAGCTGGGTTTGACAACAGCATATGCCTTTAATATCCCTTTTACGGATGTAAGACGAGGTGGTTTTTGCTTATATTTTTATGACTTGATTATGCCAGAAGTATTATGACTTGTCGTCGATCGATGCTTTGTGGCGAGGCCGTGTCAAATGTCTCGTAGCATTAGTTTTATGACGGCTATTTGCTGGACACTTGGACATTTGTTCTCGCCAGATGTGTTTATGAATTGTATTTTCTTTACATATTCGACGTTTTGCTGAATTGTTTTAGATTTAGTTAATCCGAGGCGCGTTTGAATGTTTATTCCTCGAGTAGTCGAGAGTCGCTTTTTTTTACGGAATTCTTATCTCGAGTTTCCTAGATGTCTAATGAGCTGTGAGTTTCTACATTCTCGAACATATATTATGATATAAATATACATACACAATTTCTATATTGAATTCTACAGAATATTTAAAAGAATAATTAGACTATGTAAAATTAAAAATATAAAATTTATGTATGAACAATAACTAACTTAAAGAACATAATATGTTTACGGTTTATTATTGAATGGGTATATTAATGTTTTTGTGTATTTATTACAAATGCTGAATAAATTCTTAAAAATAAAAAATTTATTTTTTATTTTAAATTCATTTTTAAATAGTTTTGCGATCACTAAAATGGTCATAAACTTTATTCAAATTTTTCCAAATTTTATTTAATATAAGAATTAAGAATTAAATAAAAAATTTTTCATTTTAAATTTTTGTCTTCATAATAATTATAACTTAGTAAAATATATTAGTTCTGTTTTTATTATCTATATTCATAAATAAATAATAATTTATAAATTATAATAAAAATTATAATTTAAAATTCTATTATAGTTTTTATTTCCGGTATTCTTCAATTAATAAATGGTCTTGCTATTTTTTAATAAAATTGATTTTTAAAGTTTTATATTATTTAAACATTATATAAAATAAATTAATAGTACTTTAGACTTTTAAATAATAAATATTTGAATTACTTAATAAATTAATAATTTCTCATTTTTCAAATGATAGTAAATTATTTAAGTATTTTCTTAGTTATAATTATAGTTCCATATACATAAAGAGTTTAACTAAGAAATCTGTTATTGAAAATCCTGTTTTAGTTGTAACAAATTGTAAAATTATCATTTCAACCAGAAATTGTTTTTGCAAATGTAAGTGAATTTTGAAAACAGTATAAATATAATAAATAATATATTTTAAACATTTAAAATTGTAAAGCAGTTAATGTTAATGATAAAATGTTCGCATTATTAAAAAAAAATATAATATAACTAGCAAATACACAGACGTTAAGTTCTTATGTATATGGTTAATTATTAATGAAATAATCTATTGTGCGAAACAAGATTTTTTTTATATCTATTAAAATATAATTTTAATACATGATTTTGATAAACTTTTTTTGGGAAACAAAGATTAGTGTGGTTTCTTTATGATAAAAGTATGATTTGCGTCAAAATATAGATCGAAATCTTTATTATTGATAAGATAATTATTGAGATAATAAATTATTCTTCAAAGAACACTAATTTATGGAGCTATCGATAGTATTAACTGAAAATATTTCATAATAATAGCATAGCATTTACAATAATGGTTTAAAAGACTAAAATGCTCACAGCCATAAGGAACTAACTATATACTTTAAAAGTTAAATATTTTTATATAAAAATTTGGTTTTCAATAATTTACATTCTGACACTTGATCTTGAAGAAATGTTTTAAAAACATTAAAAATAAAACTATTTTACAATATTGGAAATGCTATCTTAATTAAAAACGTAGATGATGCAGCTTTTTAATTCATTTATAATAAAAATTTAAGATCATTAACTTTTTTTGAATTCATTAATTTCAGCTATAAATTCTATTGAAAAAGGTATTATATATCAAATCGGTATTTATAATTATAACCATTGTAAGGGAATATAATTTAAAACCAAACATTACAAATACATTATAAATACTATATAGTTTTATATACAAATAATAATGAATTAACAATTAATTTATTATTTAAAATCTATATTTGAAAATATTGTGTTAATATACATTTTTATACAGATCTTTTACTATTGATAAATTTTTAAAAAATAAAATTGAATATTTTGAAAGAAAATTAAAAGAAATATTTTAAAATATAAATATTTTTTAAAATACAACTGAAATTTCTTGGAAACCGTTATCATTGAAACATTAATCATGAAAATATAATATTACGAATTCGATTGTTATTTAACTAATGCAGTATACTTTTAAACGTATCTTATTTATCGTGTGAAAATAAAGTGATAAAAAATAATGTTTTATAATAGAAAATCAATATGTCAAAAGATGTAACATATTTACGATTTTTAGTATTTAAAATATCTTGAATCATTATTTTTTTAACATTCTACGATGAATTTGTAATTGCAGTTAAAAGTATTGCAATACAAATATTAAACATTTTCTAGTAATACTTATATAATAAAAATTATAATATATATATATATATATATATATATATATATATATATATAGATTTTAATTATGTATACAATATATCAACCGAAACCAGGAAATTAATCTGTAATAAGCATTTAAATTTCATGCATAATTGAAAGCGAAATGATTTTTTGCAACTTCATGTTATTTTTTGGTGTACAATGTTGTGCAGCATTTATTCATGGATAAAAATTTGGTTATGAAACACAATTTGTTTAAATTTTTATATTTTCAATTTAATAAATTAAAATTTATGATGCTATTATATACTCCTTATATTTTCTTTTATTATTCTACACATAAATAATGTATTTAAATTATTCAATTTTATAAATTTGGTGATAATTTAGTTGGTTAATTTACAAACTCTTACGACAATAATGTTTATGTTCATTTTTCATTTGTATTACTTATTTTTAAAGTCATTCTTTTTCAATAAACCTTATCTAGTAATTTTTATATGGTAAAATGATTAGATATGAAGTAATTTCTAAAAAATCTTTTGAAAATTTTACTACCTTAATTGCTAGGTAATTCAGGCAATATGTTTTGATTTTTAACCAATCTATTCAATTTTAGTATCTGCATTAATGTTTATTTTGTTTTCACTTATATAAAGATATATATTATATTTATACTATTTTCAATTTATACTATTATTTAATCAAAATAAATTTTCATTTATAAAAAAACAAGATTTTATGGAAAATAAAATTTATTAATATCATTTTTAATTAAAATAATAAATGCCAAAACTTCTACATAGTTCAATTTGAACCATTAATTAATTTCTAAGATTTTAGTTTGTTTAATTTTATTTTATTTACCTGTTTATAAATGACTATGATTGCAGTATATAGAAGAAGTAGATACAAAATATCCAAGAATCACATTATATATTTATAGATATATGTATAATAGTAAGTAATGTATCAAATAAAAAATTTATCATGTATTTTAAGAAAATGTTGATGTCTGGAAATATTTACTTTTTATGTTACGTATTATATCAACACAATTATTAAAAAAAGCTTTAAATATAGTAATATTTTAGTAATTGTTAATAAAATATATTAAAAACAATGACGTAAAGTGTTAAAAATCTCAAAGTAAATATACTACGTACGATTTAATTCAATTTTTAATGTATCATAATTTATTAAATCATAATTTACCATATCTTCGTACTACAAACACAAATATATAATTAAATACACAATTAAAAAGTTATAATTAAATCATCATCTACTTACTTTATTGTATTCACTGATTATTTTAACCATAAGTAAATATAGTTTGTTCTGTTTATACGCGAATTAGTCAAATTAAGCTTCGTGACTTAATGTATTATTTATTATTTAGCGAAATACGCTATTATACCCTTATTACAAGAAGTAAAATATTTCATAATTGCTACTTTAAATAATTATAATAGATAAGTATACCTGGCAAGCTAAAAGAAAAACTGTGAATTTATTATATTAGCTGTTTTGAATAAGAGCCTGATGCAATTTCCCATCTGTCATTGCAGTTATAAATGGTTTTACAAACATTCTAAAATTACTCTGGTTATTAAAAAATTGCTTATTATTATTCCGAATTTTCAGTAGTATTTGAAACTATTTAATACCTAATACGATTATATTTAAAAATTAAATTCAAACTAAATCAAATCAATTACTTTTACAAACTATATGCTGTCGAATGATCTTGGTAAAATTACATAAATTAGAATAAATGTAGTTTTCTTATAAGTAGTAGCAATAATACTGTATTATTTACTTTAGCAACATTGTAACCTATACTATAATTAGAAAGAAAACGATGCATTAAAGAGAGAATATGGTTCAGAAAGACATTTAGATTAAAGACATTATTTGTTTTAAAATTGATAACTGTAAAAAAAAGTTTACGTATAGTTTTATTTCAAGGACTTATAAAGAAAGTGAGATGAAAAATATGCAATTAAAATACTAGATAGAAATATTAAACATTTCTCGATATATAAATGATAGTTGCTCGAATATTTACAACTATTCGAATCAATTCTAAATAATAGTATTCATAGTTTTTGTTCAAATATTCAGATGTGGGTCAACTAAATTATTATGGTGTAATATTAGTTAATATATGAAGTTTTAAAATACGATATTCCACGATAAATAGCGATTTTTTAAATTTATATTCAAATTATAATGTTGCTATGATATGTAACTTATTAATGCATTTACAACTGTTAATATACAGCAATGATTAAATCAATTAATGATAGAAAAATACGGAAAAAGACGCATATACTAATATATTCATCGGTACATTAATAAACTATTATCAATAAGACATACCAGAAAGGTGTTAGAATAATTAATAGAAAAATTCATTATTCGTGAGAATAGATAGTTGACCTTATTTAGTATTTGAATATTGTCAACTATAAAAGAAAAAGTATAGTAAATGTCAATGTATTTAAGTAATTCATTTAAAAAATATTTAAAACATTTATTTGAAAACATTGATTAAATAATTAAATATTTTTAATATTTTTAATATCAATATAATAATATTTTTAATACTTTAAATCTTTCATGCAGTTATTATATACCTAATGCAATTTGTATAACATAAAACTATCTGTACGAGATTTGAATAAATATTATTACACTTTTAAATGCTAGTAATATTTTGTTATTCTAATGATATTTTGTATCTTTAAATTGAGTAATTACATAATTAAAAAGATATTTCCTTGCTGTACTTTATAAATTATAATTATTATTTTATCTGATAGAATCATATATATTTAGAATTATTTTGTAACATGTACATATTTAAGCATCTATGTAGTTTTTAATAAAATAATTTTTAATCAGAAAATTTGTTGGAAATTATAAATGGTACTTTATTTGCAGTATACACCAACATTTTGTATGAACATTGAACTAGAACTTTCGTTTTTTTTCTTTCCTTGAGTTACTGATTGTTAGAGAGATATTAATAGATAGATAAATATACAGAAAGAGAGGATATGAATTATAAGTATTGTGGTAGAGGAAGATTGTATCCAGGAGTATTTACAAGCAATAAAAGCCTCGCCATATTGATATAACATTGTAAGAGAAAGAAAGAAAGCAGCGATTTTCTCAAAAACAAAATTGGAAAGTCATTTGAAAGCATTGTTGAAAAAGAAAACGCATAAAAGAATGAGTTATTTAATTGCTTTTATAATAAATGAATTCTTTTCATAAACAGATCAACATGATTAAAATAATATGACAACTGTTACACATGAGTGCAATTCTAATTTATTATAATTATATATTAATATGATTATATATAGTTTTCATGAGTTATTATTATATAAGTATTGAATATTATTCAAAGAATTTTGATCAATATTTTGAAGATTCCTGACATCAAATGATATAAACTTTATGTTTTTAGGATTCAAATAAACTTAATCAAACAAGTTGTAGATGTAGTTGTAGATGTTGTAGTTGTAGATTCATATTTATTCAAAATTATATTTATTCAAAATTATTCATTCATAATCTAATATATATGAACTTAAATAAATATGATTATTTGTGGATATTTATTAAATTAAATATTTTGTATATGTATTCATATTCAAAACCGTTGGTTTACTTATATATAATAATATATCTATATATAATTTAATATTTAATACGTTACATCTAATTTTTGTATAAGATTTTGTTAATAATTGTCTCGATTAAATAATAACGAAAATTTTATTCATTATTTCATTTAAATTACAATTGACTCGTATGAGTAAAAGATAAGATTCTTCTAATATAAAATTTTTTTTAATTAATTAATTAATGAGTTAATTAGTTTAATTAAGATAACCTTTATTATAATACATTAGTTTGTCAATTTTTTGAATAACAGTATTCATATAATTATTGTAATAAATATAAAAGATTAAAATAAAGAGAAGCACAAGCTTTTAATTCAGTATTCATAACTAATCAATAATATTTCAAATTGTTTTATAAATTATACTAGTTTTTATTTTTAAACTAAAAATGTATATTAATTATTATTGTAATTTAGCTTATTATATATAAATAATTCATATTTCATTACTTTAACAAAATAATTAACTATTTTTTATTATATTTAAAAAATTGATTTGGTCGTATAGATAAGCTTGCATTTAAATAATAATATTGACAATATAATATTCATTGTATTATAAATACATAATTGTAATATTGCATATATTGCGCCCTATATGCAAAATCGTTTATTGTCTAAAGCGACAATAATTAATCTTTGAAATTAATATCTTAATATTTTTAACTGTATACAATAATGTTTATTATTTGAAGTGTAAACAATAATACTTATCTAATCATATATGTACTTTTTTATTTTTTGTATTGCCTTTTAATTTGATCAAAGTTATTAATATAGATTTAACAATATAGTTAAATCTATATTGTTGGATAATTTTATTTAATTCAAAAGAAAAGTAATATTAAAGTTGAAACTTACAAAAAGATTCAAATAGCGGAATGTTTTGAATTACAGAGTATAAAATATTCAAAAATCATTGCTCGTATGTTTAATAAAATCCGGACAGACGACATTCCACAATAAATATTCATATCTTCAAGCCTTGAAAGATCATTGAATGATCTGTTTACCTTTGAAGCTCAAATTCTAATTAATTTAAGTAAATATTTTCTTAGCTATGTTTTAGGTATTTAATATTTCTCTCAGCAATTGGAACTTATTTAAAATAATTCGCTATGATAAAAATAATATAAGCTGAATATAATAGAATTTTTATAAGCTATTTTGTGCTTATTATCAAACGATCCACAAGATTTTAAAGCATTCACTTCAATTATGACCAACTTGAATAAAAATTTTTTTGGTCATATTTTACGTATATGATCATTCACTTAGTTATTGAAATTTATTCAAAGTAATCCGCTATATTAAAAAATATGACATACATATTACTAAAGCTTACTATGCTATTTTATATTTATATCAAATATATTCTTTTATTAATAAATTATTTATTTATTTATTTATATTACAAAGTTACGGTTTATCACTATATATATCAATATTTCATTGGCATGAAAAAATATATAGTTATGTCTAACTTGTTAAATAAATTACTACTGTATTTAAAATTTAAATAAAAATTTTAATGTCTTTAATATGAAATATTCTAAAATAACACCGAAAACAAATAAATTAAACCTTTAATCTTTGGCTAATTATAAAAGAAGGTGTGGAATAAATCCAACCAATCCGACCGATTTATTCGTCCCCTATTTTTATTGTGCCAGTTTCTTGTTGGTATCTCTGTGTGATCCTGTGCTACGTCAATCAGTTAATTTAGCACCAAGCGATCACAATCGTGAATCTGCCGGTGTAATTCATATTACTAATTCGAACGAAAAAAGTTGTATATAAGTACAATATATAAAAAATATACTTAAAAAGCATTTTAAATCACAGTACATACAGTCGAAATAACGGTATCATGTATGATTTCTGAGAAAAAAATTAATTTCTCAAAATTTCATTTAAGTCGTTACATTTTTTAAAATTGAAGTTATGATATACGCATAATTTATTTGTTTTTGTTTTCAAAGTAGTTTAGTTTATAAATATTAGGTGAATATTATATATTGAAATGTCCAAAAATCCACTGGAATCGTCATTCAAAGAATGGAATGTACAAGCATCGTTAATTGCCAAAAGAACTAATAATCCAATCAGATCTATCATCGAAAATATTGTCGCAAAGCCAAATCCAAAAAAGCCGTTGATAGCATTATCTATTGGTAAATATATGAATTATATGAAGAGATTATTGTATAAGGAAATATTTTTTGACTATTTATAAATTTATGTATTACATGCATGAATATTTGACTTCTTAATGATTATTTTCTTTTTTTAAGAATACGGAAGATTTTGGAGATTGATTGATTTTATGATTTTGGAGAATAAAGTTCTCCACTCTTTTCTAAATATATTATATTCGAGATTAACATATTAGAAAAATATGTGAATATTTAAGATATTTTCATATTTTAAAGATTTGTATTAATTTACAATATTGAAATAATTTTGTATAAAAAAATAATGTTATAAAAATTGAAAAAGAAAAATGTTCAAGACATATAGTTACGTTAATTATTATCTATAATTTATAATATTTCAAATATAGTTTTATATATTCTATGTATCAATTATTAATCAATGTATCGATTATTATTGATCATATAAATACTTACGAAAAATTGAAAAACGTGCAACAAAATAGAATATATATCTTAGGAGTAAAAATTCAAAGTACATTTTGAACATATATAAAAATATATATGAATATATATTTGAATTAAATATCGTTATATTGGACTAATTGTTATAGATATATTTGAAATTTGATTAACTTGAGATTGTAATATATAAATGTGTGTGAGTGAATGAATGTGTGTGTAAAAATATATGGAAATGTATATATGATATAAACGTGTGTACATTTGCATAGATATATATGCATATATTGTTAAAAAATACTAATTTAATTCAATACTAAATTACAAAAATATTAATCTAATTCAATATTAAATTAAAATATATATTAATAATATTTATATTAAAAAGATAATAATTTCATAATTATAAATTATTCTTATTTATATACATTTATTTATATTTTTTTATATATATATTATATATATTTATATATACATATTCTTAATATAATAAATAATAACTGTAAGAAATAATAATTAATACATGTTTATAATGCATATATCAATTTAATAATAAAACCTTTTTAAATTGAATTATATTATTTGTTGATCCCTATTTTAATAATTAATAATATCATTGAAATAGATTATTAATGTTTATTATTCTACCTTTTTTATGTTTTATAGTAAAAAATTGTTGAATAAATATGCGATTTTTCATGGTAACAATAATAAGGCTTTAAAAGATTGATTGCTTTTACTTAACTCACAATTAAAAAGTTTATTTAGTCTAATAAAAATATATTAAAATGCAAAAAATAAAAATTTAGATATATTGTATTTTATATCTGCATATGCATTTGTACCATACATAATTATAATAAATATTTCTATCAATACTTTCAACATAAAAGTCTTTGATTATAAATTTATAAATTATATCTTTGTTTCACAATAGAAATATTTTTGAATTTGAATTGAACATACCTCAAATAAAATCTAGAATAATCATTGATATGATAACATTCAATACGATTCTGTATTTCAAAATAAAATGAAAATGATTAGATTTATTAAAATATCCTTTTTGTTTAATAGGTTTATTATTTAAATGCATTTTACCAACTATATGATTTATTTTATATTATTTTATATAATAAAATTGCTATTATTATTTTATTATCATTGCAATTGTTATTTTTATAAGTATTTCATAATGTAAATAACTTAATTTATATATGTTTTTTTAAATAATATAATAATTATTAAAAACTTTTAAAAAAAAATTCATACTTACGATTTCGGTATTTTCTATAAGCCCATAATATTTGTGATAAATACTCTATTTAAAAATATTATAAATATTATTTTAAAAGAAAATTATATCATGGCTACTTTAATTAATTTAAATCATAAAATCTTCTTTTGATTATTATAAAGAATGAACGAATAGAATATGCTGACGGCTTTTACCTTTTGTGGTATTGTTATAACAAACATATTATACAACTTTTTTTTGTAATATATATTATTCTACATTAATAAAATTATAACAAATAATAATTAACAAATAAATTAACTAATTAATTAATAATAATTATTATTATTAATAATTAATTATTTATTATTTATTAAGACATTTATATAAGAACTCCTTTGATTTCTTATAGATACAATAAATCATAACATTTTTCTTAAAACACGGTAAATTATTATTGTGACTAAAATTATTTTTCAATTTCATAATACTCAATTAAATATAGTATCTTATATATAGTAAATAATTCTTTATGGTTTCATAAATTATATTATATCATTAATTGAATAAAATTATATAATTTATTTGCTTTTATTAAGTATTAAAATTTCAGCATCACAAGATATAATTGTGAATCAATTTACATCGATCCTATTTATTAAACTATTTATTACTATTTCGTAGTAATCTACATAAGTTTTAATTTATAAAAATAGATATAGATTTTACTATTTAAAATTAGTACTGAAAAACTAAATACAAAAATATACTTCAATATAAAGAATAATTATATATTAACTAGTAATATTCAAAACAATTCAATTGTTTTAAACTGCGGTATAGTTAAAAAATACTTATAATTATCGAATATTATTCTTTTAAAAATGTTTTATTAATATTAAAAATGATCTATTATAAATTTATAAAAATTTATGTTTTTAATTATGAAAAAAATTGAAAGCGTGAATCATAATTATTTTGATTTATAAAAATCTTTAAAATTTTACCTCAATTTTATTATATATATATTTTATAATCTCATAAATATTAAAGTAATAATATTATTTTAAAAAATGACTTTTTGTATCATTTGTTCAATTCAATTTCATCTAAATTTTACTAATTAATTATATTTTTCACAAATAATGTACAGACAATATATATAACGAATATATAGATTAATATAAGTAATATTATTTAAAAATAGGACTTCTAAATAAATAAATTAAAATCCTTTACAATTCTGTCTATTTTACAAATTTATAATTTAATGATAAATATATGATCATATATATTTCAAATGTAGATAGATAAATGATATAAAAAATGTGCTTTCTTAAGATAGTAATAAAATAGTTTTTTAAGGCGATCCTACAACATTTGGTAATTTAAAACCAGCAAAAGTAATGATAGAAGCTATGAAAGAGAGTATCGAGTCTCAATTATATAATGGTTACGCACCCAGCACAGGTATGTAAAATATCGAATATGTACATATTCACTAAATAAATTGTAGAAAGCTAAGCAAAAATGAAATAGAATATTTATTCATAAATCTAAAAATACAATTAAATTATTTATTTAGTTTGAAATAGTAATATTTTTATTATATTTAGGATTTGAAGAGGCAAGGCGAGCAGTAGCAGAATACAGTTCTAATGACAATGTTACAGTAGATGTGAAAGTAAGTTGTTTTTATATTTATATTAAAATTCAGTTATAAACAATAAAACACTATGATTTTAAAAATATTTTTGATAAATTAAAAAAAATGAAACATAATCAATTATATACCTACAAACTTCTTCGTTATTATAATTCATTTAAATGTGTTTGTGTATTGTAAATTGAATATTACTGTTTTGTACTTAATCAAATATTTTATTTATTTTTATTCACTAATTTCTTTCAGTAACTCCATATTCTTTTATTATTATTTTATTTTTCGCTTACTATTAATTGATTTACATTATATTATATATTTGATATACGAATAATTCATTAACAAATTTTACAAGCAAATTTCAAATTATTTGGAATAAGACAATGTTTTATTAAAGCATATATATTAATATTCCTATTATATATTTATATAATAATATATTGTTATATTATAGTATTCATTCTAAAATGCAAAATATCTTAGTAATAATCGCTTATTTCTATGAACACATAGCTATAATTAACAATATTACATTTATTTTGATTTATTATACAATTGTTATTATAATAATTTTCATTTCTGCTAATTGCACTAATAACTTTATACATAGTAATTTTTAATTGAATATTTCTACATTATCGATTAATATCAATTTTATCTTAAACTTTTATGAAATGTTACAGTATTATTCAGACGAATAATTTATAGTTTTAAAATTTTATTCATAGATGTGGTTTTGAAATGGCCTTATTTCTATTAATTGTTAAAATTTTAGTGAAATATAAGTATAATATAAAGTTCTATTAAAATATATAATTTCAATCGATTTCGTTTTTTTTATAATTAGTACAAATCAATTTATATTTTATTATACAAGTTTAAAGTATTATTCTCCAGTTCCAGTAAATTTCCTATATATTCTCTATGTTTTATACGCTTACAGCATATTTTTTACAATTTCAAATTTACTTATTTTCATTATCATTAACTTATTGTCAATTAGCTTAGTATTTTAGTTTATTTTTAATTAACAGAAAATTAATTAATAGAATTTTATTTTTATGATATTATTAAATCAAATATAGTTAGGTTTTATAATTTTCGAAACATACACTTTATGTTTTCGTATTCTTTGCCTTAATTTTATATAATTCCCGTATTTACATATATTTAAATGTTTGTTTTTGTATGTATATATATATATATATAATCTACCTATTTGTTTGTAAAAGTTTATAATATTATTATAATATGTAACTTGCTTCGAATTAGATTTTCTTAAGGCTAATTATTTGTAAAACTAAATATATAAATTAACTTTTTTTTATCAATCAAAGCTCTTTATTGTTTTTGATAAGAATCTATTAATGCAGAGAAAATAAACAAGTTATGATTTAGTATTAGCTCCGATGTAGCTCAATGTTGTTATCAACCGACAAATTCATAGTTCCTTTTCCTGACACTAATAAATTTTGTTGTATTTCGTAAAAATACACGCGTCGAATTCAAAAGTGTATATAAAGTAATTTAATATACTATTTTATGTCGATAGTTGTTCTTTATCTACCTCGTCAGTCTCGTAAATTTTTTTTCTAAATCAAAACACTCTTTAATGAACTCATCCAAATTCTTGATGACGTAGTGTGAAGTGCGGTTTCAGATCTTTCAGATTTCTTAATGATATATTTATATTTATGATTAATATATAAAATTATGAGATAAAATAGTTAAAAAATGTTTTTTGCTAAAAATAATATATATTAAGAATGAAATCAATATTAAATAATAAATGAAGCAAATAGTATAAGTATAATGTTCAGGATATAACTGCATATTAACTTTATGTGTAATTACTTTTTAAATATTTACAAAATTTTCACCAATTTGTGATTAAAAATATTATTTGTAAGTACTTTTATTTGATATATTATAATATATAATTATTATATTATAATTTAAATTACAGTTAAATATTTAAAATATAAATTAAAAAGTATACTTAAAAAACTTTGTATAAAATAATTCTTATGTAGTAATATGAATTTTTAGGAACTGTTTGGAATTCCAGCCACCCGGTGGTCAGGAGACCAAGGTGGTTGGGTTAAAACATACCTCGGTTTTACTGGTGGAAAGGGGGGGGGGGGGAGAGGTTAATGCATCAATTCAGTGTAAGCACAATTGGTTTTCGTGACTTTTATTTAAGGTTAAGTTATAATTGATCTATGTTTCACCGGTAATTGTAAGTATTGTTGAGCTCGTCGTGTGATCCTGACAGTTGGCAGAGAAACTACAGGACGTCGTCCAGGTGTGCAAGGTGAGACTGATCTTATCTGCGAGCGTGTGACAAGTCGTATCGCCCTTGTAACAGTATTACGGAAATTTCTCTCTCTGTAGGCGTGTTATTAGTAGCTGCGCCTCTCCTCATTAGATATGAGAATTAGGTTTAATGAAGGCGCGTGGCCAATGGCGGAGCTAGATAGATTGTGATAGATTATGGTACTAGGTAGATTGTGAGCAATTGCGTCAGGTAGGTAAATGATAATTATCCATGCTAGAGGCTAATGGCGGCACCTTCGTAGCAGTCTGAATAAAATTCGAAGTCGCTGAAGGCTTACCGCGAGCAATTTGCGCCTGGTGTCAATAATAGTAATTATCTTTCTGGCGGCGCAAGTCAATGACGACGCCCTCGTAACGGTCTGATGAGAATCAAGTTGCAGAGAGCTTACCGCGAGCATATGTGCCTGCTAGCAATCAGATGGTAATTAATTACGAGAGACGCACCACAAATGGCGGCGCCCTTTTAGCGGTCTTATGAGAATCGAGTTGCAGAGGGCTCACCGCGAGCGATTTGCGCCGGATTGCAATAGGTTGATAATTAATGAATGGCGTACCTTGCACGGATCCCCGTAGACAGACGTGTAGACCTTCGCTTAGATGTGACTTGCACTATTTCTTCAAGACTCACTGAACAAGACTGATTTGCTTCGACGCGCGCTGCCCTTAATATATGCAAGCGCTTGTCGTTGAGCCTGGCGGTAATACCTTAGTGTTGCTATGCTGAAAATTCCCGCGTGCCGTTTGATTTTCAGTTCCAGAAATTTCTGTCTATTGTCGAAAGGCAAGTCTTTGCCGATTGGAGACTTCTCCGTAGTTGTTATGCGGATAAATTGCAGGACTTTCTTAGGCAAAGGCTTTAAAATTTACCGAGAATTTATGTAGCGAATTTTTATGACATTACAAGTTATAATGATTTCAATTTTGTGGAAATTGAAATTTTGCTGTTTGGCGCTCCAATCCTAAACAAAGACGGTACTTCTTTTCTTTAAAAATAAATACACAATTTAATTGGACGAATTTTTTATTTAATTTTAAATACAATATTATTTCAAAGTGTATTTATGTTTCATTTTATCCTAGTTGACAAGCTTCCATAGGAACTCAGTTATATATCGCATTCCTGAACGAATGTAAATGATTTGTAGGATGTTGTGCTGTGTAGTGGATGCTCGTGTGCCCTTGATCTTTGCATCACGGCATTGGCTCGTGAAGGACAAAACATCCTGATTCCTCGACCCGGTTTTTCAATTTATCAAACACTTGCTGAGGCACTTGGTATTACCGTGAAATTTTACAAGCTTTCCGTGAGTAAATTGTAAATAAAAATCTATTATTTGGAAGAGAAACAATTGAGACTTCCCATTTTCATGTGAATGATCCTTAATATATTGTTTTTCGAATTATAAAACTATTATAATAAAGACAGATATGAATCTTTGCTTATTAATATTAATTTTGAATTTAGCCAGAATTGGACTGGAAAATTGATCTGGACGATTTGGAAACACAAATTGATGCATCTACAGCAGCAATCGTCATTAATAATCCTTCAAATCCTTGCGGTTCAGTTTTCAGTCGTCAACATCTATTAGATATTTTGGAAATCGCTTTCAAATACTACGTTCCAATAATCGCTGATGAAATTTATGAATATATGGTAAATCTTTATTGGATTAATTTATTCAAAATTAATATCAAGGATATTAAGTTATTTTATATTATTTGAAAATATTTTTTCTTTTTACAAATTGAGAGTAATTCGTAAAAATTTTTAATTTCATAAAGTAATTTTTCATTATAATAAAATTGTAAATAACTGTCAATAATAAAAAATTGCTTATTATGCATTTAAATATTATTAATAAATCAGATCTTATGTTTATATATTTAAAAAAAACATAGGATTATCACTAAAAGTAAATAAAAACATGAATAGATTATTTGTGTTTTAATTTAAAAATATGTTAAAAATAATAATTACAATAATAATTAAATAATACTTTATTTTTAATTTGGCTTATTTATTATATTATGAAATAGAATTATTAGTTTGTTTCAATTTTTTTTTGAATTTTTACTAATATAAAAGTTCAAAAAGATGTATTATATATGATAGTATATGCATTTAATTACAGAAAATTCATAAAATACGAGTAGGATATAAATAAGTATAGTATATATATTTATATAATTGATAAAAAGCGGATCTGACTGTAAATGAAATATACATGAATATAAGTTAGCTTTTCTTCAATAAAAATAATATATTTAGTAGTAAGCATTTGTGGACGATTTTCAGAATTACAGTAATTTTAACTTTTTTCATTGAATTTTTAGTTTACATAAAATGGTATACAATATTGTAAGAAATCTCGATCAAATTGATTATATAAATCAATTAATTTTATCAACCGTGTATGATTTGTAATATTAGAATAATATAAAAAAACTGTGAGAAAAGGCAATTTACAGATTTTTTATATTATTTTATATTATAGGGACAAGTTTTATAATTTCTACTTCTAGAGGATATATTTTTTGACGGTGCGTAATTTATTCGTTATTTTTTCATTATCAATTGAAACCTTTGCATAGGATTTAAATACGAATAAATCTTTAAATAGATTTGACAGAGTAATTACCATGTTAATAGATATATTATTTATTTACTTTGAACAGGTATTTCTTGGGCATACATACCATTCCTTGGCATCTTTATCAACGCAAGTACCTATTTTATCTTGCAGTGGATTGACGAAAAGGTACATAATTAATTTTATTATTCCATAAGAAATATTATTTTAATAATTTTGTTTGTAACTATTAATTACATTTTCAATAATTATTTTAATTATGATTTATAAAAGTTTATAGTTAATATACATTCTTTTAAAAAATTGAACAAATGTCGTATAATACATACATTTTTTATTATCTGCTATACAGTACAAATTAAATTTTCCTATTATTAATTAATTATAAATTTAATATCGTATAGCAAGTATTGAATTTTATTGTATGTGCATTCATTTATATTTTTAAAATTAATTTTTTTAGTAAATTTTTAGAATTTTGATTTTTTCTATTATTTTTCTAATTTTAATCCAAAAATATTGAAACAAACCTATTTATATATTTTTAAAACAACTTAGAATATATATATTGAATTTATTAATATTTTTGTTGAGCAATAAAAATATTAGAATGATATAAAATATTCACTTTTTAAAGTTTTTATAAGTATATATTATCTTAAACAATATAAATTAATAACTTCATGTTAAATGTGCAATAAACATTATTTATTTGGCTTTTATACTTAATATTATTCAATTATACATATATAATTATTAATAATAATTTGAATTAGTTCATCAGATAATGAAATTTTATTTTTTAAATAATTTTATAAACATATACAAATATAAAGTAAAATATAAAGTATACAAAAATCTATCAAAAATGTAATAATATTTTGGAGATTGTATAAGTAATAAAAACAATTAGTAAAAAGTTCTTAAGTAAAAGAGGTAACATTGTTCAAAGTTAATGTTTTATTATAATACATTAGAATTATGTAAAATATTCAAAATAATTTAATGAATAATTTGCTGAAAGATATATAATCAATTTAATTTCAACTCGTATCAAACTTATTATTTAGCAAGTATATTAGAAGATTCATGTTCTCGTAATTATAAAAATATATGAGCACATTTTAAATGTTGATTATTAATAATTATTCTTATTAATAAAATATTAATTCTTAATATTAACCAAATGCATTCAATATATCAGGCAAAATTTTATATATGTCTGAAGCAAGTAAATAAGATTAACTTAGAGAGATATTTTTATAAGAGAGTAATTATTACAATTCAGATCCAATATTGTTTTATTTGTCTCTACTGAGACTATATCAAATATCAAAAAATATTGGGCCTTCTAAGTTCACTGATATTGTTTTATGCTAACTAAGATGCATAGCCTATTCTGTTTATATAATTGATTATCAATCGGCATTACGGCAAGGAATTATATAATTTGAATTACTCAAATACCTATAATTCATATTATTGTAATTCTGGACTGTCCTTCTATGTGTTGTACCTCATTATATTACTTTCTAACTCATTTATAAAAATACATAAGTGTATGCGTGCTCTTACGAGATATTGACTTGTCTCGCTCTATTGCTATTTTTCAAATATATATATATATATATTTAGTGCATAATTAATAATAAATACATAATTATAGTATAAATTAACTTAAGTGATCTTTTTAAATTTACTATTTAATTATTTAATCGTTTAGGATAAATAAAAGTGAAAGATTTTAAAAATATTTCTAAACATAGACAATATGAAAAAACAAGTTCATAAAAATTATATCATCTTAAATCTTAACGAAAAATTAATAAATGAATGATATACTGTTCTATGATTTAGCATATCAATATTTTAATATAAGATTTAAATTTTTTAACTGCATACAAAAATGATTATTGCAATAAAATTTGTTACAAAATAATTTAATGAACCGGCATGTACAAAAATGAAATCTATTGTGACCGACTTGTGCACTTGGGCTCGCTGCTTGCTACTATCTTACTTGAATGGTTCTCAAACAGTATTATATTATATCACAGCGTTGTTGATTTCTTCTTCCAACTCCTTTTCTGGTCGGCGATCTACTTAAAATTTCCAGTTTGTCAGCATGTTCCCCTGTGGTGGCTCTGGTAATAGCTTGTTGAATACGCACACGAAGGTGAAGGCGTGTTCATTATGTGGCGGCTCTGCTTAGAGAGTGAAAGCAACTGTTCCATGGCGATCCTGCTAAGACAAACCGTGTTCCGTGCCATGGCGTTGTCATTAAGAGAGAGAGAGAGTGAGAGTCGTTGCGTGCTTGCTTTATATATGTACTTAACAGTTCAGTTAGCTGGCAACAATGGACAGTTGTTGCTATGCGGAAAAAATTGCAGGACGTTCGAGAGTAAAGCTTTAAAAGTTTCTAGGCTTCCGGGAAAGCAAAGCTTTAGAAGGTTGGAGAATTCCAACCGACGTTGCTATACGGATACCAGATAAATATTGTAAAACGTTCGAAGGTATTTGAGAATTCTCGAAATCAAACGTTTACAAAATTCGAGAGCTAGAAGGATTATAAATTTCCAAGATCCAAAGGTCTTGGAAAGTGCTCCAACCCTGGACAATATTGCTGTAATTCATTTTTAAAAATACATTATTTTCAACTGCTCAAACTCTAAGTGCATATAATGTATGAGATAATATAAATTATAGACATGAACATTTATAAACTTATCTTGAAATTTTACTCAACAAAATTAAATTATGTTCTCTAAATGTGGAAGCACTTTTAATATATTTCAAATTTTAATATTTTGAACTATCTCAAATATAACGGAATTGTTGATATAAATGAAATCTTAGCGCCCATTTTTTTAATTTATATTTCTGTTTCTAAATTTATTTAAATGAAATGAAAAATAAATATATACATAATACAGTATAGATTTATTTATTTTTAATAAATTCAAAATTTACATGAATTTTTTTTCACTTTCACGTTAAATTCAACTTTAAATGATTTTGTCGGTTGTATTTCAAATATATAATTGTAAATATGCAGCAGTAATTTATTCATTTTCAGATTTTTAGTACCAGGTTGGAGAATGGGATGGATTATCATTCACGATCGTCAAAATATATTAGATAAAGAAGTAAGTATACAGAGTAATTCGTGTCTAAATCGATATTTCGTTGAAATATTATTGAATATTAAAACTAAAATTTAGACAAGATCATGGTTAATCTTTAGATTTTTAGAATGTAATGTAAAAAATAAAAATATATTTTGTTTGTGATTATCTAATTTCTTTTTAAATGTATAACTATCGTTTTCGTAGTTTTTTACAAAAAATAAACTTGTATTTATTTTATAATATTTTTCAAATAAAATTTTAAACGAAATTAAATTTATGCTTATATTTTTTCATTTTTTATGACAAAATAGAATTTATAAATATAACATTTTATGAATATAATATTATATCGACAATATAGTTTTATTGTTAAAATATTTATTGAATGATATCAAAAATTTGAATTCATATAGAAGATATTATTTCATCCTAATATTTTTATTATGTAATTCTATAATCACATTCAATCATGAAATTATTTTATTTTCAATAGCTATTAAAATATATACTATTTTAATATTAAATTTTCTTATGTTAAATTATCGTTTTCGTTATTGTTCTAGAGATAATAAGTAAATTTTAATTCAACAAATTCGTGTTTTAAACTCTTACCAAATAGTAAATGAATTATAGTAATATATTAATTTATAGAAAATAATGTTTATTTTGAAGAACTCAGCAATTTGTATATTTGTAGATCAGGAAAGCATTACAGTGTTTAAGTCAACGAATAATCGGTAGTAATACGATCGTTCAAGGCGCCCTTTCAAAAATACTTAAAGAAACTCCACAAAAGTTTTTTGATAATATTATGCAAACTTTACATGTAAGTTCTAAATTTTTAAATATATAATAGTCGTTTAAAAGAGTATAATAGAAAGTATTACCCATACATGCAATACTCTACAAATACTTACGTAAATTGTACGATTTGATCAATAATTTACATTTGCAGTTACAGACTACTTCGTATGTTTACTAAGCTTAAAAAATAATTTTATTTTACATATATCAATCTTTTAATTGATTTATAGATTACAACATTTAGAAAAAAAAATTTAATTGTAACATAGAAAATTTGAAGACGCTATATTAATTCAATTAATGAATATTTAATATTCACTTTTAAAACAATTTTATTGTATTATATTTCAGTTATACATGTTAATCCTATATATATAAAATACCTATTTTATTGCATTCTTATAAATCAAACTTCAACTTCTATAATCAATTCAGCGGAAGTAAATTATTAATTAATATATTTTATTAATTTAAAAAAGTGTACAATTATGAATTATAGGATTAAATCACGACATATAATCAATTCATATATATTGTATATAATTCATATGTTTTCAAAATTTCAAACAAAATTTCAAAAAATTAAAAATTTTATATTTAAAAATTTTGGAACAAGAAAATTTTGAGCAATTTTTAATAACTTTGATATGTTTGGAACAATTTTGAATTTAGAAAAAGGAATATAGTTTCTGAGGAATTACTGTTGTTATTAATTATTATTATTTATTTTTACAAAAGTTACAAATTTATTTGTGCAAAGTACGTTATATACTATGCAAAATATTTCTTGAATTCTAATTTAATGAAATTTAGTTTGCATGTTATTTTATTTTAATCTATATAGATGTATTTTATTATCTGATTTCTATAATAATTATATATTAATTCTAATTACATGATTTACTTAAATTGTCATTGGTTCTTTTTAAAGCCTAGAGCTTCATTAACTCATAATTGAAAAATTATTTAACTAATTAATTAAACAAATTAAAATCGATTAACTAGGTTATAGTTCAATAAAATTACAAAAAAAACCAATCAAAACTAATTAATGAATAGCTTTTAACCAATTCTTCATTTTAAAGATTAGAATACAAATTTAAGTAAAGTATATTGCAAATATATTTTAGTTTTTTAATATTCCTATTTCAAATTTTATTTGTATTTAAATATTTATTATATATTTTATGACTTTAGAGAATTCTTAAAATTGATTAGTTAATAGTATTATAATTACGAGTTGAACTTGCTTAGATACAGACGGTTCCTTCTAATTTATCTTTTTCAAAGTTCTAATTCTAATTGATTAAAGGTATTTTAATACTGAACATATTACTAAACTACATTCTTTTAAATACATTTCATTGTGATATTAAAAATTGTAATATATTATCAACAGGCTCATGCTAGACTTACTTACAATTACATCTCTAAAATACCAGGATTGACACCTATTATGCCGCACGGTGCAATGTATATGATGGTAAGTTATAGATATTTATTATTAAATTAATTTAATTTTAATTTTTCGTAAATTACTATTCTTATATTGGAACATTTTGATATAATTAAATTACATTTAATTTGGAAAGGAATATCTTTTAGAAGTGATGGAAAGCATCTTAAAAAATGAGTAAACAAAAGGTTGTTTAATAAAAACCTGCTTATATAATAAAATCATTGAAACTCTCATAGGTACACATCGATCTGCCAAGCTTTCCACAGTTCAATACTGAAATCGAGTTTATTGAAAGACTCTTATCAGAAGAATCCGTTTTCTGTTTACCCGGACAGGTAATTTTTTCGGTGATTTTTTTTTCATTTTTGGTATTATTAGTGTTTATACATTTAACAAATAAAAATAAAAATATGATTATGAAAAATATTCTTTTATGATAAAAATTTCAATATTTTATTTATTTTTGCATGTTTATATAACATGAAATGTTCGTTTGAAACAAATTTTGTAAATGATTCAATTATTGTAAATTAAAATTTTTTTAAAAATTTAAAATTAAATATAATCTTTTAAAAGTCAATATTATTGTTGCTAGGTAACAGTAATGTGCATATTTTACATACAAAATTTCTAATTCCTTTAAAAAATCTATATTAATTTAAAAGTAATTATTGTTTTTCCTGGTTATCACACTTCCATTTTACAAGAATTAAATTTTTTATTCTTTTTATAATTCAACCCCCATAAATACATCTTATTTCATAGCTTAATTCATACCATATTTTAATTTATTAAAAATGTCTTTTATATTATACATACATTAAAATTATGAATCATTTATTATATAAAATAACTTCTTGTCTATAAAAATTCTTATATATTAATGTGATAATGTTGTAAATAAAAAATTATAATAGATATAGAACTATACCATATATTTAATATAAAATCATCAAAAAGTTCACATATAAAATTTAGATAAAAAAAATAATAAATATTGTAATTCTAGTTGATCAAAATAAAGAATTACGAACACTAATGAATTCATTTTGATTATTAAAAAATTAATAAAAAATAATAGTATCAAAAATGAAAAATTATTATTTAAAATTTAGAAATTATTATATATAAAATAAAATGATTTTTATTTTTCTGTTACAGTGCTTTAGTTACCCCTCTTATATACGGTTAGTAATAACAGTACCTCAACAACTACTCAAGGAAGCTTGCATAAGAATTCAGGGGTTTTGTATAAAGTATCACATACAAAATAACTCAACAGATTCTGTTAATAATATTAACATTCTTTATTAAATATTTTATTTTATATATTTATTATTAGTAAATATATAATAAATTCATTTGTCTAAATTTAAAACATTATTTTTTATAAAATACTTAACAATTGTTTAGAAATATTTATAACCAATATATAATTTAAATATTAACCATAAGTGGTTATTGTCCGTAATAAATATGTTTGAATGTATGATATACACATAAAGATAATCAAATTATAAGTTGTTTAAGATTTAAAGATTATAAATTACCTATGAATACATATTTATAATTAAAAAGATTTTAATTATTACTATTATCTATAACAATAATTTAATACGTGATAATTGATATTCATAGAAAGATAGATAGATATAAAATTATATAGTAATAATTGTAGTTCTTATATTATCGATACATACTAAACAATAGTGATATGAATAAATAAAAACAGATATCTATTTCATCTCATTTAATTAATTGTAATATCATTAAATCTCAATTAATTTCATAATTCAATTTAGTAAAATATTAAAAATCTTAATATTTTTAAACTACGAAACAGGAAAAAATGCAAAACTATTCGTATTTTAATCGTATTTTAGTAATTAATTGAGATAAAATAGATAATAATTTGTGTACACAAAACTTTTATTGATTGATAATTTTACTGTTTACAATAGAACAATAATATAAGAACGTCAATTTATTCTGGGGAAAAACAATTGAAATTATTTAACTATAACACCGTTTTAATTGAATACAATTTACAACATATATAATTACACATATACAGCATATACAATAATATTAGGAAAAATAATAAATTTTATTATAAATAAATGCACATAATTTTATAGTCACGAACAATCCTGAATAAGATACAATTTTTAATAATAATAGGATAAATTATTTACTGTAAATAAGATTGCATTTATTTATACCTGGTTACATCAAGTACTTTTCATTTGATTAAATATGATATTTTATATTTTTAATATAAAAAATTCTATTAAATTTACGTAATTTCTTTATGAAACAGTAGTGTTATAAATAAATGCAGATACAATTCATTTTATTTTATGCACATTTAACTTGATGCACGTTCTAAAATTTGTTAACATTTTTATTTAGTTTTCAGAATATATATCATACTTATTTACATTAAATTAAGATAAAATAACCAAAATGCCTTAAATTTCAAATAAGTATGTTAATAAAATTATTTTAAATGTAATCAAACGTTATTAATGTAATAAATATTTAACTAATTATGATAAATTAAAAAACGTAGCATTTGCAATAAATATAGTAACAAAAACATTTTTTTTAATATTAAGAAACAAATATAAAACAAATTCACATAAGTAGAAAATTATAGTTTTAATAAATATTTAGAATATTTTTTTTTACAATTTTTAATTTATTTAATATAGATTAATGTAAATTTATCAAATAAGATAGCGACAGGATATTTTATAAGAGGAATTTATTAGGTTTTTCTATAATAAGTATAAAAAATTTGGCATAAGTAGACAAGTATTTAAAAATAGATGGTTTAACAAAAATTTAATTTAAAGAGTAAATTGAAAAAGTTTAATATTTTAAATTAAAAGAAATTTTATGAATTATTTTAATATTTGTATTAATATTGATTATATTAGAAAATTATTATTAAAACACGTTAAATAAAAATAGAAAAGTTTTTGATTAAATATAATTTTTAAACAATTTTAAAAACATGTATAATTTACAGTTAAATTAGAAATTAATTAAGAGTTATTCAATATTGCTTTCGTATAACATTACCTTAAACCAATTTTAATCAGTAAAAAATCAAAAAATTGTTAAGTATGAAAAAATAAATTATAGATTTCTCCATATAAATTTATTGAACAAGTAGGAAATCGTCAAAATAGTCAAAAGAAGTAAAATGAAGTAGATCGAGAAACTTTGAGCCGCATGGTATGGAGTTCTATATATATATAGATCTATATATCTAGCGGGCGAGCAAGGGCTGATAGCATGCTACTTCTTTTCCTAATTATTGCAACTATGTGTGCGCACGCTTGATCGCGTCGTTTAGTTGGTGGGGGTTATACGGCATTGGCTTTACAGGGGAGTGAGTAGGGGGAGCGTACGGTGAACGGAATGGCTTTAAAAAGAGTAAAAGAGATAAGAATATATTGTCCAGGGAAGATAAATAAAGACAGAGAAAAGGTGAGACTCCATGAACGGTCTGGAAGGCCTACTAAGATAGTGGTCTGCGCCCCATTGCTGCAACAACTTTAGTATTTGTCGCCAACTCCGTTTGATTCTCAGCATCACGAATCATAGAAGAAGAAAGAAGAAAAATACATGTTGCCTATCGACCGAGCGTGCGTTAGAGGTGGAGGACCAGACGCCCCGTTCAAGTTATCGTATCATGATTTACACACTATAAGCGTTTAGCTTTCCGTCCGTTCTCTCATTTGCTGTGATATGTGTAAATGTGTAAAAGTGACATTTTATTTAGGAAGTGTTGTGTATTTAAACCATCAATAAAATTTTGAATTCGAACGCCTTTGTTGCTTTGAACAAATGTGATTAAGAGTAATATGCAAAGTATCGTGACAGACTGACTTTTTACATTATAGCGGTGTTTTGGCTTTGTTTTTATGTTATTTTGGTTTGCATTCGAGGATGCGGGACTGAACATGTAATAATTATAGTAAAGCGATAATGCGTACTGAGGTTATCGATGGCCTTTGTCGTTTACTCTAATACGAATATCCAATGAGAATAGGATTTTATTAAATAAACATATTTATTAAATAAACATTGCTCTATACACTTTTTGAACAGTTGATCAGATTGTTTTTTGCTTACTAATTTATTTTGAAATTTGTATAACAGAAACATTAACAAGTAGAAAAATAGTGGGTGACGAAAGAAGCTGCGTCGAAGAAATAAAGGTACAATCGTTTTATTGAATTTTTAAAAACATCTATAATTATGAAAAGCTTTAATATTCTGTAATACAAGATATAATTTTATTTTAAGTGATTTATTAGTATAAAACAAATTTATATTTTTAAAAGAAAACAAATTATTATCAACCTATAGTTTCAATTATAAGCTTGATATTATTTTAGATATAATACATCTAAATAGTTATTTTTATATTTTAACATAAATTACTATAATGTACATTAATCCAGTTTGAAAACAAAGATTGCTAATGTTTATTAGATTCTTTTTAACAATGAATTTCAGAAACTATTTAAATAAATATTGATTAAACAATATTCAGTAATCATCCATCATGAGTGTGTTATAAAATTTAATAAAGAAATCATTTTCATGAAATATATTAATATATTTAATTTTTTATACGGCGAACAATGAGTTATTTAAAGGTTCGAACAAATACGATATAATTGATAATTTAAAAATATGAAATTAATAATGAACATTTTTCAAAAGCTATAAAAACGCATGCATGCATATATGCATACCAAAAACGAGTTGATTACAGTTAAAAAATAAAAAATGACTGACAGATATATATGTATTTTTAATAATTGGATAAAGTTATTTCGACAATTATTTTTATCTACATCGTCATGAGTATGTATAATGGCATTTGAACTCCTTGAGTATTCTGTTACAATCCAATCAGGTTATTGATTTTATCCAACATAAAGATAGAGGCGACAAATCAGGTTATACAGTACTATTTCTTCAGTAAATATTTTAATTTTTGCTTTTAATTTTTCGCCTTTTATTATTTTATTTATCTGTTTTTTTTAGAATAAAATTTATATTGTTTTGTTCCAAATGACCGAGAGAGTTTGCGCATTTCTATATTTTTTTCCTTACCTTCTTTTTCGTCATCTTTTTTTTTTATCAGATAAAATATGCTTCCCTTTCAAATAAAATTACAATAAAATAATTATTTTTTTTGTAACTTGTTTATTTGTTTTTCAATTATTTAATTACTAAGCCATCTATTTCAATTTACATATAAATAATATTTTTAATTTTATAATTAATGTATACTCATTTAAGGCAATACTATATCACTTATAAACAAAAAGTATTGCTTTTTTATTTACAAATAAAAAAAATACTATAGTATAATAGTATTGAATAATCAAAGTGAATTTTTTTCATTTTATAAAATATATGTACAAATGATATTTTTATATTTATAAAAATTTGATAAATCTTAATATAAATCTAAAAAAAATTCAATTTTTTAAACATGAATGCCAATTCGATTTTGAAAAAAGGAATATTTTTTTTTAATTTTTTTTTATTATTTTTAATCTATTTTTTAAAGACCAAAAAATACAATAAATAAAATATTCATATGAATATTTGTACAAACGAAAATATTTATTAAATATATTGTTTTAACATTCTGTTATAATAATACTGAAAAATCAATAATGTTCAAATTCTTCATACTAGACAAATTTTTTTATTTAACTGAAAGTTAATCAATTATTCAAATATTCTATTTTTTAATGTAAGCATAAAGAATTTATGTATGTAGCATTCTGACAATTTCTTTAAACATAAAATAAAAATTTAAAACTACAAATATTAAAAATTTCTCGAATAAGGATCACCGGCTTTTCATTTTTAGTTGACATTATACCCTAGGTTATTTAGTTACATTAACAAGTTTAGTTTAGTTTATTAATTAACAAGTTTATCATTTGAATAACAAAATTCTTGTGATTACATAATTTCAATCATTTTTATCTTTTACATTTAGCTGTTTAATAAATATGAAGACATCGACATATTTTTTTTAACTATTTTGGTGTATATGCAAATAAATTACTGTTTATGATCAATTTTCTTGTAAGCATACTACTTTGAACTCATTTTATATAAAGTGTTTACACGAATATAAAATATACTAATTATAATTACTGAATTGGACTCCGAAATTATGAGAATATTCAAGGCTATTAATAGAAAAAATTTTAAATACATATGTTTCAGTTTATTTAAACGTCATTGTATTAGAATAACTATTATAATAAATATAATGTTTATCGGGATTAGTAAATTTGTATTAATTGAATATAAATATTAATTAATAGGCAATAGAACTCATAGTAATCATTTAAATATTTTTTTAAATACCATTTTTATAATAAGGTTTAAGTTATTCAAAATATGTAACTTACATCGGACAGTATTGGTGTAAAAACTTGTGATTGAACAATACTTGTTCAATAAAAGAAAAAATTAATTTGGTTTAAAAAAATAATTTTAATCGATAATGCTTTTTTACATTTCATTCTATTTATGTAATGTATATGATTTATACAATTTTTTATAATAATAATTCCATGGTAGAAGATCAAATATTACCCAGTGTATTAATAAATATATTCATATACTCCCTTATTCATATAGATTAATAAACTTGTGTAATATAGTGTATATATATATCAAAAAGTCAAATTAACTCAATAAAAATATATTTTGATTAATTAAAGCATTGGTATTATAGACTAATAAACATTTTTCTTATTTATAACAAATTAGTATTAGTTTTACAGAAAAATAAACAAAACAAAATAAAAATATATAGAGTTACAGTTTAATTTATATAGTCAATAGTTAAAAAGGTAAAAATAATTCAAAAATAAATAAAACAGAAACTGCTTTAGACATGTTCAAAAAAATAAAATATTTTAAAAAATTTTTGAACATAAGTACAAAGGTATAACGCCTGTGTAATGTAAATTGGAAATAGAGTTTTAATAGTGAATTGATTAGGAAGAAGCAGAGTAGTATTAAAAATAATGACAGCCAAGTAAGTTAACATCAATTAATAAAGAAAAATAAAATATTAAAGGTAAAAGGAACGAATTTTTTGATATATTGAATATTATCAACAAGTTTAATTGGTATTAGGTATATAATAAATTTAAAAAAAAATTGGCAAAAAAGAAAATAAATGCGAATTAAGACCGATGAACAAAATAATAAAATTATTATAATAAATACACTCATAATAAAGATGTGAATTTTTTCATTTCTTAAATTTTTTAAACACTTGTACGTTTCACTTGACTGGCATATATATTATAAAAAGTATTCCGCCCTTCATCAAGAATTTATAGTCATGCTATCTATATAAAACTTTGTAAAGAAAATTAATTTATTACAAAAAATTTGAGAATAGAAAAATAAATAAAAAATAAAAAATTAATTAATTTTTTACTAAGTCGATTTTTTCCGTTACATGTACTTTGGATTAATGACTTTTTTATAATCTAGAAAAAAAATTTGACGCTAATTTAATGTTGTGGAAAATTTATTTCAATATAAATAAAAAACTTTAATTTGTTAATAAAGGTAATCAATTCAGTATAACATATTTTATTAAGTAAGTTAATATATATCTATTTAAATAATATAACTATTATTTTTATAGATCCTTCAGTTTTTAAAAATATTTTCATTAACTAATATATCTAATTATCTATTCTTTTTAATATTTGTGTTTAATTTGATCTTGAAAAGTCCATTATTTAAAAACTGAATTTATATATAATTATTCACATTTATACTTCAATTTAATTGGCTGAATTGTTGTTCACTTAAATTGTCTTGAATTCAAATGAATGAAAAATTCTATAAATTACATGATGAATGTACTTTTCAATGATAATCATTATTTTATTTTCATTAAAATGTACGGTAAATACTTTTTTTTACAGAAATTCAACATGTATAATATAATCATTGCGCGCTACAAGCACATAATCGTCGCTATAATACAAGTTTAAGTAAGTAGTGATAACATGGCGGTATAAGAGGTGCGTATCGCACATCTTAGTTCATTTCTCAAATACTCATCATTCCCAAAAAATACTCGTAAAATCACCTTTTTTCAATGATCTTTCTGTTCCTTTCGGAGCCTAATTCGTATTTCTGTTGTATTTTTTTAACTTTAATAAACACATTTTAACTATCATAGTTTTTCCTAATACATGAAGTATTTTGGCCATGTTATAGAATAACTGATCATAATTAAGGATATTACTTAACATACCATCTAGAAACGATGATGTTACTAAAACTGATGTCCAATATTCTAATTGTATTATAAAATGAGTGAACATAGTGAAGGTTCAAACAACGGCTGATAATATTCGACAAATTCAATTTTTTTTATGAATTTTTCTTAATTGGCGATTTTTTTAGTCAATGTATAATTTTTGTATTCATAATAAAAATTGTAAGTTTATTTTATTTAATTTGGTTATCAACTTTAATATTAAGAATATAGGAAATGATAATTTCAGAAAAATATATATTATGTCTGCAATATTTCCTTAATTCAGCCAAATAAATATTATTAAAAAAAGACAAAAAAGCACTAAATTTTTAATACAACTACACATATCAGTCATCAAAATTTTAATCTGTATAGTTTTATTCATTATTAGAATCTTTATTATTTTATAAATATAAATCATATAATAGCAAAATAGGCTTGTTTTTACTATGTTTTAATAACCTTTGATGTTCTTTAAGATTTTGAACGAGCTCAGTTTACTTTTTTAGTAGATATCCTGTTATATGAAATCTTTAAGAATATTCAATGTAATTCTTTACAAATTTAAATATTCGAAACTTTAATCTTTTTTATCTTAAAACTGCTACCAATTATATGCCATTGCTTATTTACTTAAGTTAAATATCCTTTTATATCGTTTTGTTTAATTTTTATGTGGTATTTTTTAATTTTCTTTGAAATAAATTATATAATTTTTTCTTGAAAACAATAAATTATTCATGATATTTAAAGTAAAAACGATAAAGATATAAGATAAAAATTTTATGATAAGTGCTATGTATATTTATCGATTGTCTTGCATTGGCTATAGGTAATATAAAAATAGTCAATCTAAAAACGAAACCAAAAACATAAATTTTGCTAAAATTTAAAAAAATATTAAGTGTACGCAAACATTGTTTTTTCATATAATTAACAATTCTTTAAATCTAAATCTTCATATCATTACTAGACATTATTAAAAAAAATTTTCTGATATATAAATAAACTTATTAACTTACATATAATAAATTTATATAACATAAACAAATAACTATTATTCAGATAATCGAAGAATTTTAATTTAAATAATCATTCGTTCATATTCTAAAATAAATACATATAACTATAAAAATATTCAAATTGCATAGTATTCGAGAATGTAAGAATACTCCCAGCTCATTAGACATCTGGAAAATTCGAGATAAGAGTTCCGGAAAAAGCAAACCCTTGATTATCTAAAGAAAAACAATTCATAAAACATCCGGCGAGAATATGCGACAAGTGTCTAACGAAACACGTATTAAAGCTAATGCGACGATAAATTCGACGCGACCACGCCATAACGTATCCATCGACGACAAGCCATAATACTTCTGGCATAATCAAGTCATAAAAATATAACCAAAAAAATCACGTCGTTTGACATCCGAAAAAGGGATATTAAAGGCATACGCTGTTGTCAAACCCAGCTACATGCGGCTCGGATAGTGAAGGGAGAACGCGCCAAAAGTCCCCTTCATGGTGGGGATGCAAGTAAGAAGCGCTCTGATTGGAGCCGACAATAATGAATGAATCAATTCGATTGAAGACGCTCAGAAAGAGGCGCTCTGAGTGGCAACGCCAAGGAGGCAATTCGTAAAGACCATGTGGTGGCCGAGAATGCCTTTAAGAAAGACGCCGGCAAGGCTTCTTCTCAAAAAAGAACGCCAAAGAACAAGGATGTAGACATACACAGTAATACCCAAGAATTAAGAGGCAAAGGCTAGTCATATCCAACTCATAAAAAGTGCAAGATAAGTGCAAATCAAATCATACACTCGCAGCAGTGTAAGAAAAGGAAAAGGAAACAAGAAAACAGTGGTTCACAGAGCACAACATAATCATAACCTATAAGGAGCCGCTCGAGGCAAATTCAGTAAACAATACGAGGTATAGCCAGCAAAACACAAAACAGACACTACAAGCTGCCGCGTGAGGCAAAGCCTGCAGACATCTCTAACTGCCATCAAGAGCACAAAATCTGCAGAACTCACAAGGTAAAAAGTTCCATTCCTTAATACTGATAATAATACACAATATACCTCACAAGACAAAGTACTGTAGAGCGACCAAGCGCGCACAATCTGCAAACGCATAAGGAGCAAGTTTAGCTCCCACGAGATAGACTTACGAGGCGCCGCACGCGGCAATATCTGCAGACTAAGATGGAGTGCTACTAAAAGCGCACCTGCAGAGCCTTCAACGTAAGCAATAAGACAATACCAAGGCAAATTCAAGCTACTGCCACGTGCCACTGCACAAGGAAGCACGGGGGTTTACGACCTTGTTCATCTACGTGTATAACACCACCACCACGTGCATTACATATAGAGGACCAGAAGGTTACGCCATTCTACCTGTACATGCAACGCACATTACCGTTCTGTGGCATTAGCAATACAAAACTCAAGAAACGAAGACATTCAAACATCAACTAAAAATCATTATAATACAACTAATGCAATTATCGCACTAAACTACAACAAATAACTAAACTATTTATTATTGAATACATGCACTATCCTGTCCATTTACCCGCAATCATCCCATAAACCATCCAGGAATTAGATAAATAATTTTTTGTTGATTCCTTCATCTTTCTTTATTCGTATACCTCATGATAAATTTACTGTATATATATAAAAATGTAGGAGATCAAATAATCACTGTAAATAAAGTCACCTAATTATCTAATTATAGTACGATGAAGAAAACAACCTTTATCGTATTTTATTCGTATTAAGAATTGGTATCAGTGAACCTTATGCACAATACTACTAAATAAACAGCACTTGAAAAATCTTATAGAATAATTTATTTTCATTATTTAATATTAGATTTAATAAAATTTTCAAATGGTTTTTTAATAATCTTTAAAGTTGTGTACCAAAAATAATACATATACAATTATGCTAAATATATATGCATCACTTACGTTATAGTAGGAATTATAACTGCTAAATAATTGTATTTTAGCAGAAAAGTCTACCTTTTTCTTTAATAAAAATTAATACAAAAAAAGCATATGTCAAAATAAAAATTTATTCTCTTAAAAATAGCTAAATATTTTGAATTATAATAGATTTTACTGTTTTCATTATTCAACTTTTCATTAATATTTATTAATATATTTATTAACAGCATTTAATAAAGTATATTTAATACATAATATTTCTAAATTCAAAGCAAAAGAATTCTTAAATATGTAATTTAGAATGTAATTGATCATCATCAATTTTTAATTACCGCTTTTCTTGCATTATTTTTTTTATGGGGTGTTTTTTATTTCGTTATCTCTATTGGTTATTTATTAGAATTTTAACTAGATTCTATACGTAATCGTAACTAACAGACCGATTACCTTAGATTCTATGATGCATTTATTTCTTATCTTTTATAATTTTCAAATTGTTTTAGCTTTCTTAGTCTCTTAATACATTTTAAAAAAGGTTGATATATTTTATAGTCTTAATCACAATTCTTACTACTATTCGTTTGGGAGTTCTTCATTTTTTATTTGAAACGTTTTAGTATCTATATGTATTAATTTATATTGGTTTAAATTCACTCGGAAAGTATTTTTCGTTATTGTTAATATATAATAATAACACAATTCAATTATCTTGTTTGTTCGGAATTCCAGTCACCCAGTGGTCGAAAGACCAAGATGATTGGATTAGACCATATCCGTCATTTTATTTGTGGAAGAGTGTGAATAAGTGAGAGGTTAATGCTTCAATTCGGTAATCAACACAATTGTTTTTAGTGCTATTTATTGAGTTTTGAATTATAAACACACAATTATGATTCTACATTGGTGGTAAGAACGTTAAGACTTTACCACTTGGTTTTTTACGTGAAATTAGCGTGCACTGCAAGTCGAGATTGGAGGTTGTGTAAATGTAAGTGTAGTGTGCTTGGTGGAAATTACTGCACTGACAAGTACAAGGACGAAATCCTTGACACTCCTTGTATAAGGTCACGTATGGTACTTTAGGTACGAGTCTCCTCTTGATGACAATATATGATTCAATACCTGAGTGTGTTGTGGCACTCCTCAATTCAGAGTACAGCTCCGATTACTATGACGTCTTACAGAAGGCGCAGTGCCTCGTCCGGAGATCAGGATCCGAAGACAGTAGTCTTACAGAAGGCCCGGCGCCTCATCCGGAGAACAGTAGTGAGTGTGATGGCCTCATACAGTTTAGCGCCTCCTCTTAGTTGACTCAAGCAAGAATGCCCTTGTAGCTGGTGTACTTTCGTACACCTTCAGCGGTTCGTGGGAGGTTTGCGATCGTATAGTGCCTATCGCGGCTGGTGTATTCGCACCATCAGTGCCGTACGAGACTGGCGTGTGCGTGCTTTCAATATTTGCCGTACGAGACCGGCGCGTTTGCGCTTTCAATATATGGCTTCTCTTTCAATTAAATTCATAGAAATTCATTGTCTTACCTAATTCTGTGATAAGAGCGCAGGTGCTACGCTTCTTATTTCGTAAGCACTCTTGGAATGCTATCAGCACTCTTGACTGCTTGAACTATGGCGCGCTTAAATAGTTGTTAAATGTATTGGCTTCACAGTTGGCTTACTAGCTTATTGTTGTACAGTGTGGCAGAACTATGTGCGTATATTTTGTAAAAGTGACAGACTGGTATAAGGCATGGTTTAGTTGCTGTCTAGAGTAATAACTGATAACTAATTGATTGAGAAATTTACAGTGGGCCTACAAACCTGTCGAATACGTGCACGAAACTGATGACTTAGTCGTTTCGCAGCGGCTCTGTTGAGATATATCGACTATTTCATGGCGGTCCTGCTAAGGCAAACCATGATTCGTACCATGGCGTCTTCACTGAGAGAGTTTCACTAAGAGAGTTAGGCTTGTCGCGTGCGTCCTTTAAATATGCGTATGGCAGATTACTCAGCTGGAAACAATGCATAGCTGTTGTCATGCTGAAAGTCTTGCACGACTTCAGAGACTAAAGCTTTAAAACTTTCGAGTACTCCAGGAAAACAAGGCTCTACAAATTTTGCAGAATTCAAAGACGTTGGTATGCGGAAACTAGATAAATATTACAGGACGTTCGCAAGCAAAGGCTTTACAATTATCGAGAAATTTCGAAGTCAGTCTTTACGATTTCGCGAGATAAAACGATTACAAATTTCATAGATTTAATTTTCTTGGAAAGTGCTCTAATCCTAAACAATGTTATTAAATATTATCTTTTAATCTTAATTTATGATATATGAAAATTACATCCTTGAAACTGTACCAGGTATTAAACTTAAGAATTAAAGCTTTTTTATTTTTATTTCATACAAAATTATGGAGCAAGCTGAAATTTTATTTTTATATTAAGTTAATATAATAAATAAGGGGTAAACAGAAATTAAATTAAGGACGAAAAAGATGAAGCAAAGACTTTGATTACATTTGATATAATATTTAAATATTATTTCCTGTTCAAATATCAAATAGTTAGTACCCTTTACAGTAGGTTATAGACATAAATTAAATAAATTATAAATCTTAAAAAAATTATTTTCTAAAACAGAGAATAAGCTTTAATGAGACTCATATGTTTCATTCATAAATCTAAAATTAATATATTGTTATTTCATTGTTAACATTAACATATATACTAAATAATTAAAAATACTATATAATTACATTTTGAATGTGTTAAAAAAATCTAAATAGAAATAATATTTTTATTTTATTTTCTTAATAAATTTTAATTATTATGAGTATTTATATACATTTCAACAGCAAATTTTATGTATTCATAAATACTATATTAATATTAGATTCTTTGTTCCGAAGGTAATTATTTTTATTTAATATATGTAGGAAGAAGAAAACAAATGTACCATATATTTCATGTAATATATGTATATATATATATATATTGTGAAATAACTATTTTTGTAATAAAATTGTAATAAAAATAAAATCAAAATTGGTATTATATATTATGCATATATTTATAATACATTCGCCATTTTATTAATATAATTTACTTTTTTTGTAAATGGTAGTCGGCACCATGTATGCATGCATTAGGGAGGATAATATAACAACGAAAATTTGTCTTTATTTTATTAAAATTTCATTTCTCATTACCTATCATGCATATGTAATTTCGATAAATATTTATTACTAATTATACTTTATTTTTTATTACAAATCATTTTTTATTACTATTAATAAATATTAATTCCATTTATTTTTAAACGGCCATTTTTATAAATGAAAAGATCATTTATCTGTAATTGAAAAATAAGAAATAATTTAATCATAAAACATAAACTTTTCTATTTTATGTTTGAAAAATAAAAGTTGAAAAATAATTATTTAATGTAATATAATTTTAATTTTTTATGAAAAGTACATCAATATAAAATGTATATAATATAATTAAAAAAAAAAGAAAATGATGAATGGTTGTTTACTTAAAAAATGTATGTATAGTCTACATTCCTTTCCTTTATATTATTATAGGTATTTTTATAAAACTTTTGGAAGTAAATTATTATTATTTATTTGTTATAATTATTTATGAATATAAAGATATTGAATTATGACACACAATTTTTATAATGAAAATTTTTTTATCATTCATGATTTAGTAAAAAATAAGTATAAATCCATTTTAGAATATTGAAAATTAAATAAAATTAGAATTTACTTTTATATTATTTATAATTTATAAATAATACATATTTGCAAGATTTTCCAATAAATTAAAACTTCTAGATATATTTGAATTAAAATTATATTTATGCTTTTATTTGTCATTTAATATTTGTATTAATAATTATTAAAAGGAACTATTGATAACATTTATATTCTAGTTTAAATGTAATAAAAAAAGAATAAAAAACTTCTTATGTTAATAATGAAATTAATATTTCTTTTGTTCAATGATCATATGAGGGTTTCAATATAAAAGTTTTAATATTGACTATTTTGTAATCGAAGAAGTCAAATATCCAGACCCGATCTAAGAGATGGAATGATAATTATTTTAATATAATAAACAAGATAACTCAAAGCTTTTATTTTTACTGAATAAATATTGTACTGATTCTATATTTGTATACTTTTGTACTTAAAATTTTTCCAAATGAAATTGAGTTATAAAATAGTTTTTTAATGAATTTAAACAAATACTGTTATTATTTTATTGATATATTTGATTATTACATACAAAAATTATGTTTGAAAAAATCTATAAAAAAACGTTATTACAAAAGAAAGCCATTTTCTATAATATATACATTAAATTTTTTTTTAGTAAATAATTGACTTTACAATTATTGTTTGGCTTCTTTAAAAATTGATAATTTATATTTTAATATAAAGTAATATAAAAAAAATTATATTTTACCATAATAATTATTTTTCTTGTATATTTTGACTTGATTTTGTTTATAGAAAATTAAAAATAATTATTATAATTATGAATTATTTACATATTTTATTTATTTATTCAAATTTATCTGATTTATGTACATCAATAAAAAAATTTTTAATAATCTGTTTTAAAGAAGTAATCTTGTTAATTTCTATATTTTTTTCTAACCCGTGTTCTTTATTTCTAACATTCACGTTTAATATTTTAACGTTTAACGTATTCAAGGCTTATGTTCATGGAAATCAAATAAGCACTTGTGTATTCGTGTATAAACTTATGCGGCTAATGCCATAACAATAAAGGTTTTATTCGTACCAGTTATGATTTCCTGCGATGAGATCTTTCCGATGAAAGTGCCCTTTATTGTTCAACATCATTATATTCAATACCATATTCATAGCAACATACGTTATTTGATTGGAATTATCAAATTACTGCTAGGTATGTGTATTGAATTGAAGTAGTGATGGCGATTGCAATGAGTACATGGATCAAAGTAGAAACAGAATAATAACAAGTGTTTTTTATGCAAAGTGTGAAAATAATATTAAAAACTTTAATGGCATATTTATGAATATGAAGACATAATCAGTTAATCGTGTTCGTGATCTGGATTATATTGCGAATGAAAATTGTTTGTGTATTTAATATATGTAATGTATTCAATATATATATATATATATATATATATATAGATGATAATATCATATATTAATAAAAATATTAACTATATAATTACACTAAAATATTTGTATTATGATCAATTATTCTATTTGACAATATATATTGTAATATCTATTGCGCTGATTATGAAACATAACAGAAATATTTTAAATTTAACAGATCTTTTTAAGAGCAATGTATTTTTTTTCGTTTTATCTATAGTATATATTTTTTAATCACATGATGAAATTAAATACATAATAAATCTATGTAATATAATTTTACTTAACAGGATTTTTTTTATTTTTTATTTATTTTATTTAGATTATTTTATTTAAAAATATTATTTCATTCACAATAATTATGACAAAATTTAAGTATTTATGTATAATTTGTTATTTGCAACAATTGTTAGGACTAATAAATTATGCAGGGAATATTGGACAATGTAAAAATAGTATTCTTTATGTTTGAAACGTTGAGATTTAATATAATGTAATATAATATAATATAATATAATAATATAATAATAATATAATTTAATATAATATTTAATGATCAAATATAATAATATAATGTTATTACAAAATCTACAGACGTCAAATAAAATCTTGTTTTTATGTTTTATGTATTCTTCAAAAATTATTTTGTTAATTTAATTAATGTTAATCAACTATTCTCAATTTTATTTCAATTACTAATATTGAACGAATAATTAAATTATTACACCTCTGTAGTACAATTACTTTTCGTCAGTTTTTTTTTTTATAAATTTCTATATTTATACAAATATTTCGCTTCACTTTGTCTCATACATTGTAATGAAAATTTATGTATATAAGAATCCAATTGCAAAAAAAAACAAAAAAATAATTTTTATAATATTTTATAATATATGTTTGATAATATATACTGTTTTATTCATAGGAGCATCTAGGAGTACTTATGGCTTAATAAAATTGTGAAAACTTAGTAATTGGAAGCAGGATGTGGTACATATTAATTAGTGTGCTGGCCTTTGTGGCTAGTATTAGTGGATATGAAAGCGGTAAAATTAATATTGATTTACAGACAATACCATCAGTTCTGCCACATGATATTTATCCTGGTTTCGAAGTGATGCAATTTCGGACCGAGTTTAATCATCTTACCAGTTATCAACTTATTGAAAATAGATTCTCTAAATATTTTACTGTTCTTGATAATGGTATTCTGATGACTACCTCTAATCTCTTACCTCTTGTCAATCGACCTGTGTATCTCATCATTTTGGAACAACTTTTTAATCGTACTAAGATTCATGAACTTAATCTCTATGTCATCAACCGGCATAGGATGCTTACATTCTCACGTGACCATCTCGGTGAAGGACAAATTACTGAGAACGCTAGCCTAGGAAGCCTCATCAAGGATCTGCCTATGTTTCATGCTCGAGGAAACTTCCCGGTTCATTATATTATTTTACCGAACGAAGCTGGTCAACGACCTTTTGCTCTAGCTGAGAGCCATTTTGGTCAGATTGGTTTTAATCTGACCTTACGGAGTTCTAAACAGACTATGAAATTAGTTACAGCTCAACAATTGGATCGAGAAAAAAAAGCCAGCCACCGAGTGGTTATTCAGGCTTCAGATGGTGATTATGTTAGTACGTCAAAAATCGAAGGATTGATACACGTACTTGACGTTAATGACAATAGTCCTATATTTGAACAAATACATTACAGTTTTGATGTCTTGCCTGAAAATTTAAATGAGCTAGGTAACTGGAGCTGTATCCAACCTCAATGGAAGCGATTCTCAAGTATAGGTCAGGTATTGGCCAAGGATGCTGATGGTGACAGAGTGGCGTACAAATTATTGACACCAACGAATCTCATCGTTATAGTACCACAAACGGGTGAGCTATTGTTGATTGGAGAACCAAACATTGAAATGGATATCAATGTTGAAAGTGAATTTTTGGTTGAAGCACATGATATAAGAATACCTAGCAGAATAGGAATATCACCTGCGCGCGTACTTGTACGCTTTTTGACCTGTAAATCCGAAAGGACCCTCGCCAAAGAAAAAAATGAAATACACAGAATCGTCAAACGAAGAGTTACAAGAGCAGTTAGGCCAACTAAGAAGATCGAATTTACGGAAGCCGATGGTAACATCGAAGACAAGGTTGCATTTAACTTAGAAAAGGAGAATGAGCGAGAAACATATAAGATAAGAGACATTAATAAGTGGGTTACCGTAATGTCTAATGGCACTGTTAAAGTTAAACAAAAATGGGATTATGAAGAATTAGGTCCTGAAAAAACGATTGATTTTTGGGTTACGATTACAAATTCAGGTAATTTTGAAAACATTTATATTTAACATGAATTTTTTAATTGCGAAAATTTTTAAGATTCATATTAAAATTTTTATATCTATACACCTTATATAATTTCTACTTTGCATAGAATATAATTTATTGAAACGTATTGAATTATATATAAATACAAATCTTTACACCTCTTAATTAATAGAAATTTTATTGAAAATCAAATAAATTCCTGAAATAAATAATTTTTTAATAACAAATAAGATGTAATTGAAATATTCAATATTTCTATCAAATATAAAACCAAATCATGCTATGTGATCATATAAACATCTCACATTTATAATTTAAAATAATGTACAATATGATTTAATTCGTATTCTTTTACGTAAACTTATGTTTTTTGTTCGGTTTATATTACTCTTCATATTATTCTGATTCACGTATAGATGATTTTTTCTATAATTTTTCTATTATACATGTTTAATAGCTCAAATTCATTTTTTTTGGAAACAAAAATGTTTTATAAAAATATTCATATTCTACAAATTATAGTTTGAATTATTCCTAAAAGAATGAAGCATATACTTTAAAATTAACTCGAAAATTATGATTATTTCATTTTATCGTATAAAAAATTAATTATTTTATCATTAATTACTGAAATTTTATTTTATTTTTCATTTTATGGCTTTCGAAGGTTTTCAATGTAAGTAATATTTTTTGATAAGTCATTTGTTAATGTAGTATATATGTAGTTTAATGAACGATTATTCTGATCATGCATAATTGTATGAATTGATAATAAGATTATTTTAACAACAATTATTAATATTACTATTATTTTAATGTTTTATTTTTACTTTATAATATAATATTCATATATTATATTATTTACAGAAAAATTATGTTTATAAGTTTGGTTAAATAAAAATTTATTGTTACCTACTTATGCAATTAAATTACTGCAAATAAGAATTTTTTAAAATAAATTTTAGTCATATTATTGCATACTTGATTAATACATAAAAATAGATCAAATTCGAAATATAAATTTTTTTTAACTTTTGCAAAATTCATTTAATCTTATTTTATTAATATCAAGACATAAATAAATAACATAGATGCTTCTTTAATTATTACTATTTTTTTGTGCTGCACAGATTTCTTATATATGTAGTTATTTTTTGTGTATGAATGTGTGGAGGGTAACAGAAAGAGGAGTGGGATAGGGATAAACTGAGAAATAAAAGCAAAAATATTAAGGATATGCTGTGTGTGTTAAGTATCATCAGAAATTACTTTGATAATTCGTAGATACTGACAATCAACGTGTTATTATCAACATAAAGGATATTAACGATGAGCCACCATATTTTATCAATCGACCATTGCCAATGCAGGCTGTTGTGCAACTCAACGCTCCACCTAACACACATGTTTTCACTCTTCAGGCACGAGATCCTGACACAGATAGTAATATCCACTATTTCATCGTACGCGATCGAAGTAATTGATAACATTTTCTTTTAATAAATTATTTATTTATTTTATAATTAGAATAATAAATTATTTTGTTTTCTCAAATTTACTAATTCTAGATTATTATAGATATCTTTTATTACCTTTATTATTCTATTATTATCTTTGTTATAAAGAATCTTATTTTTCTTACAAAATTTTTTTTTAAATTGTTATTTTATAATAAAACATTATTTTTTAATTTCTTTTACTAAATCCTATTTTGCCATTCTAATAAAATTCATAACAATTTAAAAATATTAATTTATTTTAATAATTTACACCAAAACTTAAGACCTAATTTATAATTTCCATGTTTTCAAAAGATTTATATTATATTTCAAAATAATTAATAAAAGTTATATATTTTTTAATCTACCTTTTAACAATACATCCGAAACAATTGCAGAGAAACTTCAATACAATATTTGATTTTTATTTTATTTTAAAATGTATAAAATCATTAATACTATCTATGGTGAATTTTAAATTGAAATAAATTTGCTTATTTACAAAAATTGCATACATTTTTAATATTAAAGTAAGGCATTATATTCTTATATCAACAAAAAATCTGAATCTTAAATTAGTTGTTATATTAAATTAAATATTAATTTTCTATATGTTTTAGCTGGTGGCAGATTTGAGGTTGATGAGCGCTCAGGAGTTGTGCGAACGCGTGGTACAGATCCGTTTCAACTTGACATGGAATATGTTCTTTACGTGAAAGCAGAGGATCAAAATGGACGTGTCGAGGATCGACGGTATCAATCTACTCCTGAAGAGAGACTATCAATTGTTGGTGGAAAAAGAGCACCTCAATTCTACTTAACTGCTTACGAAGCAGAAATACCAGAAAATAAAAAAAAGGATTCAGAGTAAGTTTTCGCATTTTAGGTATAGTTGATAAATTTACTTCTTTTTGTAAAACAATTGAATATGCTATATCTTCAAAGTGGTTATTTATATATTTATTACAATCATATTCTAAATATTTTTTTAATTCAGAGACATTAAAAATGTTCTTTACTAAAGTAATTTAAAAAATTATTTATAATTTTATTCATTAAATAATATTAATCAATAACACTGATTGAGTAACTCTATAAAGATGAAACAATTTTACATTTCATTTAGTTCTTTTTTCACTGATTTTTTCACTTGTTTAAAATATTTTTATATAATTAAAAATATCAAAAAAAAATTTTAATTATCCTGGATTCTTCGTACATTAATTTCTTCATTTAATTTTCTATTTCACTTATATATTTTTAATTATATTACAAATTTAATATAATTAAAGCTACCGTTTATCATAAACAATAATTTTATTGACTTCTATGATTTCATGTAATTTAAATGTATACTTAATTTATTACCGCAATCAAATATTTAAATAAACTATTGTATTTTCAGTATTATATCTGTGAAAGCTAAGTCATTTGCTGATAGAGAAATACGTTATACATTACAAGCTCAAAATCCAGGTGCTGCAGGAACGTTTAATATCGGAGCGACTTCTGGAATCGTAAAACTTGCCAAAGAATTGGATTTCGAAGACCTTCGTCAATTAAATATTTATCAATTAATTGTCACCGCTACTGAAGATTCGGGAGGCTTTTCCACGTCAGTTGAGGTATAAAATAAGTTGAGGTTTAAAATAATTAATTATTTTTTAAATTATTAGTATTTATATTAAGAAAATATAAAAAATTGAATAAATAGTGATGAAATTAATTTTCTTAGTATTTTCAAAACTTGAAAAAAATGCTTTATATATATTATATTAGTTATTATAGTGTATAATATATTCTGGTATATATTCTAATATTTATTTTCTCATATAATGATGATTATAAGTATGAAGAAGCATAAGCTTATAAAACAATAATGTAATAAAATACATAAATCATTGTCTATTTGATTATGATATATTATGTTACAAGTTATGTAATAATTTTCTTATATTTTCAGTTAACGATACGAGTATCTGATGTGAATGATAATGCACCTAAGTTCGAATTACCGGATTATCAAGCTCATAATGTAGATGAAGATATTCCATTAGGAACAAGTATTCTTAAGGTTAAAGCTACAGATGCAGATTCGGGAATGAATGCAGAAATAGAGTATCTAGTTTCGGATGATCACTTTAGTGTTGACGCTAGTGGTGCCATAGTTAATAATAAGCAACTCGATGCTGATAATAATAATGCTTATTATGAATTTATCGTTACTGCAAAAGATAAAGGTAAGATTTAAATATTAGATTTAAGTTTTTGGAAATAATTTGAGCATTAATGTAGACTGTGAGAAAAGTATAGTTACAATTATGTACTTAAAAAGCAAATAGTTATTTTGAATTTTTATTTAAATCAATAACATTCATTAAATAAAATTCATTATTACTTTTCTATTCTATTTATAAATTTCCTTTCTTCCTTTCATTTATTTTATAGATTAAATTAAATAAAAAAAGGCTACAAATTTTCGTTGAATAAAAATATATAATTGAAATATTAATATTAAAGTTATAATATAACTGAATTAAAAATAACAAATAATTATTTTTAAAGCTTTACTTTATTTATAATAAAAAAAAAACAAATATGGCATAAAGATATTAAATATATTAATATGTATGAATTAAGGAAAATATAAATATTATGTATAACATATTTTAATATTCAAATAATATTCGCTGAACCCATTATGTATTATTACTATTATTGCATTAAATGGTTTCAATTATTATTTTGTTAATTGTATATTAAAGTCAATTTTGAAATTGTTACTACAATATTAGGGACCTCAGCATCTTCAAGATTTTATTTTTATATTATTTTTAGTTTTTTATGTAAAATTACTTATAATAAATAATCATATAATTATAACTATGTAAAGAAATTAATTTTATTAAAATTTATCAATATGAAAAAGGAAGAATAAAATATAAACTTTGATCAACTTGACCAACCTTTTGGATATTTATAAGTATTTTCATATTATATTAATTTTTTATGCAGTATATATTATATATTTTTTTTATTAATTAATTAAAATATTTATTTAAAAGATGTAGTTCTTAATAAATTTTTGAATATCGAATTTTTTTTTAATTTAAATTAATATAAATTAAGAATCTGTCCTTATACTTTTATCCTTACAATTTTAATAAGTACATTTGGTTATTATATCATTTATTTTATAATTTTCAATTTATATTTTCAATTCTGTTCCAGTTTTTGTTCTAAAAGACTATTCTAGTTATATTTATATAGCTTTCATTAATATAATTTGTATGTTTGACAGTATATTTCTGTAATTTAATAACTTATAATAAGAAGGAGAAATATTCATTTATTTAATAAATTTATATACAATGTATTTTAAATTAATAATTTTTTAATCTTATTAAAATATTGGAAAGTGATACTTTTATATTAATCTGTATGTTCTTTATTCAGTTTTAATAGTATGAATCTAATTTTCTGTTTGTAACTAATATACATTGAAGTAGTTAAAATTTTAATCTTTATTTGATTTTTTCAATTTTTTCCAATTTTTCTGTTCAAAGATCTAATTAATTTCTTTTTTACAGCTTTTCATTGATAATCAGACATGTACTTTTATAAACAAATATTAAAAATAATCACATTTAAAATAGATAAACCTTATATTAATTGATATTGTGTTTTAAATAATAAAATTTATATACTTAAATTAAATTTATCAATGTTCTATTTTTATTTTTATATCAATATAAAAATATTCTATGTTTATTTTATTAATATGTAAAAAGGTACATTGGAGTATGAGAATGAATATAACAAATTTTTATCTTTTATATTTTTGGTAAAATCAAAATCTACATATCAGCAATAAGAATTAATCATCTAGTAATAGTAATAAATAACATAAACGAAAATTCGGAAACGTAAATTGTTTTTTATATTAAACATTGACATATTTTATGTATAATATGTAATTTAGACAATAGAATATTTATTGAGTAAATTGAACTAGCACTTCTTTAAAACTGTAAAAAATATAAAAGCAAAAATAATTGAAAAAATAAATACCTTTTACTTAATAGGCGAACCATCTAAAAGCGGCACGGCGACAGTGCGCATATATACAAAAAATAAAAACGATGAGGAGCCCAAGTTTTCGCAGCAAGTATACACACCGAATGTTGACGAGAATGCAGGACCTAGTACTCTTGTGACGACCGTTGTTGCATCAGACAAAGACGGCGACAACGTACGTTTTGGTTTTGTGGGCGGTGGCACGTCATCTGGACAGTTCGTTATTGAGGAGATTACAGGCGTTATTCGTTTGCATAACAAAAAGATTCTTCTCGATCGAGACAAATACGAGTTAAATGTTACGGCTATGGACGATGGTGCTTGTTGTCTCAATGGGGAGCAAAATATTCACACAAGTACGGCAGTCGTTGTCGTATTCATCACAGATGTTAATGATAATAAACCTGTCTTCAAAGATTGTGGAACATATAATCCAAAAGTTGAAGAAGGCGCAACGAATGGAAGTCCAGTTATCAAAGTTTTAGCTACGGATGAGGACAAAGGTGTTAATGGACAAGTCAAATATTCTATCGTCCAACAACCAAATCAAAAGGGTACTAAGTTTACTGTAGATGAAGAAACTGGACAAGTCATGACAAATAAGGTAATAATACAAAATAATTGCATTCTGTAACCTTGGTGTAATATATGTATTTTCTTCAACAAAATACCAATCTTATGAGATTTAAAAAAATAAATAGTATTAAAATAACAGTAGAATATTATGCATAATAGTATTAAATGATAACAAATGAATAAATATTAGGAGATGTCATAATAATAACTATGTCTATATATGTAAATTTATGAATATAAAGGTTAGCAATATAAAAATACAAATTTTTAATGTAATATACTTTTAATTCTATTATTATTATTATATTTCATTGTATTATATTAATTATATAATATATATTTTTTTAAAGTAATTACTATTATCAATTAAATCTTTAAAACCATATAAAAATGTAGCTTAGCACATAAACCTAAAATTTGATTAATTAAAATAACAATTATTGAAATTAATATTGAAGTTATATAGGATAATGATTCCTACTTTTAATTACCAAAAATATTTATAATATTGTTATTTAAGTAAAAGAATATTATACACAACAGCTTTATTATAATATATATTATATATATATATATATATATTATGCTAATAAAAAAATAGTGTTTTTAATAAAATATCATTTTTAAATAAATACTATGAATCAAAATGTACTTGATTTTTTCACAGGTATTCGATCGCGAAGGAGATGATGGTAAGTTTGTATCAGTGACGGTTAAAGCAACGGATCAGGGTGAGCCTTCATTAGAAGGTGTTTGCTCATTTACAGTCGAAATAACAGACGTAAATGATAATCCACCTCTTTTTGACCGACAAGTGAGTCAAAATAAAGTAGTCGTTTAAAATATTATGGATTGTCATTTTGAAATATTATTTCGTTTTTTAATTATTTTTTCAGAAATACGTAGAGAATGTGAAACAAGATGCGAGTATCGGTACCAACATTCTTCGAGTTTCAGCATCTGATGAGGACGCAGATAACAACGGGGCAATTATATATTCTTTGAGCGCACCCAACGACGAAAAAGGATTGGAATACTTCGAAATTCAACCAGAGTCTGGTTGGATCGTGCTGAAAAAGCCACTAGACGTAAGTATTTCTCACAAATCATATTTATTGATAAAATAATCTTCAAAAAATCAATGGTTAATAAATTTGAGAAAAAATGAGGGATTCAATAATTTTTTTCATAAAGTAAAAAATTTAGATTTATATTCCACTTTTTATCACTTCTTGGTAGCTAAAACTGAATGACCCATCATTTATTTATTATATAATATATAATATACAATATACAATATATAATATTTAAGGAATATTTTATGAAATTTAAAAAATTTATTTTATATTATTTTTATTGATTGATTACTGTTCTTGTAAATTTTTTAATATGTAACTTTCACATTTAAAATAAATTAAGTTAAAAGCGGTTCAAATTCAATTTCGTAAAGTTAAATTTATTATTTTTAATTTAAGTCAATAATTATTTAATATGAAGGTTTAGTATAATAAATAATAATATAATTTTTCTGATTTTTTTTTTAAATAATTTGTTATCAATATGTAATTCAGTTATCAAATTTTTTAGTTTTAGTTACTATTCAATATTTTTTATTTAATTTAATTTTATTTAATAATAAATCAAATTATTAAAAGTTTTCTTGAATATAATTTATTTGTGTACAATTATATCAATTACCTTAATACCATAAATGTTTTACTTTTTAAATTAAAAGTATTTATACAAATTATATATGTTTATTTTAAGCCATTGCTAAAATCTCTTGATAATTTATTAGTTATAAACTTTTACATAAAAAAATTTATTAACTTTAGAGTATTTCAAATTTGTTCATATAGATAATTAATAATAATTTGTTTCTATAAATTATAAAACATTAAATCAATATAATGACTTTATTAAATTTCATTAAAGAGAATTTATAGAAGAAATAATATTTATTATCCACGAATTTCATTAATATTTATTTAATCGTCTGATTGAGATAAACAAAATGTTCTTGTTTCATTATCTTAATTTCACATATTCTTTAGATATTGAACATTTTTAGTAAATAAATTATTCATTATTCTTTAAAAAAGTACAGAGTTGTATAGTTTTATTCGCATTCATATACACAATGTGTTAACTATAGTAAATACTTATAGGCATACCTGATTTCCTCAAATGCTTTATAAAAATATAAATAAAAATTCAGAAAATTCTAAATATTAAAAAGTTAATGAATAAGATTATTTACATAGAAAAAATAGAAGAAAGAACTTTGCAAAATAATTTATTAAAAAAATGCTATAATCAGGTTATGGAACTTTGCAAATGATTAATAATTTTTTGTAAAAAGAAACAGACTACACTCTACGGAGATGCCAAATATGGTTGGTTGAGGAGGAAGCAGATTAATTAGTATCAAATATTTATTAATAATATCATTTTTATTATTATTCTGTAATATTTATGTCTTCTCTTTTTTGCAATAAAGGGAAAAATAATTTTCGAATTAATTTTTTTAATTTTAATGATTTTTTTCGGAAATTAAACTAATCTGATTGTTTTTAAAAAGGAAGTGGTACTATTTGAACTTCCAGGAGCAGGTGGGAATGGCATTTTTTGAATCCCACATATGGTGTGCACCAACCTCTACTCATTTTGTGGTGTATTAAATAAACAATTTTTTATGCATGTTTGCATATTTACATGAATGTTTTTTGAATATTTTACAGGAACGGAATCCGCTCTCAATTCCTATCCAATTTATCTATTTATATTTATTTCTTCTTTCATCCATTAATTTTTTATCTTTCCATATCTTCAATTTTTTATTTAGAATAGATTGTTTAATTACTACATTTTTAGTCAATCGTATACTAAACATTTCTATTTCTCTGGTATTTTTCGTTGTCCTGCCTTCATTTGTTTTTTTTTGTTTTTTTTGTTTTTAATAATTCCTTCTTTATATCTTGAATTTGTTTTATTTTGCTTATTATTTTTTTTAACTCGTTCTTTAGTAGCTTTTTATTATTTTATTTTGTTCAGATTTATTACAACTGACAAATTAGATATTTCACAGAGAGCATTTTCGTATGTAAAATAGGTCGTAAGAAATTAAAAGAATTTATCTATTGTGTGACACATTTTCTTTTGTGATTGGGGCAGCATACGAATGTCGAAAATATACAATAAAAATATTTCAGCAGTAAAACATAACGTCCATCGCTTTTTGAGAGTCGTTAATAAAAAGTAAAGAAAAGTAAAACAAAATATGTAGAGAATTAAGTATAATTGCTTTTTTCCAATTAATCAAATCCACCGTAAATCCCTTTTCAAAAACCTTGATTCCTTAGCCACTGCCTCTATTGAAGCATATCTTACTTGCATGGTTAAAATGACTGTTAATTTTTATTTTTGTAATAACTAATTTTGAACTTTTTGTTGTTTATGTTTGTATTTATTGCACTCTTTTATTACTTCGGATTTGATATGACGGTGGTGATACAAAAAGAGCTGTTTTCCAGTAAGTAGGAGTATCTTTTATGTTCATTTATTTCAATATAGCAAAATTAACTTTTCAAAGCAAATTTTTTTAGTATTTATAATATTTGAATAATATTTAGTTTTTTTTATCTAAAATCTTTGCATAGTTTCATTTAATTTTATATTACCTTATAAAAATTATATGTTATTTTATTGAGAACAATTTTCTGAATTCTAAATTTTCTGAAACAATTTTAATGAATTTCAATTGTCATTCGATATTATAACTGTGAATATAATAAATAATAATTAAACATATTTACTGGATGGTTCTACAATTAAAAGTTTGTATCGAAGTATTAAATCTTATCATAATGTTTGCAAAAAATAAAAAATATTTTATTATATGTTGAATATTATAAATTTAATATTTTATATATTCAATTACATATTATCATCTTTTAATTCATAAGCATTTTTGTCAATTGAATGTAAATGTTTCTTTTCTCTAGAAAATTCTATCATGATTATTACAAATAACATAAAGTATAATAAATTCTTCAAACATTTACCTTAATAAAAATTTTAATCAATTAATTATTTATCGTGTAACAAATGATTAACAAATCATCTCTATCTTTCTTTATTTTTTTTTCTTTCCTTTTTAAAAATCTTTATATGTATATTTATTAATTTATTTTTAAATTTACAAGTTTTTTTAAGAGGCATATTTCAACTCCTTAGTAAAAATTAAAAAATTGGCTATTAGAATGAAGTAAACGGTAAATTAAAAATTTTAAGGCAAAAAAAATAATAAATAAAAAATAAAAGAAAAGAAAATATTTTTCTCATTGGTTCGTTAAAAAATGTACAGCATATTTATCCGAGTATTTTGAATAACTTGACGGTCCGTATATTTTGCCAATAGCGAGACAGGTATCGACTGAGAATAAGCGCCTCCGACAGAGGGACACCGCCCTCATATGCCGAAGTGGATGTTGAATTAGACGTCGTAGACAGAAACAATAAACCTCCTGTGTGGGATAGCAATGTATACGGCCCCATTCACATCAAAGAAAATGTCACAGTGGGTACTGTAATGACGTCAGTAAAAGCCAGGTTTGTATGTCACGATGACAAAAAACATTACCAAAGTGAGAATCAACACGCAGCGCCGAACCATGTGGTATTTTTCAGTCATTTCTATATCATGTTTTTATTCACATTGTTTTTTCTTTCTTTTCACCTTAATCGCTATGTACGTTATAATAAACAAATTATTTTCTGATCCTTATGTAGTTTATGGTACCCTATATGCGTGTGTATATACGCATACTCAACAATGGATACATTATATATATATATGTGTGTGCGCGGGTGTGTGTATGGATTAAATTGTAGGATTTGCTTGTTTTTAGTCATATTACTTAGAAATATGTAACCTATTTTTTCTGTTATTTCATAATTTATTTTCAAAATATTTTGAGTACTTTTATAAATAATTAACTATCGGTTGTGTACATACCTATGCATTAAAAATAATTGGATTTTGTTTATTTACATGATTTATTCTTTGCATTTACCTTGCTCCTTGAAAAATTTTAATTTTCATTAGAATAATTGATAACTGAAATATACAACACATATATGTAAAGTATTAAACAAAAGTATATGCATTTGTAAAATTCTTAATAAGATCACTATCTCACGCATGGTTAAGCGCAGCGTGTACGTGTCGGTAAATTATTCAGCGTAAATTAGTCACCTATTGTACTATTATTGTATTATTATTTATTTTTATTATTATTATTATATTGTTATTGTTATTATCATATTTGTTATTATTATATTAATTTCTTACCTTATTATAATATTACATTGAATAATGTAATTATCAGTTAAACTGTTATTACTAATATTGGAAATATTATTCTATATTTTTATTATATTACGTTTTTAAACTTACTGTCTCAATGCATATTATATTTATCTGCGTTATTCTTTTATATCTATTTTTTCCTCTTATACAAATATATTTATGTTAACTTATATTCATTACCTATTAAGAAACAAAATTATAGCGTTTATTATTGCGTTGTCGTAATTTACGAATGAGTTCAAACTCAAACAGTGAACAAATTAATAAGAAGCAAATAAATGAATAAAAATGGCTTTATATTCATGTTTTATATGTTGTTCTTCATGATATGCTCTTATTATTTTTTCTGAACAGTTTATTTTACAATAATTATTTATGAATTACTAGATCAGAAAAGATAATATATTGTAATATAAGTAAAATATAGGTGCTACAGGACAAAGGGAATGTGATCGACGTTCGAGATCCGACTACGATTTTTCAGAGTTTCGTCATCTTTAATAACTTTCAGCAGATCAACTGTCGATGATTTGATATTTAATAATAACTTTTATCGTTAAAAAATATTTTCAGTATTTAAAAAAGAAATGCTTTTTTTATTTATTAAAAGAGATTTTGGGTAATATTGTTTAAAGGCCAACAAAATGGTATATTGACAAAAAACAGAGCTGAAATATAAAGGAAGAATGAAAGTGTTTGACTAACTTTGGTTATTTTTGTTTTTCTTTTCCATTTGTCTTGTGATATCACACGTGTGCGTGCGCGTGATGGGTAGCGTGAGACATACAAGCTGGAGGCGATGGCCCAAGATAAGGGCTTTCCGCCCTTATCGAGAACAGTGGAAGTACAGATTGACGTTGTGGATCGTGCTAATAATCCGCCCGTATGGGATCAAGTAGTGTACGGCCCAATCTTCTGTAAAGAAAACATGGCTGTCGGGGCCAAAGTCGTGTCTATTAAAGCCAGGTCTGTCACACTATTAAAACATACGCGCAGTCGCACGATTAAAAAAAAAAAAAATCGTTTTGCACGTAAAATTCGTGACAGTATATTGTTCTTATGCACGTTAATTGATATTGTGTACGATGCCAATAATTAATTCTTTACATATAAAGGAGACTAGTATCTATAAATAAATTTTCTTTACTAACGGGGAAAGTGTGTTTTTATTTTGGCTGTTGAATTAGATACGCATTAAAAATAGTTGATATTTTTCCTCAGTTTCAAATATTTTAATTGAATCATTATATTCTATATTTCTCTTTTTTTGTTTTTAATTTTCTTCAAGATATTAAAATGGTAGTCTATTTTAATGTTATAATTTAATTTAGAAGTAGTAAAATATTATTGGTAGTATTCTTTTTATATTTATTAAACTAAAAATTTCTATAAATACAATTTAGTGTAACTTTAGAGAATTAAGTATTTCTCATATTTTCAATTTTGAATATGAAAATTGTAAAAAATATAATTTTTATTAAGTTTATTTTATATTTTTTTTATATAATAATTTTATAGATGCACAAAAATATTAAATAGTTTTATGTTTGGAACGTCTATATAAAGCTTTATTCTCCTCTATAGTCTCCTCTATATGTTTGATTTACCGTTTTCAAACATATACTTATAACTACACTATCGAACACACTACATATTTTTCATACAGCAACTGTATTTTTTTATATCATGATTATATTTATTGAGTATTAAAGGAAATTCGTAAAAAGATTTATGAAATAATGTATCATAAAGATATATACATACCTGATTAAATAAATTATATAATCATAAATTATTTTTCTTGAGAATAATTTTATAAAAAAATATTTATAAAAATATTTATATTTATACATTTTTGTGATTTATAAGAAATAAACATTTAATTTATTTAGATTAAAATTAATAAAATAACATAATGTTTATAGAACAAAAACATAGAAAATACGAATGAAAATTGTTTATTTATTTATCGTGTTTATAAAAGAACTGTGATTCGGATCAGAAATTCACTGAGAAAATAAAATCCATAATATGTCATTACAGTTATATAACACAATTAGTATAATGTAAATGTAGTGAATTATATAAAAAATTTTTGCTGTTTTGATTAATTAATTTTACCTTATACATTTTTTAAAGTAGTTTGAAGTTTTTTATTATTATTAATATATATAATATACTCGTCGAAACCTTTTTTATAATCGAATCAGTTGTTTTTAATATTTTTATTCTTTACAAATTGAATTATAATTTGCACTTGCTTAAGAAGATGTGTGTGCGTGTGTGTGGAAGTAGGAAGTGTGTAAATGTCTGTAAGAACTTAAACAATTGTGCCATAATGATAGTTTTTAGAATGCTTTCAATTTAGGTGCTTTTTTAAAAATATCATTTTTTAAATGTAATTTTTTTATCTATTTTTGTATCACATAATTTATCAGTATTTTTTCAAAATTTGTTATTTATTCAAAAGTATTTTTGTTCGTTAATCAAGTAGCATTTATATTGTTCTTTATAATACTATTATATCTAATACATGAAATTACACCGGTTTATTGCAAATTATGACTATATAGTTTATTAATTTAATTTTTCCTTTTTTGCAAAATTATTCATATTTGCTTTCTATTATATTTCTATATTTCTAAACTAAACTATTATTATTTTATTTATAAATTTCATTTTCTTTTTAGTTACCAAAATATTGCATATCTTAAATATTATACTCTACATCATAGATACGTCGAACTGAATGCCAAATGAATTTTTAGGCATACCTTATTAACTGCTTATTTCGTGTATTATAAATAAGAGTTTATTTTTAATATTTATTGTTGTTAAAGTTCAAATAAAGAAATTTTTTACTGTAACACAAAAAAAATTAATAATATAAAATATATAGAGAAATAATAATAAAAATAAGATAAAAAAAAGAAACAGCCAAGCTAAAGTTAAAGAAAAATAATTTACTATGTATGATAAATATCAAAATTAAATGCGAACAATACATTTTCTTATTTACATAGATGTTGGGAGAAATTAAATAAAATATATTGCAGAAATTACATAAAATCTTTTTTAAGGATGTACTTATACTTTTGATGGAAAATACAAATATATCACATAGTACAAATATACACTTCTATTATCAGCATTATATGAGATACATGTTTGTATTTGTGTGCATTCAGTTCACACATTCTGATACGATCAATGAAAAATAAATAAATATATATTCAGTTTCTTTAAGTTTCTTGCAACTTGATAATATGGTATTAAATTTTTTTAGTAATATTTGCTTTCGAACTTATGTATAATATAATACATATTTTGCAAGCGGGTATATAAAGTAGTAGTAATTATTCTACAAGTATGCAATATATTTTTTGCTATAAATGCAGAATTAGTAATACCAACAATATAATAAGATAGTGTACTCAGCCGTAGTATCGGGGCTGAATGTATTCTCTTTGCCCTAAATAAACGTTACTAAATAGACGAAGCAAATATCCAAATGTCTTCATTCTTTGGAAACCGTGCTCGAACTTCACAAATATTTACATTGCGCATGTAATTTTGCATTGCTTTAAATTAAATTGCTTTTTTTAGAAACTGTAATTTCTTTGAACACTTGCATTGAAAATGTACATCAATTTTCAAATGTATGTTGTTTTCTTTTTTATGTTTATCTGCAAAGAGACAAAAATACAAAATATAAATAACAAATGCTTCGTGGTTGAATTAAAAAGGGAAACGAACTACTATAAAATATATCATTCAATTTGGGTTAAAAAACTGTTCTTACAATTGGTAATAATTTACAACGTAATAATGCTTGGATTAAGACAATTCTACATTTTTAAACTGCTAGATTAAAAAAAATGTTTATAATGGATTTTGCTATTCAATAAAAAAAACCTTATAACCTTATTGCTTTTAAATCAAATTTTAATTAAAAGACATTTTAAAATTGTTTACATCATTATTCATGTTGGCTAATGACTCTCTTAAAAGATAAAGTTAATTAATTCTATTTTAATTTGACTTATTGGAAATTTTCTTATAATCAACATTTTTGATAAATGAAATTGAAACAGTATTTTATTAAACTGTAAATCAAATAGTTTTCAATATGGATACTGGTTATTCTATAGAGATAATTTTATGAGTCTGTAAATATCTATTAAAAAACAATTAGCATGTAATTAGTATATATACAAAGACGCCAACTCAATCAAATATGTACGAACTGAGTATCCTTTATATTTTTCAGCTATTTTTTCTATTTATACAGTACGAGCTTTGATCCTGAGCTGTTTCCGTTTGACGGGGTGATGTAGAGCTATGCACGTTCATATATACAAATGCGTGTAACAGCGTTAATAGCAGCAATAACAGCAATGGCTTTCATGTAGTTTGTAGCGAAGTCTGGTGGATGATGATGCTTGCGAAAAAATTTGGGACTATGAAAGCAAATAGGGATTATTCAAGGGATCAAAGCATTACGGTTTATCGACAAGAAAGGGAAGAGACAAAATGATAAGAAAAATATTACATGTATTTTCCCTCTTTTTGTCTTTTTATAAACATTAAATGTGACGTTATTACATACAAATAACTAACATGTATATACGATATACAATGTGTACATTGTGTATGATTAATGAAAGAGAAAATTAATAAATGAAAAAATATGAAAGTAAGAGTAATGCATACATTGCGAATACATTTAAGAAACAAAACTTTAAGAAAATATAAGTTATTTTATTAGATAATCTATAATATAAATGAAAGTTATGGCACGTTAGGTAAATTTATAATATGCTAGTAACTTATTAGATGTGTTCCTAATTATTCTGTATAGATCATTTCTTAAGTTTATTTTCATGTGGAATAAGTTTAATTTAACTCTTATTAACTATATAAATGGCATGTGATCTTGCGCTCGAAATTGTTATGTTACAGACTTATTGATTTATGCTTCACATGTATTATAATTTGTGAAATATGTTAATTTGTATATCTAAATAAATATCTTTTGTTATATTTGGTACATTAAAAGTAATGAAGTAATGTTTTTATGTTATTAATTAAGTATATATTTGAATATAATATTTGAATAAATAGAGGTTAATAATACCTTTCAGGTTATTAATAAATAAATAATACCTTTCAGGTTAACATTGCTAAAAAAATGTTTCGGTAACATTTCCAAAAAAAACTCTATTATATGTTTAAAAACTTGTATTAGATTTAAAATTTTAATACTTTTAATTTTATGTATATAATTTTAAAATACATTCGATATTTTTTAATGTGAATAATATAGAAATTTCATGTGTATTATAGATGTATTAATCATATATATATAAATATACGCTACATTAAACTTCATAGTAAGGTAAAAATATTACATTTTTCGTTTTTGTATTTTTATTTTCGCGTCGTAATTTATTGTGTGTCATGCTTGCACAGTGTATATATTTGCGAAACTACTTGATCTAAAAGATTTTTTTTGTGTCGACAGCTCTGGCATTGAAAATAATCCTGTCGTATTTTACCATTTAATGCCTGGATCGACTGCTCAAACTAACAAGATGCACACATTTTACCTACAACAACGATCTGAAAATTCTGTTACTTGGGCGGATATAAAAGTGAACCAACCCTTAGACTATGAAAGCATCAAGGAATATAACCTAACAGTGCGAGTTGAAGTATGTATATTATGACTATTTCTGATTTCCATACTATATAAAAACTCACATTACTGTTTTGTTATAATTTTAAAACATCAAATTTTCTAAATGAATATTTTACATTATTTCTTTAAAAATTTTAGTAAATAATTTTATTTTAATAGTAACAAATATATTTATTGAAAGCACAAGCTTCTTTATTAATTATAAACTCGTAGATAAATTTCGCTTTTGTTATTTTAAATAAAATTGTTATAATAATAAACAAATAAATTAATTAATAATTTATAATTAATAATCTGCACTTTTTTTAATTTGATATATTTTATAAAAATAAAAATAAAAATAAAATCTGATATAACTGTATATTATGAATTTCAGGAAATTTTATTTTTTGTTAATTTTATAGTATTGAACGAAAATTAATATATTTCTGAAATTGGCTGAAATTATTTGATTAAAAATTTTATTCTATTTATTGCATATGAGAAGTAATATAATAAAAAAATTAAGGTATAATAAATTTTTATCTTTTTCATTATCATTTTATAATTATGGATATTTTCATTTTTATCATTTTTCGAAATGATGAAATATTAAATGTGTGGTTCAAAAGTTCATGGTTTTAAAATATAAATATATGTCAAATGGTTGAATTAGATTCTCGATTGTTCAAATTACAAAGCATACGATTTTTTATTTCTATAAATTTAGATATATACTACATTAGAAAAATACTTCCATACAAAGAGATTAATAAAATTCTGTGTAATTTTGTTAATATAATTAGAATAATGGAGCACAGCAGTTAGCTTCGGAAACAACCGTTTTTATTATGCTGGAAGATGTAAATGATGAGATTCCGTTATTTACTGAACGTGAACAAGAGACGGTCTTGGAAGGTGAACCGATAGGGAGTAAAGTCACCCAAGTCAATGCTATTGATAAAGATGGTACCTTCCCTAATAACCAAGTTAGTGTATCACATACATTACTTTTAATTATTTAATAATTACTTCTTAACTATTCATCCGTCTGAATATTTAAGAATTTTATTTAAGAAAATTTAAAAATATTTAGTAATATTTAAATATATTACTAATAAAAAAAGGAATTTAATAATTATTTTTCAAAAACCAAATACTTCAAATTAAAATATTAATTAAAATAATTGTAAAATACTTTAAAACTTATTTAGAATATAAGTAAATAAAATAGTTGATGTAATAAGTAAGTAAATTTATCTTTGAAAAATTTATTTATATATATTCATTATGTACAATATCAAAGTTCAAAAGATATAAAAATATTTTTTACTTAATTCATTAAACACAATTTGGTTACGAATAACACTGCATTAAGCATGACATTATCTAGTGTTACCTATGCAACAATTAATATACTTCTATAATAATAGTAAAAAATTATGAGAACATTATATGTTGGTTTATGTATACGTAATTAAAAAACTCTGTAACATGATATTTACTGATATTAATAATTAGAAAATACTATGTGATGATTAAAGAAAAATTTCAAATAGCATTGAATAATACAAATACTAGTACAGTAATATCTGTATTTTTTTATAAAAGATCCAAAACTGGTAATGAAATAATTTATTATGCAATTTAGAATGTCCAATATGATATTTGATTCAACCATAATTAATAAATAAATTTAAGGACATATTTATAAAGCAACTAAGTATTTGTAAAGCAAACTAATGTAGGAAAACAGATAAAAAGATTTTTAAATACAGAGAATAAGAATTAAAATTTCATTTTAATTTTTCTTTTATTCATTTAGAATTGATAATACCGAACTGTAGTAACGAATTTATTGTAAGTTTTCGTCGCTTTTTTATAATGTGCGATTTGTAACTATGATTTTTAGGAAAATCGATAAAAAAAACAACTTTCCATATTCAATTTCACATATTTATATTTTTCATAGAAAATATTTGTGAAGGTCATCTTTTTATATTGATCAAATAATCCTTTTACTAAATACTGATAAAATCAGATTTACAGAAAGTTAGATAAATAATTACTTTATTATACAAGTCAATTGTATATTATAATATTGTACTAATATCCAGCAAGTAAGCGAGAGAGGATAAGTAACGATTCATTGCTTTTTTATATTGAAACTCTGCAAACATTTATAATAATCTGTTTTAATTTAAAAAATTCTACATTTTTACAAAGTAATAAGTACGAAAGTACAAAAAATATCTGAGTATTATATTAAAAAATTGTTCAGAACATTTAAATACCTATTTTTAATTGTATTTTTTTAACTTACAATTTAAAGCACTTATTTAAATTATTAAATTAATGGAAAATTATAATCATTTAAAATCAAACATTTTTCTTCCGAAACCAATGTAGAAATTCAAGAATCAACTAAACTAATTAGAAATCGATAAGTACTGCCGTTTTCCAAAAACAGATTATTAATGATTAATTATAGTTGATTCAAATATATTCGTGTACGGTTTCAAAAATCAAAAACAGTGTATTATATATTAATCCCAACACATCTAATTAAATATATTGATAACTTAAAAACATTAAGTGTTATTTGATGTATATATACTAGTCTATTTACTTATTATGTAAAATATAAAATTGTTACATAGGTTATTAATTCTCTTACCTATCTACATAGATTATTTAATTAATTTGATCGTTAATTAAGGTTTAAAACTAGTCACAGAACATAATATGAATTAAATGATTTATCGAGTACAATTCATTTTATATATCATAGCATTCTATGGAAATGAACTTGTTGAAAGACTATTGAAAATTAAGAGTCACGTTAATCAATCGACATTTTGCTAGCAAAATTAATTTGTATTTTATTTTTTTGATTTTATGAAAAAATTTGCAATGTCAGAATTAAGATGTTAATTTTACCAATAACCTAAAAAAGATTTTCAAAATTTAACACCATTGAATTACACTAGATAAAGACAATAGGTTATAATTACAATTTAGAATATACAAGAATTTGAATGCCTAGTATAAAACAAATATATAATATTATAACTAAAAGAATATTACATAATTAGTTTAAATATATATTAATTTAATTGAGAATTTTAATTTTTAGTAAATCAAAGGATACTATAATTAATAAAATCAAATATTTTTTGAATTTTACAAAATTTATATTTTTCTTAAACTTTCATTACACTGCATCCTTATAATTAATTGGTCAAGATTTTTTAAAAAGTTTTTGCTTTATAATAATATATAGTTTTATAATGATTTGTTGTATTATGAGTTGTGTTATGGTTTTTCATAACTTATGGTCTTTATGAGCAAATTTTTTTTACTTATTTTCAAACGAATTAACAATGGCAGCCAATTAGTATGAAGTTACTGTACAACATTCTAAAAATGATTAAGATATTAGTCAATATCTCAGATTGTTTAATAAATTGTAATTTACTTAATTGCATTGATCTTGAAAAGTTAAATTAGGAATTAGCTACTAAGAAATGTGAAATGAAAATGTATTAGTCAAGACAATATCTATAAATTAAGTAAGAATAAAATTGAGAAAGAATGTACAATAAATTCCATCTTTTAGCATAATACAACTTGAGATTTACAGATGCATATGAAACTTTTTTTTTTTAATTTGACACTTGTATTATCGTACTTCAAGCATTAATCATGAAACAACCAGCATGCAAATACATATTGTCTATTTCACTAAAATAAAATAAGATTTACAAAATATATATATATATATATACATACAAAATATATACAAAATATATATTTATATTAACATTTATACACCTATAAATAAATATTTTCAATATTAATGTTGTGAAGATTTAGGGAAAATGAATATGAGATAGTAAGATATAAATATATATATATTTAATAAGATACACTTACAAAGATACTTGACTTTTTATCTCGAGTTAATATATATATCACGCATAATGTTTAAATTCAATTAACAATGACACATAAAATACGTATTTAGATTCTTATTAAATTGATTCCAACTAAAACAGCATTATAAATTTCAGTCGCTTAAAATATTAGTAATACGTTTTTAATACAAATTAAAACTACTTTTTAAAAAGGCTTTAAAATAGTTATATTAGATATTTGTGACAAGAATTTTAAATTATTTTTTAAAGCTCTAATACATATGGTAAGCATGCAGATATAATTCTAAAGCAATACGAATAGTTTAGTTTAAAAGCAAAGAAGTAAATGCTGAAACCGAGAAAAACTTTTATTTTTGCTCAGATTTTACAGTAACATTTATTTTTTTTATTATTGTATATACAGGTTACGTATTATGTAGTAGACAGTGATCGAAATGAAGGGAAAGATTACTTTGAAATCAATAGAGAGACCGGCGAGATCTTCACAAAGATTGTCTTCGACCGTGAGAAACAAGGAGCTTATGCTCTTGAAGTTGAAGCAAGAGATGGGTCACCGTCGGCACGACCAAACAGCAATGGACAACCTAATTCAGGTTTGCAAGGATTTATTTATGTCTATAATTAAAAGGTAAATCTGATATTTATAATAATAATTAAAAATTTACAATAAAAATACGTATTTAGTATTAATAGCTTTAGGATTATTCCTTTAATATAAATTTAAAATTCTATATACAAAAATTAATTTACTGTAAAAATGAAGTGTATATCAATATTAAATTTTTTTACGCAAGCCAAATTTATTAATATAAGTTTTATTAATATGTCACGAAATAATCACAATATTAATGAAAAATGTCTATGTTGCAATTTAATACATATTGTTTGATTATTAAGGATTTGTTTTATGGTTTGAACTGCCAATTCAATAGTTCAGTGGATTAATCTCTCGTCATGATAACTTAAAAGGAAATAATAAGTGGAAGGGCTGAAAAATATTATGTATTATGTATTTTTAGTGAAACAATGTTTATTATTTATTAAATATTATAATCATATTGCACTATTGTTGAGAGAAAATTATTCTATTGTAGTAGTGAGGGCGTTTTCTTGTGTTCTTCATTATTGTAAATGCTATTGGAATTATTGTGTATCTTGAGAATTGAGGTTATGCTGATGTTGTAAATATCAGCCTGTGTGTCGATCATGCTCATGAAAGAGCATGAGAAGTTGGTGTTTGAAATCAAGTATGCTTGGTAGAAAGAATGATCATACTTGATAAAGTGTAAAAAGTCTTGATGGAAATTGGTGCGTAATCAATTATGTCTTTAGTTATAATGACAGCAGTAGAAAGGACTAGACACATGCAAGTCATAAATGACAAGCCTTCGAGCTTTGAAGGAATTGATGAACATGTATTTATAGTCGATTATTCTATAAACGGTTGTCTAGCCTTGACAATGTAATTGACGTATTGCGTCACTTGTGTCGACTGTTTGAGGGACTGCACAATTACGAAGTATTAATTCGAGAGAACGTGCTCATTCCCACTCGATTTTTTAAAGGCAGTTTTCTGAAGCGTGATTTAGCGCATGTGTAACTAGCTTATTTAATAATATAAGGAGAAGTACCTGTTCTCTGCTGAAGGCAGACCGAGACCCGTACCATGGCTTCTACTAGTAGAGGGTTAGATCGGTTCACTGCAGTCGAGTCATGGCAAGATGTTAGCAGCAAGCGCAGTTCAGTAAGAGGTAGCTTCAGCAAAAGTGGTTCAGTAAGAGAGGGAGGCACGCCGCGTGCTTGCCTTATATATCTACGCGACGGCTCAGTTAGCCGGCAACAAAGCATCGTCGTTGCTGCACTGGGATATTATATGAGGCGCAGAAAGAAAAATCTAGATCTTTCGAGAATTCGACGAAAGAAAAAATAAGGCGTAATAACGTTCGAGAATCCGGGGCGATGTTATTACTCGAAGACCATATAAACATTGTGGGCCATTTGAAAACAAAACATAATAAGTATACGATAATTCTCGCCCAAGTGTTTACATAAAATCTGAGATCTAAAACGCCGGCGATGCCGACAATCGGCGGTCTTTGAAACTGGCTTCAATCTCGAACACATATGGATATTAAAAATTTTTTTAATTTTGATCAATCAGCAATTCATATCAATTTAATAGTTTATTAAATATTAATAACATAATATTTTTTACAAAAAATTTTTTTTCAAGTTTTCACCATTTCTATAAAATGAACATATTAAAAAAAACTATATTTATCTATATTTTTGATTGAAATTTTGATTAAAAGCATATTAATAGATGTAATATAAAACCTTTTCTTGTTTGAGTCTTGAATAATTTTACACTCGAAGCAGATCATACATAAAAATGTTATATTATAATTGTCATTTTGAAACAAATAGCGTAATATATATTTTCATTTATCTATTAATTCATACTCATATTCATATTTATATATATTAAAAATTTACATAATATTATAAAGATGGAGTATTTGTTTTTTATAACAATGTATATGCTTTTGTAAATTTTAAAACTATACTAAAATTTAGTTACCAATAAAAAATTTAGATATAAAAGTAAAAAAAATATTTATCTTAATAAAGCATAAATATAATTCATTAAAATTGACTAATGTTATAGTCACGATCTATTTACTTAAGAATATTGAATTTTAAAATAAAATGATCTCTCTCTTGTTTGTCTTTCTATACATTTTTAATTGTAAACCTCTTATTGGAAATTTAAAAAGCTTAAGCTAAACGAGATGGGATACAAAAATTCATTATGCTTTTATTATATTTGCCTAACCTATTAACTATCTTTTTGTTTTTGTTTTTTCGGGCTATTTCATCGTTCCATTAATCTTTTTTAAAAAGATTTCACCTGTCACTTCGACAGATTCTTATAGTTTAAAAAAAAAAAATTTAATCCGAAATATACCTACATTTATGATAAAATATATGTTTATTTTATAACCTATTGAAATTATCAGTATAATGCTGATATATCGACTTACGGATACGTAACGCGGGAAAATATTTCAAAGTTTCGATCGAAAAATATATCAATCGAATAATTCTGCTGTCTATATGTATTTAAGTATTTACTTCATTAGAAAACCACTTTTATTAACTAAAGATATTTTATTTACTTATTTAATTTATTTCTATACTTACATTTTTCACTTCTTGAATTTATATTTAATTTTTAAAGTATTTAATCTATTTAAGATTGAAATTAAAATTAATTATATATTCATTGTGTTCGGAATTCCAGTAATCCAGCGGTCGAAGAACAATGATGGTTGGATTAGACCATGTCCACCAGTTTACTAGTGGGAAAAGTGTGGTTAAGTGGAGGGGTTAATGCTTCGATTCAGTATTCAACACATTTGCTTTTCGTGCTGTTTATTGTATTTTATTTTACAACTACACAATTGTGATTCTACGTTGAAGATGAGAATTGTTGACGTCTTGCCGTTGCATCGTGGTTTCCATGTGGTAGCATGCACTACATGTCGAGGTAGGAGGTCGTAAATCTCTGGACACCTCTTAGTGTAGTGCTATTTGGTGGTGTCTTGGTGAGAGTCTCCTCTTGACGTTATGTGGTGTGGAAGGGGGAAGAAATAGTTCAATACCTCGAATGTGGCACCTATTGTTAGCGAGTGCTGTGGCACTTATTGCTAGTGAAAGCAGTAGCACTGATTGATATTGACTGCTTGCGATGTCGTGCTACAGAATGCAGTATCACTGATTGATACTGAATGCTTGTAATGTCGTGATATAAATTACCTGCCACCGGCTTGTGCGCTTGGGCTCGCTGCTTGCGGTTAGAGACTGAGGGAATGCCTTCGCACGATGCTTGAAGTTTCCTTGATTCTTCAAGTCTTTGAGTCGTCTTTGACTTTGAATCGTGGAGGTTGCTACTATCTCAATTGAAGAATTCTCAAACAGTATTATATTGTATCACAGTGTTATCGATTTCTTCTTCCAACTCCTTTAATGGACAGTAAGCTACTTGAATGCTTGCGCAGTTTGACAGTGTGTTCCCTCCGTGGTGGCTCAGGTAATAGCAGTCGAATACACACACGAAGCTGAACGCGTGTTAATTCCGTGTCGGCTCTGCTTAGAGAGAGCGACTGTTCCATGGCGGTCCTGCTAAGACAGATCGTGTTCAGTGCCATGGCGTCTTCACTAAGAGAGTCCCCGGTAAAAGAACGTGACACTTGTCGCATGCTTGCTGTATATCCACATTACAGTTTAGTTAGCTGGCAACAACGGATAGGTGTTGCTATACGGAAAACATTGCAGGACGTTCGAGAGTGTAAAGCTTTAGAATATTCGAGAATTCTTAGAATCAAATGTTTACAAAAATTCGACAGCTAGAAGGATTGTAAAATTCCGAAATCCAAAGGTCTTGGAAGATACTCCAATCCTGAACACATTGATCTTAATTCTAATCAATTTTTTATTAAGTTTTTTATATTCTAATTAATTAGACAATTCCAGTAGTCTATCGTAACATTATAACATTGATTTTTTATTTCAATGCTTGGCTTAGTATCAGTAGTAATACTTATATCACATACATATTTATACAAAACAAATTATTGTTTTTCATTTGTTCTCAATCTTCTCAATCTTTCTTGAATTATGACTATTTTATGTAGAGTGATTGTATGAAAAACAAAAGCTAATTATTAATCGAATATTTCTGTTGAAAATTATTAATAGGATTAAATGAAATAAATAAATTAAAAAAAAATCTATTTCATTACTTGTTTAGTTATAAAATTATAGAAAGGTACTTATTTCAACCTTATATTACTGTGACTGATTTTTTTTAATTTTAATACTCAAATCGTTTTTCTAATAAATGAGAAGTCTATTTAAAAAAACTTCATTTAACTGTCACGAAATAGTATCGATCCAGTTTTAAGGATACTTGATATTCCTTATCTAAAAAATGTATAAGTAGTAAAAAAATAGTAAATTTGGTAATTTTTTAATACAAACTAATACTTATACTTCATTTGAATAATTGTGATAAAATAGAATAATTAATAAAAATCATTATAAATTGCTTAATTATATATTTATATCAAAATATAAAATTCACATTCTCTTAAAGAACAAATACTTTACAATAATATATTTCAAATTATTATTAAATATTACTATTATAAAGAAATTACAAACAATTATAAGTAATTATTCATATATTAACTTAATTATGACTTAATTTGAATAGCTTTTCATTGATTCATTTTTGATGATAAGATGTTGAACAAATTAAAATTAAACCGATTGAAATTATTTTCATTCATCAAATATAAAAATGAATGTAAGTCTTTCTGTTATACTACAGTTACGAAATTTATTCGAATTGGAATTGCTGATAAAAACGATAATCCACCTTACTTTGATAAGGGTCTTTACGAGGCTGAAGTCGATGAAAATGAAGATATTCAACATACTGTTCTTACTGTTACCGCCAAGGATCACGATGAGTGTAAGTTTTATTTTTTAACAAAAAACTTAAATGATATCTTAATATTTTATCATATAATTATAATTAATTCAGAAGCAAAACGAAATATCAAAAATTATTTTTAATTTTAAATTTAATAAAAGAAACTCTTTTACACATCCAAGTATTGCATTATAATAATTACATTAAACAACTGAAATTAAATAATAAAATATAGTTTTATGTAATTAAATTATTCGACGTATTATATTATTTATTGAATACATAGTATTAAACAAAGTTCAGTCGCTTTAAAATAGTATTTTTATTTATGAGAAATGGAAAATTTTCTGAAATTTTTATGGAATATGAAATATTGTGCAATTATATACATTTTCATAAAACTGATAAAATAGGTGTAACAATAAATTAAAATTATTATTAATACAAGAATTGACATAAAAATATTTATTTATAATATGTAGTAAATTATGTATATTTCGTTTAAAATTATAGGTAATTACTTTTCTATATTTTAAATAAAAATAATGCTTAGGTAATTTTAATTTAATTCACATATTATTTCATACCCGTTTTTTATAAAAAATTTTTAAAATAAATTAATTTGTATAAATATTTTTTTGCAGCATCACGTATTCGATATGAGATTACAAGCGGTAATATAGGTGGTGCTTTTGCTGTAAAAAATATGACAGGAGCAATTTACGTTGCAGGAGCGTTAGATTATGAAACAAGAAAAAGGGTAAGTGATTTATAAGATATGAAAGAAAAGATTTGTAAGATATTAAGTTTTCGTATCTAATTGAAACTGTATTTACATAATAAAGGTTTTAAAATATAATTTTTTTTATTTTCGAGTCTATTGTATTTCAAATTTTTTATAAATTTAAGTATTTTAAAATAACAATTAATATCTATTTATGGTATCACACATTGATATATTTTCAATATAAATTTTAACATATAATTGTATAAATATTAATATCTTACTTTTATTAATATCAATATATAATCAATCAAGCACCAAAGTGCTTGCATTAATATAAATTAAACTAAATTTTCAGTATGAATTAAGACTAACTGCATCTGATAATTTAAAAGAAAATTATACTATCGTCGTTATTCACGTAAAAGATGTAAATGACAATCCGCCTGTTTTTGAGCGACCCACATATAGGACTCAAATTACCGAAGAAGATGATAGAAACCTACCAAAACGTGTATTACAGGTGAGCTATTAGATTGATTATTAGATATTATAAAAACAAAGTATAAAAAATAGAGACTAGTAACCCGATATTTATTGTTATATGAGTGTTTTATAGGTAACTGCTAGCGATGGGGACAAAGATAGGAAACATGATATTGTTTACTTCTTAACTGGTCAAGGTATTGATCCAGATAATCCAGCAAACAGCAAGTTTGATATTAATAGAACTTCTGGTGATATACGTGTACTTAAGGTATATATTAATTTTAAAAAATTTTTTACTTTACATTTATAGTTATTAGTATTATTAAATTTGAATAATTATTTTGGATAATTATCTTTTACAAATAGTTAAATATTTTAAACTAAATTAATTTAAATTTATACCTACATGTTTCAGCCATTGGATAGGGATCAACCAAATGGTCGACCACAATGGCGATTCACAGTATTTGCACAAGATGAAGGTGGAGAAGGTCTTGTTGGATATGCAGATGTGCAAGTTAATTTAAAAGATATTAATGATAATGCTCCACTATTTCCACAAGGAGTTTATTTTGGTAATGTGACTGAAAATGGAACAGCAGGTATGTATTAATACAATTTATAAAGCACGGAATACAAATACATACATATACATAATTTTATATTTGTGACATATTTGCAAGAATATATGCGATTCTATTAAATGATATAAGAATAATAAACCTGATTGCTTAAAATAGGCATGGTTGTAATGACAATGACGGCGGTAGATTATGATGATCCCCATGAAGGAACAAATGCAAAACTGATTTATTCAATCGAGAAGAATGTTATTGAAGAAGAAACAGGTTCACCTATTTTTGAAATTGAAGCGGATACCGGTGTCATTAAAACAGCTGTGTGTTGCCTAGACAGAGAACGAACACCGGATTATTCGATACAAGTAGTTGCCATAGATGGAGGAGGTTTAAAGGGTATATATGTAAATCTTTATATTTAACGAAAGATAATATTAATAAAATATATTAAAATTGGTATTTTCTATATTTTTGTTTGCGTTTAGGGACAGGCACAGCATCAATAAGAGTAAAAGATATAAATGATATGCCACCTCAATTCACAAAAGATGAGTGGCTTACTGAAGTCGATGAAACTGATGGGCCAGACCTTCCAGACATGCCCATTCTTACAGTAACTGTTCACGACGAAGATGAAACAAATAAATTTCAGTATAAGGTTTCTAAATCTTGTCATGAATATTATAAATGATTTTTTTTTCTTTAATATTTTCTTTTCATTTTAATATTATTAAACTTTATTATAGGTGATCGAAAATAGTGGATATGGTGCAGACAAATTTACCATGGTACGTAACAATGATGGAACAGGATCACTCAAAATAGTTCAACAATTAGATTATGAAGATCAACTGCAGAGTAATGGCTTTAGATTTAGGATTCAAGTTAATGATAAGGTAAAAATTTACTATAAATATATTTTATTTTTACATGAAAATATAGTATAGACTTTTAATATTTATAAATATTTTGTACAGGGTGAAGATAATGATAATGACAAATATCATGTTGCTTATTCATGGGTGGTTGTTAAATTACGAGATATTAATGATAATAAGCCACAATTTGAAAAAGCTAATATTGAAGCAGTAGTTCCAGAAAATGCTATAATTGGAAATACTTTAGAAACATTTAATGCCACGGATCCTGATCAAGGTGGGAAAAGTAAAGTATCGTATTCTATTGATAGAACTTCTGATAGGAAACGGCAGTTCTTTATTAATGAAAACGGAACTGTGTCTATCCAAAGAAGTCTCGATCGTGAAGAAACACCAAGACATCAAGTTAGTTATTAGCGTATTTAATTTAATTTGAATATTATTTGAAATAAAAGAAAATAAACAATTTTTGTAGGTAAAAATCTTAGCTATTGATGATGGTATTCCTCCGAAAACTGCAACAGCTACGCTAACTGTCATTGTACAAGATATTAATGATAATTCTCCAACATTTTTAAAAGACTATAGACCAGTTTTACCTGAATTTCTACCACCACGAAAAGTGGTTGAAATCTTAGCAACGGACGATGATGATCGTTCGAAAAGTAATGGACCACCATTTACATTTAGAATGGATCCAAAAGCTGATGATGTTATTAGAGCTAGCTTCAAAGTTGAAAGTGATAATAGTATGCTTTAAAAATATATGTTCTTATTGTATATAAATCTTAATGCAGAATTTAAAATTCTTTATGACATTTTAGAAGGCGCAAATGGTGACGGCATGGCTATTGTTTCATCCCTCCGAACATTTGACAGGGAACAACAAAAGGAATATCTTATACCAATTGTTATTAGAGATGCTGGTCATCCATTGATGTCTGGAACAAGTACTTTAACAGTAATAATTGGAGATGCTAATGATAACAAAATGCAACCTGGATCTAAAGATATATTTGTATATAATTATGCGGTGAGAAAAAATAGGAACTTTTGATATAAATATTTGAAATATATCAATACCAAAATATATTATATATATATATATATATATATATATAAATTTATTTAGGGACAGTCACCAGAAACTGAAATAGGAAGAGTATATGTGTATGATTTAGACGATTGGGATTTACCTGACAAAAAATTCTATTGGGATGGAGCTGAACATGATCAATTTAAATTTAATGAAGATACGGGTATGATTTATATGAAATCGGGAACACATGATGGCAAATATTATCTACGTTTTAGGGTATATGATAGAGCACATACACAAACAGATATACCAGCAAACGTTACTGTAACTGTTAAAAGTATTCCACATGAAGCCGTTTTAAATTCTGGATCTGTTCGTATATCAGGAGTAACTGATGAAGACTTTATTAGAGTTTGGAATTATAAAGTAAATATTAACTAATTTTTTTAATTTAAGATATATAAAAATTGTAATGATTATATCTTTCATTTTTATATTTACACGAAATTATTTATTAATACAAGATATATATTTTTCTTAGACGCAAAGCTTATCTCGAAGTAAAGCTGACTTATTTAGAGATAAACTAGCAGTACTTCTTAATATTGAACGAGAAAACGTAGATGTATTTAGTGTTCAATTAAAAAGAAAACATCCTCCTTTAACCGACATTAGGTTTGCTGCTCATGGTTCGCCTTACTACAAACCTGTTCGACTAAATGGAATTGTTTTAATGCATCGTGAAGAAGTAATGTTCTTATTGTTAGATTTTTTATAAATTCAATCTAAGTATAAAATATTCATGTAATTTTAGATTGAAAGAGACGTTGGTATTAATATAACTATGGTTGGAATCGATGAATGCTTCTATGAAAATGAAATCTGTGAAGGTAGCTGTACAAATACTTTGGAAATCAGTAGCTTGCCTTATATGGTGAATGCTAATAAAACAGCTTTAGTTGGTGTACGGGTTGATGTAATCGCTGAATGTACATGTGGAGCTCGAAATTTCAGTAAAAATGAATCTTGTAGGAATAACCCATGTTATAATGGTGGTCGTTGTTTAGAAGGACGATTTGGTTTAAGGTAAACGTTGTAAATATATTACTACAATATTTCTTAAATTTTTTTAATAACTATTATTAATTAATAATTTATTTTATGCTATTATAGTTGTCAATGTCCAAGTGGATATAATGGACCAAGATGTCAGCAAATAGCAAGGAGTTTTCGTGGTAATGGATGGGCTTGGTATCCAGCCCTAGAAATGTGTGATGTCAGTCATTTAAGCTTCGAATTCATAACGAGAAAATCGGATGGTTTACTTCTATATAACGGACCTATTGTGCCTCCAGAATTGGATGAAATTATGGTTTCTGGTAAGCAACTTGATTATTTAAACTTAAATTATAATAACTCGATAAAGCACTATTACTTAATTTTATAATTTTAGATTTTATATCCGTTGAATTGGAACGAGGAATTCCTAGACTTCTCATAGATTTTGGTTCTGGAACATTGGAACTAAAAGTTAAAACAAAATTAACACTCGATGATGGCGAATGGCATAGGTTGGATATATTTTGGAATACTGAGGTAATAAATGATTTTTAAAAATTTAGAATGAAATATTATAACTAAGATAAAAAATAATGTATGTTAACAATTTTAGACAGTTAAACTTATAGTTGACTTCTGTAAATCTGCTGAAATATTTGAACAAGATGACGGTAAGGTTCCAGAATTTAATGATATCACTTGTCAAGCGCAAGGCACTATACCGCCATTTAATGAATATTTGAACGTCAATGCTCCATTACAAATCGGAGGGTTATATGTTGAACAATTCGAACCTGATCAATATAAATGGAAATATATGCCAGTTGGCAAGGGTTTTGATGGCTGCATTAAAAACTTATTTCATAATAGTAAATTATATGACTTGGCGCATCCAGGTTTATCAAGAAACAGTGTAGCTGGATGTTCTCAAACGGAAGAAATATGTAATAATCAAGAATCTACGTTCCGTTGTTGGGAACATGGAACCTGTGTGGGAAGTTTTTCAGAAGCTAAATGTCATTGTAATCCTGGATGGACAGGACCTGGTTGTATGATTCCGACAGTACCAACAACATTTAAAATTCAAAGTTATGTTAAGTACGCTCTTTCATTTGAGCCTGATAAATATTCGACTCAAATTCAATTACGATTCCGTACAAGAGAATTACATGGCGAACTTTTTCGTGTCAGTGATCAACATGGTAGAGAATATGCTATCCTTGAAATTAAGGACACTCGACTTCGCTTCAAATATAATTTAAATAGCTTTAAAACTGAAGAGCGTGATATTTGGTTAACAGCAATTGCCGTAAATGATGGACAATGGCATACTGTTAGAGTTTCTAGATTTGGATCAGCAGCAACGTTAGAACTTGATGGTGGTGAAGGTAGAAGATTTAATGAAACTTTTTCTTTTGAAGGACATCAATGGCTGCTTGTTGATAAACAAGAAGGTGTTTACGCTGGTGGTAAAGCAGAATATACTGGAGTACGAACTTTTGAAGTTTATGCTGATTACCAAAAAGGTATTTTTAAATTAATTTTATAGTTTATAAAAAATACTTTATTTATCCTTTTAAATGATAATAATTTTACGATTAGGTTGTTTGGATGATATTAGACTAGAAGGTAAACATCTACCATTGCCACCAGCTATGAATGGAACACAGTGGGGACAAGCTACTATGGCTAGAAATCTAGAAAAGAACTGTCCTTCTAACAAGCCCTGTGCTAATATAATTTGTCCTGATCCGTTAGAATGTATTGATCTTTGGAATCAATATGATTGCACGTAATAACATAAATATAACCTTGTTTAATAAAAAGTTTTTTATTCCAGCTATTTAAGAAATATTACTTGATAATTAACATTTTCTTTAAAGATGTGGAGAAGGTAGAATACCATCACCAGATAATAAAGGTTGTATGGACAAAAATGAATGTATAGATTATCCTTGTTTAAATGGAGGACGATGCATTAATGAAGATCCTCGCTTTCGGTATCGATGTATTTGCCATGATGGATTTTGGGGTGAAAATTGCGAACTTGTACAAGAAGGACAAACTTTAAAACTCAGTATGGGTGCTCTTGCTGCTATTTTAGTCTGCCTTCTTGTTATTCTTGGTAAAATTGCCTTATTTTTAATAAATAAGATATATACTGATTCAATATTTATTTAAAAATTATTTTATCTTGCAGTTCTTGTACTAGTATTTGTAGTATATAATAGAAGAAAAGAATCACATATTAAATATCCAGGACCTGATGATGATGTTCGAGAAAATATTATTAATTATGATGATGAAGGAGGTGGTGAAGACGACATGACTGCATTTGATATAACACCTCTACAAATTCCCATATGTAAAGCTATTCCTGAAATAGGAAAATTGCCATCATGCAAAGTGGCTTGTTAGTATTTTATTGAAATAAAATATTAATTTTTATTTAAAACAATATTAATAAAATACTTCCTTTTATATAACAAAGATCCAATAGGACCTGAACATAATGTAGGGACATTTATCGAAGATCACAAAAATAGAGCAGATAGTGATCCTAATGCACCTCCTTTTGATGATTTACGAAATTATGCATACGAAGGTGGTGGTAGTACTGCTGGCTCATTATCATCTCTAGCTTCTGGTATGAATATTAATTCTGTACTCAAAAGAAAATTATATTATTTTTTTTATAATATTAAAAATATAAGTGTTTTAAGCATACCTATTGCAAAGATAGGTAATTTCAATTTAATTAATTTGTCATATGGTAAATTAAATACATAAAGAATACTTTGAAATGTTAAAATTTCATGTAGAAAAATTTATTTCAATTTAAGTGGGTACAATATAAAATTATAATATTTACCTTTTATACAAATAGTATAAAATGTGTAATAATTAACATAGTCAAATTACATATTATTTTTTAAACACAAGTGATATATTTTTATTGATATACAACTGAACTAAATTGATTTTTAGTGCAAAATCTATTCTTAATCAATTGAAAATTGTTCTATACATCTTTTCTCTCCATGTTATATATATTAAAATTAAATCTGGTTGATATTATATTTTATTATTAGGTACTGATGATGAACAACATGAATATGAATATTTAGGTAATTGGGGCCCTAGATTTGATAAATTAGCAGATATGTATGGTCGTACTGAGCATGGAAGTGAAGAAGAGTAAACTACTCTATTGTAACCAAAAACAATTTCTATAATTATGTTTAAAAGTTTTAAGCAATCATCGTTATCTATTTATACAGTAGCGATTTATTAAAAAAATTTGTTTAATAAATAATTATAAGTTACTAGAAACATCTGAAATGAATAATGGTATTTTTGAAAAAGTAATCAAAGAATAATTAAGAGATTTAATATATAAATTTTTCTTAACTTAAAAGGAACTTTACCTAACAAAGAACTGTAGATGCAATACGTATTGCTTACTCATTGCAAGACGAAAATAACTTCACTGAAAGTTTTGCATAATTAAATACTGCATTACAGATTTACTTAAAATTGTTCATAAATATTTAGTTGTGCTTTAAATTTTACAATAATTTTAATGAAAGGTAAGAACATTGTAACGGTTGAAATCTACAAATGCTTTAATAGATTTTAACAAATGGGACAATTTGTATTATAATACATTACTATTAATAGTAAGCATTTTACGTATAACGATTTAACATGAAATGTTTTCTTGTCGTTAATTTTTTACATTATTATAATTTAATTAAAAATAGTTAGTTATTACTAGTACTTGCATGTATATACTGACATTAAAATAAGATTGTTTAACTATTTATTATTATATTATCATATAAAAATTTATATATTAATCGCTTCCATAGATACGCTGACCTAGCACATAAATATTATAGCAATTCAACTTTCATTAAAGGATCATCTTCAAATACTATTTAAAATACTCATTAATATGTGCTACATATATTACGAACAAAATTTATATTATTATAGATGAATATGTATAATACAATATAATGGTTTTATATGCATATATATATGCAAAATTGATATCATAAAATACAAAGTCGTATTAAAGGTCTTATTATAAATTTATAAAAAAAATGATAATTCTTTAATACAGATCAAAAATGGCAAAGCGCTTTACTATTGTACCAAAGGATAGAAATATAGCACTTTCGACAGCTAAAATTCTATTTAGTTATAAATCAAAGCAACTAAATTTCTCGTACGTAAAGTAATCACTGTGTATATAAAGTTATTATTAAAAATTTGTAGGGTCATTATAGTGTTCACTCATTTTATGTGCCGTTTCCTTTCGTAGAATTTAATGAGGAAAATTTCTATTTTTTTTATAAAATCTTATTCCAATTAACAACGATTCATTATGTGTATTCACGCGATAATTACAAGAATTGTAAGCAAGTTAATGAACATTTCTATATACAAAAATTTGCATTATATGTTCTGCAAAAAGGTTTTGAGGTTGTTTGTTTTTTATTACAAAAACAGTCTTATACACTATTAATAATACGATTGTATTGTTTATATGTATTAATAGTTTTTCACTTGACTGCCGATTTATAAAACCCTAAATGGGAATTGAAAAATAGTCAATTTACTTATTAGGTATTAACATGACGGTTAATCTTTAAGCGAAAAATACATAAATATAAATAATAAAGATAATTAATCTATGAAGAAATGTGTGATTAAAAGTGTAAAGAAGTGTAAATGGGTATAGTCCTATATTCTGCATTATAGAAAAGTTAACGTATTCAACAAAATTATACATTGTATATGTTGATGCGTTACACAATTTTAGAATTGACCTATCAATTTTCTTACTATCGTATAGTTTTTTTACGATTTGTGATATTAATTTTCGAGGAATGTATAAGTATGCGTAGCTTTAGTTGAAAAGAACTATATTTACGTTTTACTTGACGTAATTTTAGATATTAAAAAATAAATCGAACTTTCAAAAAGAATTTTTATATTCTAATTTCTATCACTTGTATTATATTTAAATTACATTTTTAATCATCATAAACGAATTACAATTTTAAATCAATTCGATTAATTTTATTAGCAAGCATTTCTTATTGTTATACTTATTATAACTAGTTTATTTAATGATATTGTTAGTATTGCTCTCTTTTTTTAAAACAGTGTCTTGTATACTTTATTTTGGCACTCATTTTAAAATGTCTATTCACATACTCGGCAATAATAAATCGAGAGATTATTATTAAAATCCAATGGCGTGGTGCATGTGTACAGTGGCGGGAGAAAAATACTTTAGTTAAGATTCATTGTCAAACATTAAATAACTATTTATATAATATTTCATTTCAATTACCGGTTTCGGCTCTTGGCATTCCAAAGAATATTAAATTTTATTTTTATAAATTAATAAACCATATGAAGAAGTATAAGAATTGAAAGGATTTTGATTCTTATTTGATTGGTATTGACGATACCAACTTATTGATCTTGATTGAAATTAATTAATAAATAAAAATGAATATAAAAATCCAAGACTTTAATACGTATAATTTTATTCATTATTCATTCATGATATTCGATTTCTTATTTAAAAAATTTACTTATTCACAAGTAGAAGTCGGTGTTGAACCAAAAAAATATTTTTGTTTATACTGTATATACTCAAGTGTACTTATATTTTGTATAATATCATATTACTTTAATAAATAAAAATATATTAATAGCGATTAATGATTTTTTAGAAGAAAAGATGCTTAAAATCATATCGTGAACTTTTTCATACTACCCAGCTAAAAGAAATATTGAAAATGTGCAGTTTATCTAATAAAAATCTATAATAGAATAACAAATTATATATACAAACAATATCGCGGGATGCTCAGTGCCGATTTCGATATAACTACGTGGTTAAAAAATCATTAGTTCTACTGTTTTTATCGTAGCGATCATTATACAGATACTGTAATATATGAATACATAGATGATAAATATAGTTATATATAAATACATATATATCTATACTGCCACTGAACACATCTTGTTAGTGAAATTATACAGTATAATATTAGTTTACAAACAATAAAATCAATATTATTAATTATATTCTTGTATTATTAATTAATTTAAATATTTAACAATTTATGATAAAATATAATTGTCACTATATTATTAATACTATTTGTACTTTTATCATTTTACATTTCAAACGGAATAAAAATGCCTTCATTTTAATATAATCACGTTGGAGAAAACTATATTATTAAACATAAATATGCTTAAATGGATATATTATTTTAATGTTTTTGTATTTTATAATTAAAATTAATTAATATATTAAGATATAAGTTTCAATTTTCCAGTGATTAAATTTCAAATTTGAGAGTAATTATATATTAAGTTTTTTATTAAATTGTATGTGTATATTTTGTAATTAACATTGAAATTTTCGAAGAAGCATTATATATATATATATATATATATATATATATATATATTTACATAAATTCATGAAACCTATTAATTTTTTATAATTTTTATAAATTATATATATTGTAAGAGGTGAGTACAAGCTTTATTATATTTAATTGAAGAGAACTTGTTAATATGCTTACACTTATAAAAAAATTTGAAACTATTTTATGAAAAATATCCTTAATTTATTTTTAATTTATTTATATTATATTCATAATTAAAAAGATTGTATATTTTCCAAATTCTCCAAATCCTATATATTATTGTTTGCTTATAGTATTGACTATATCTTATTTATTTAAAACAATAATTCAAATACGTCTACATTAAAAAGAAATAATTTTATTGAATATTATAGAAAATTAAAATTGTAAATAATGCAATAAATTTTATGGGACTAAGATTAATGGTTTATATTTAAAACTGTGTATTTAGTAATTTTGCAATATAAACAGTAGGTTTAATTAATTGAAAGATTGAAAGAAGAATGACATTTTTCTTATCAAGAGTAAATCAGATGTGTAAATCAAAAGATATTGTAAAGGTTTATTTAATTGTATATAAGAATCATTTAAACTACCTATAATACACTATATTTTCATATATTTTTAAATCCACGAAGGGTATGTGTTTTTTAAATGAAAATTTCTTTTATATTGATCATAAATGTAAATTGATTTTTAATATTTAAAATGATAAACTGCCATAAATGGTGTAATTATTTCATTTATATAAGATTGTAGTTTTTTTCGTCCTACATACCACATGTGCATGAATAACTTTTGCATGTATCCATCTACTATCTACTTATGTTATTTTATGAAATATTTGTGTAGTTATCAAAATAATTTCGTTTACAAAGATATTTCCGATAAAACGGATAAACTAAGTAAACAAACAATATGTAATTACTTATATAAATATATTCAGGATTCCGAGAACTTCCAAGCTTTCTGATTCTCGGAAGTCTACAAGCCTTACGATTCTTGGAATTCTCCAAGTCTTCTGGTCTACGGAATTCCTAAAGTTTTGTAGTTCTCGGAATTTCTACACTGTTTATTTAGTCTCTAATTTATCTAGCTAGTAACACCAATCACATCTACTGGTGCCAGCTCGAACTAAGCTGTCGCATGGATATTTAAAGCAAACACGCTTCGAGAAGGCGCTCTGTTAGTGAGGCCGTCATAGAAGGAACACGCGTCATTCTCATGTGAGTATTAATTAACGTTAACCGGCAATAAAAGGTGTTGACACCATCTTCTCCTCTTCAAGAAGATATTAGACTACAAAAAACATAGTATTGAATTACTCCTTGTCACGGAAGGTATATAATCCATTGTTAATCCTTACAAGATCAGCAACAACATCGTCACCATCAACAAGGAGCCTCTTGTGTTGGTGAAATAAGCACCACAGGATTAGTTCAATGAATTCAACTCATCAATAAACCATACAAACCATTTTTAACGAAGTATGCATACATTGTATATATCTACAGTCCTTCCACTTAAGTCCTTACCCAAGCATCTGCTAGGGCGGGCGTTAAATTAAAATGAACTATCGAACAAAATATTTGTATAAATAAAATATTGCTGCAAATATATTTTGATTAATTGCTTTTCACGAGTTAATAAATTATTTTTAAAATCTTTAAGTTAATTTAATAATTAGAAATGTTTTGCTATGCAAATTGTTTTAGTTTTAGTTTAATTTAATCGAATTATTAAATATGTTTATTAAAACTTATTATTAAGTAAAGGAATTTGAAATAAAATAGTAAATTTCTAATTTTTATCAAATTTAAATAATTTATAAAAAGTATGAAATCGAATTAAAAATAATTTAGTTTTAATTTAATCATTTTCATAACGATTATTTATATTCCTTCGACTTCGCTTTCGACCTCTAGTTCGTTTTTGACTTTTACATCCACTACACTGAACTTCACATAATCTTGGTAATTCACAGGCTATTCTTTTTATCAGCTTATTCTTTAAATAACCAATGAAGCAACATATGCCATAGTCACTAAAAAATTTATGTTTTACATTTCAAAATATTTTAAATAATTATAAGGAATAATTATTTACTTACGTATACATACTAAAATCTACAGATCTTGTAATGTGCAATGTGATCAGGAAAAATCCTATCGATATTATAAAACAAAGAATTGCCATAGGAAATTTATTATATAGTATCCATGCCGCTGCCTCATTCATTCCAAAACACAAAAGAATCTATATCGAATAGTTATATAAAATTAAAATTATTGAATTATGCAGTTTTTATATGTAGTTGCATTTCATCAATAGCTATTCTTAAATATTGTAATATTAACAAATGAGTTAGGTGTAAAACATATTAATCAAGAAATGAATTAATTTTATATCAAATAAAAGTTGAAATGTTTATATTTTATATATTTTTATTAAATACATTACAGGTTGTAAATATTTTTTAATTACAATTTATTATTAACAGTATGCAATGAAGATATTTTAGTATAGATAATATTATATACAAACAAGCTTACTTTTAGATGTTTACAATGTATTATAATAATAATTGAACACTAGGTTTAAACTACCATAAAAATCGGTGATATCGAATTATTTATTTATTTGCTATTAAAATTACTAATTTTTTATTGTGAATACCATTGGTAATTTTATTACGTAATCTTTTAGCTTTAACCAGAGTTTATATACTTAATTTTTCACATTATTTATCTTTACATATTTTTAATATAAATTATATCCTAATTATTAGTTTCATAATAGTTTGCCGAATTTTTGGTAATTTATATAAAGTTTTACTATTATGTAATATTTTTGAAATTACTTCTAATATAATATTATAATTATATAATATAATATATATATATATATATATATATATATATATATATATATATATATATATAATATAATACATATTTTTGAAAACGAAGTAAAATTATAATTTACCCTACGTAGAGTTTTAGTCAATGTTATATAAATATGAAAATCAATAGGCGTCCAGATACAGGCTATACAAAAGTCTAATAAAAATGATGTTACTAGAAACTGAAAGATAAAATTATTAATTAATAATTATTAGTAGTTTTAGATTAATTTAAAAATAAGAATACCAACATAAATAATTAATGCTATTAATATTGATCTTTTATAGTAGATAAATTATATTCCTTGCTAAATATATATATAAAGTGTTAGATTTAATCATTGAAATTAATTAATATAATAAAGCATAAGTGGAATTATTTAAAATATTTTTGAATACTATTTAATAATATTTAAAACTAAATAAACTTTTTTTTTATTTATCATCTTTATAATAAATTAATATATAAATGTACTTAAAATAAAATTTAAATTATAACTGAAATCATAACATATTTAATTATAGCACTGATATTCTTTTAAATGTATAATGCACTTTAATATTTTTTAAAAATATTTATTAAGAAATAAAATTTAAATAAAATAAAGAATATTATTTTATGAAGATTTTATATTTTGTACAGTAGATAAATATTTCTTAAAAAAATTAAATGTATATAATAGAATGATCCATTTTATTGTTTATATAAACTTAATCTTACTTCGTAAAGACTCATTAATATAGTGATCGGGTTTCGAAAATATGCAGGATATATGTTAAGATTGGTTATTATTGTATATACACCAAGAGCAAAGATAAAAGAGGTTATCGGAGGTCCGGATAGAAAATTATCTCCATATTCATCTTCAAGTGCATCAACAAAACAGGTTTTGAATATTGAAATACCCATAGAGTTTAATACAAGTGCCCAAATTGTGTAAATTATCTTCGTCATTTTATATTTTGAAAACTTATAATTAAAATTTATGAAACTTATTTTTCAATTACATTGAACATCTTAACAATTTAAACATTATGCATTGAACTTCAGTGTATTATGAAATAGTCGAAATAAAAATTTTAATAGACTGATGAGTAGTTTAGATCATTTTTGTTCAAAATAAATACTTGTATAAAATTGAAATATATATACACAATTATTTATGTATAAGACTTACTATATATGTTACAAAATTAATTACAAATATATTTCTTAATTATAAAAATATATATATAAATGAAACTTTTAAACTATTGATTTTGTAAAAGATATTATATTAAAGAAATTACACATATATTTTATATATTGCAATATAGCTTAAGTAAAAACAGGGTTTTAAAATGAATTATATAATATATACATATATATAATTCTTTTATAAAATTGCTTCGACGTAAGAATATTTTATATTAATAATGTAAAACATGTGTAATTTTTATATAAGATTTTTTTTAAAATAAATAATTAAAAAGTTTCATTTAAATTTTTATTTATAATTCTAAATGGACTAGTTTGTTAATACAAATTTTTTATTTGATTAAATAAGAGTAAGTTTATTTAACAGAAATATTTTATAAAAGTAAGAGCATGTGTAAATTACAACTCTAATTTTGGTACAAAATTATTTTCAGTTTTAGTAAAAAAATGTGCTTAAAATATATATTTGATTAATAACAGTAGCAACTTCTATGCTTAAACAAACAATAAATATATAAAATAATTTTACAAAATCATTCAAATATAATTTTCTAAAAACAAATTAATCTAAAGTTTAATGCTTTTTGAAGTCCAATTTACTCTTCTTGTAAATGAAAATAGTAATATCGATTAACCCTTATGTTTTCAAAATGCAAAAAAGAGAAATAAGATATGTAGGAAAAACATATATTAAAAAATAATTTATTCTAGTTTCCAGAAATGTTTTCTACTTCAAATTATTTCTCTTAAAATAAATAATTATATTTTATAAGTAAAATTTATTGTATTAATGATTTTTCCTATATTTTTTATAATTTTCATTATATTTATATTTTTAATATATTTTATTTATAGAGTAATAAATTCGTTTTGAGTAAAATATGTCTTAGTACAATTTTTTTACAAAATGTTATATTAGTTAAAAAAAATTATTTTCATTCTATAAAATTAAACAAAAGTACATATTAGTTTAATCATTTTTATATATAATTATTACTTTTGATATATAATACAATTTTTTGGAATTTTTTATTTATTCTGTATTCTGTAATAATAATATTCTGATTTATTTATTATATGTATAATTCATTTTATTAATGTTTTAAATATTCAAATATTCAAATATTTGTATTTAAATATTCAAAATAATCACACATATTTGTACACAGATTTGTCGAATATTAAATTTTTTAATTTTATAGTACTAGATTACTTTTGCCTTAAATAAAAAACATAATATTAACACAATCAAACAGAATATGTAATCAAATTTTATACATTGAAAATTTATTAAAGATTTGAAATGTCTTACGAAAAATATTTTAATATTAATTACATTTGATGAAAGGAAATGCAAATACGAATTACATCTTAAGAACAACAATCTAAAATGAAAATACATCTTACAAAATTGGTACAAAAGAAAAATATTTTTAATTTAAGTATATGAAAAATAGAGGATAAATGATTTACATATTTGTCTAAATTTTAATAAACCACATGTGAATGAATCGAAGACTTCAGACAATTTAAAAATAATTCTTCTATTTTTGTATACATGATTTAGTATTCCATGATTTCTATAAATTAAAATGTTAAATTAAATTTTCATTGAATGAATTAATTGAAAATATGATTATATATTACTTAGTACTTCGCCCAGAGATCTATTAAAAGTGAGTCAAGTGTTTCGGTAGCATCAAGCATCCATAAAAAAGTTAGTACAGAGATACAAAATGCTGTATGCATTGCTGCTATATCTGTTCCCATATATGAAGCTGTGGTTGTCAAAATAGAATATTTTCCTAATTCCATTTGTGAATTTAACCATAGTAGCTAGGATAAAATTACTTTATTTTAATTACTTCTACATAATATTTAAGAATTAAAAATTATTAATAGGAAGAAAAATTTAATTATAGTATGTTTAAAAATGTCAACTCGCTATGAATATATTATTAAACTGTTTTTTTATCATTTTCATTTTGACTTTAGATATTAAGGGATATAATTATTTTATTTATAAATGAAAGATAAAATTATATGTAAATGCAATAGATGAAAGCACAATCATATATAAGATAAAATAATAGATTTTTAATAAATAATAAACATTTATTTTTTATAAAATCTAAAATTAAACGTTTTAATTTGAATTGATTTTGTTAAATATAGGTTGATTACATTCCTAATTTAAATTTTTCATTTAGCATTTTTGCTTTAATTGTTCATAGTTTTTATTATATTTAGGATTAAATATTTTTAGAAAATAATGAAAGATATTGTTTTAGTTCGATTTGATAAAACTTTCATTACCAATAATCATAATATATTAATTTATTATGATCTAACATTAACATAAGTTAAGTAACATGATGAGTAATTATTTATTGAAATTTAATATTTTCTATATTTACCATTTTACCTGACTCTTGTGTGACACATAAAGTGATGTGCATTAGAGGTATCCAAATGATACGTGTTACTAAATCTGTTACTAAGGCTGATACCAACATCTGCAATTCATTAATATACTCTAAAAATTCTGAAATTTAATTAAAAAATATTACACTAACTTACTTCATAAATAATAAGTAATTGAATCGGTGGCTCTTTCAATGATTTTGGCCATAAGCTATATTCAGCTATCAGACAAAGTGCAGAGAAGATGAAAATAAGTGAGGCATAAGAAGGATCAAAAGGGGCTTCCTTTGTTACCTCGAAACACAAGCCAATTAAGCAAATTTGTCGTAGATGTATGTAGAGGCCTGTAAATACTACAACTACCCAGTGAAAGTTTATACAGTCAAAATATGCAAGCAATTCTCTTATGCACTCCATTGCCGAACTGTAGAGACTTTATAAAAATATTATACGTAATAAATATTCAATTTAAAGTTATTAAGAATGTTTGACCGTCAATTTTAATGTTTTTTAGCATGTGAGAAACTAACCTCATTTATGCTGTCAAAAGTGCGATAAAATTATGACAATCTTGTACATTTTTGTTTATAATCTCTTGTAGTCGGTCCTATATATTTTCTTCTTTTCTTTTTAATTACACATTTTCATTCATATCCCATGAATTTTAAATTAATAATGGAATTGATACAGTTTGCTTTGAAATCATCCTCCTATACTGTCAAATCAATTGTTTCTAAGGTTTTAGGAGAAAACTGATATATTTTTTGTTTCTCTACTTACTTTTATAAGTTATTTAATTTTATTACCTTTATTACAATACAATTTCTAAAAAAAACTTATTGTAAGTAGTTTTTATTTCATAATTATTTATGCTTAAACAAAAAATGTAAAAAAATTAAATTTTTTTTATAATTCAGATCTACAAATTATCTATGTGTAATATTAAATAATATAATACAAATTATTCTATAAAATATATACTATTATTTTTTGCAATAATTATTTATACAATACTTGAGCTAACTTAATTTAATTTTTTTTTAAATAATATTTAATTTGAATATTTTCCAAGAAGTTTATTGTACTATGAAATAATGAAAAAAATTAAATATAATATATTAAATAAAATATATGTTTATTTTATTAATATTATAATATTATAGTAATTCAGAATAATCTTATATTATTATTTTATATAGAAAATAAAATTGATTTTTAAATAAAAATATTAATAAAAATCAAAATTACCTAATTTTAAAATAATTATTAGTCTGCATATTTTTGAAATTCTTGTTCTTTATTTAAATTTAAATACAATTCAAAGTTTATCTTAAAATAATCTTAATAATTATGCGATTAAATTAGTAATTTTGTTTTTAATTTATATACTAAATTTTTTTCATTTACTATGAAACTGTTACTTTTTGAATTTTTAAAAAAATTTAAAAAATTATTATAGGTGTTTTTACATGTAAGTACAATAAATTTTATTTAACTTTGCATTCAAAAGTTAAACTAATATTTTATAAATTTCACATGATAGATATATTAAATACATAAAGAAAACCAGAATAGCAAGAAAAAAATATAGATATAAACTTACTAACTGTGTATTAATTTTAATATATTTGAATGAAGATAAAATATGTCGTTGAATGTCATTTACAAATTTAATTCTTTCTTATTAATTGTGAAGAAGAATACACTAACAAATTTCTGAGAAAGTTAAAAAATATATCAATTACACTAAAGATTTTATTTAAATAATTATGGTAGTATATATTAAAACATTAATTTGTGTTTAAAAGCCAAATCATTTAAATTCAAAAGTTTTATGTAATTTGAATTTTGTGTATCTTCATATGTTTAATAGTTCCCAGCAAGATTAGGTTTTGTTTTTATAATCAAATATTTTATTTACAAATCGAATAAGACATATAATTATTTTAACAATGAATACTAGGCAGTATTATTCCGATATATATTATTAAATTTTTAATAAATATTATTTAGTGAAATATTCATTAGAATACATTTCATTAATTTTCATCATATTTTATGTATTATTTGTCTCATATACAAATTTTTGTTATATGTACTTGAATACAATAGTAGCTTATTTCATTATTTCTATATATAATAAAATTTAGTTTGTTCACATCATCTTTTGAAATTTTATTATAAACCAGACAATATTTGTAATTTCTTTAATTGATCTGCAGTAGTACAAACAAATTTCAATAATAAGTTTCATCAGCAAATATTGTAATATCTAAATGTTATATTGGATTAGCTACAGAAAATAAAAAATGCTTTCATTACTGTTTTCATATTAGAAAGTAGAGGAAAGAGGAATAAACATATATTCTATTTTATCTTCAAATATGATGTGGAAAGGTTATCAATTTACTAGATAGAATACAACTCTATTTATCAAGATATATTTAGGCCATGGTGAATGACGTATTTACAAAATATATCAACGACTATAAATTATGGATACAGCGAAGACATTGGAGAAATTCAAGAATAAACAAATATCATTTTGCGTTATTTTTAAAATTTAATAAATATTTTGTTATATCATATAGAATAATTATATGGAATTTATTCGAACCTTAAAAATATATAGATAAAAATATATAAGCTCATCATTAGAAAGAAAATGATTTTTTAGGTTAAAACAAATGAATAAGAAATTGTAGCACTGTCATTTTTAATAATAAAATTAATTTTATTTATCAGTCAATACTACATATATTTATAAAAATATCATTTATGAAAATATTGCACAATGTATTTATGGTTTATTTATTATCTATTAGGTAATAAAATTAATTGCCAATTTGCAAGGGAAGATAAATAACATAAAATAAATAATTAAAAATAATGTTAAAAATTTTATAAAATGTATATATCTAATTAATTATTTAACTACGAATTTGAATATTTTAAACGGTTAATTCTAAGTGATTATTATATAACATTTCATTTTTCTTTGTTATAGTTGAAAAATTTAATAGAAAATTTTACTGAAAAACAGAATCCTTTACATATAAAATTGTTTAAAGTTAAAAAAATTTACATCAGAAATATGTTATTAAATAAATATTTAATTAAAAGTCTTTTGAATAATTTTATTGGTCCTGAATTTAGTAAATTAGAAAATTATGTTGCTGAAATATACTATTTAAATTAAAAAAGATGATATTTATTACACTTTATTCTGATTTTATTTATTTATCTAAGTTTTATTACATTTAATTCTAACATCACCAGCAAATAAATGTAAGTAAACAACACGTAATGTACAGAAATTTATACTGAAATAGAGTAATGTTTCATTTTCTACAAAAGTGAATAAAAAAAAGATCAAATTATATTGTTACTGCTTTATATTGAGTAATTTCGTTTTTACTTTCACTTCTTAGCTTTTATTACCTGCTTTACATTTTTTTCAAACTTTCTAATTTGTTCTCCAATTTATTTATTTAATAAAGATGAAGATTATTAAAAATCAAATATAATTTTTAATATAAAAATTCCATTTAAGATATTATAAGATATTTATATTATGTACTTACTAATAGAGAATATTTAATTCATACAAATAATTTTTTGTGCATTTATGATAGAATAATAATATTGTTCTGAATTTAACATTTTTTATTGATTTTTTTTATTAAGAAATTTCTAGAGCACCATTATTTTAAAGACAAAAATAATATTTAAGACAATCTTATTTTTTTAGTCGGTTTGTATAAATATTATTTGTAATAAAAAATATTAAAAATTATAATTACCTTAAATTTAATATAAATAATATATCTTCAAAAATGAATAAATTGTTTAATTATTTAAAACAAAATTTTAAAAAGATTTTAAAAATTTTAAAGAATTTGTTTGTATAATTTCATTTAATTTATTGTTTAATTTAATTATTTCAATAATATATGATTACCTTTTCCTTATATTATAATTTATTTTGAATTATAATACATATATATATATATATTCTTTAATTTACTTATAATACTTATAATCATCTATATTATATAATTTTAACATTTATATTAATATTTCATCCGTAAAATATTGGCTTATCTTAGTGTAACATTGCAATTTATTTACAGCACTTATCGAAACTTTTGAATTTTATTTATTTATTAGATTTAAAATTTCAATGTTAATTAAATAAAACTTGATTTATTATTAAATTGTTTATAAACCAAGTAAGTGTTGATTTAATTTTGATATTATGTAAATTTATCAATAAAAGTTAATAATAAATAGTTATTTGCATCTTATCAGAAAGATTGAATGACAATAAATAATCAACAGTCAAAATACACCATAAAGAAATAACATAAACAGAATTTATATATACTTCTTAATATTTGTTTGAATAAATTTCATCAATTTTATAACAAATTTTGTTACAGACTATTAATAATTTAAAATTTAAAATGCGAAATATATTGGAACATTAATTAATTTTTAAATAAAATTTATACTTTTTATAAAATCCTTATTTTTAAAAATGTTCAATTTAGATGACATACCATTATTTTGATAATATTAATATTTTTATCGCAATTGTCAAATATAATAATAATACTACATTTTAATGTTTTTACTTTATACTATTAATAATAATATGGAGCATTTTTATATAGTTGCTTTTAGTAGAATGTTTTCTTAGTTTTTTCAAATATTTTTTCAAATGTAATTATTATTTGAAATTATTTGAAAATATTTAGATTGTTTTTGAAATTAAAAATTTAAAGAAAAATTATACGTGGTAGAAGTAAAAATAAAAAAATTAATTAATTTTAATTGTAGTATTATTTATTTTTTATTTCTTTCATTTGTCTATTAGTATCACTTTGCTATTTCTCAAAGTATAATTTAAAAAATTGTAGTATACTCGGCGATCTACTACCAATTTAGCTAGATAAAAAATGAAACGCAAATGCAAGATTTCATACATAAAAATGTTTGAATTGTGGACATAGCAAAAATGAAGTGTTCATGGAAGAAAATTAAACTATTATTACATTAAATTTTACATTACATAATTGTTACATTAAGTAATAACATTAAACATATTTTTATTTCAACAATAATAGATTTATTAAGTAAAAAAGTTTGGTATATTGGAATTATGATTAAGTATTCTTTACATAATGTTAAACATTTATAATATATTTAAACTGACAGTACATACAAGAGACAGAATATTTTCAATTAAAAAGAGATGGAAAAATAAAAAAGAATGGTAAAGGACAACACGTTATAATTCATATTTATTTAAATTTAGTACACTGTGATAAATGAATGAAACCATCATTGAATAGTCTATTTAGGGTTAATCTATAATATTATAATTTATATTACATTACTAAAGTATTATAATTTATAAATTATTATAATTATATAATAAATATTATAATTATAAATTATAATGATAAATTAAAATATTCAGCGATATAGAATTATAATTAAAAGCAGAATATTAAACTATTACTTCAAAATCAGTATATTAGCTTCTCTATATTTCATACAACTTAGACGGCTGAAACAAATGAAGAAAAACGGATTTTTAATGTTTATAATTTTATTCATGCAATGGCCATTGTTTAACTTTCTCTATTTTTGCTGTTTTTAATGTTTTTTGGATATTCTGTTTTATAGAATATAGTAATTTAAAAGTTTTAGAAACTCTTTAAGTATAGTTTTAAATAATCTTAGAAGAAAACATAACGCTATAATTAATGCAATTACTAAATTTTCATTTACAATGTGTAGTTTAATCAAAATGATTAATATATTATTTTTGTATTCTCTTATCTTTTTAAAAAAAATTTCTGTTACTCTTTTTATTATATTTTTAATTATAAAGATAAGTAACTTTGAACATTTTATTAACATGGTTAAAAGCAAATTCTACTATACAAGAAGCTACATACATATTTATGCTTGTTTGAATGTAAGACAGTAAAATAAAAAGGTACTTGTTAAAAGTATACACTACGATTTCAGCACTAACTAAGTTAATCTATTAGGAGTAGAAAAATAAAATAAATTTTTTTAGTTGGTACAAACTAGAAAAAAAAAATCTGTCTATTCGATGTCACGTTTGCTTTAATTCTTTTTTTATTGTTTGATACTGATTGTTGATTATGCAAATAATTAAGAATAAAAAGTGTTAAAAAATAATGATAAAAAGTAGTACAAGTTTTAAATATATCTACATGTAGTTTTATAACTACGGAACGTAATAGTTATAACATAATTATAATAAAATACATTTATCTTTTTTCAAAGGAAATATGATCTTATTCATTGCTATTCATTTTTTAATAATAATATCTATTGAGATGAATACGTTTAATTTGAAATTTTTTGACAATTATTCGTATTTTCATATATAAAATATTTTAATCGCGTACGTATGCAGATTTTTTTTTAATTATAAATTAAAAAATAAATATTAACGTTTATACAATAAGTAATTAACTAATATTACAAAATCGTATTAATATAAATTGATATTATTCTGATATATTGAGCATATATATTGAAACAATAAAGGTAATTATTTTCATATTTTTAAGAACTCTTGTCATCATATCAGTTCTCAAATATAATACAATAAATATACAAATAATTTTTTATACAAAAAAAAATTTTGTTTACAAAATGTATCAAATAGTTTACTAACTGATTCCAAAATTTAAATTATAGTTATTAACTAATAAACTTTATTATATAAATATTACATTAAATGTTATATATTATTATATAATATCGAATGTATAAGTTTTATAGAGTTTAATTAATTGTTATAAATAATATATGCACAATAACTTTAATTTTTATATTGTATTGCATTGAAATTTAACGTTGTTTTACTTTATCATCTCCCTAAAATACCATTCTACGTTAAAATTGTTCTTTAGTAAAAATTTCTTAATAAACTTTTTTAATGCAAAATGATTTTACAGAGAGATATAGTAAATTCCAAATTGGTTTTCTACCTAAAATCTAAATTATACCTAAGTATTTAGTATAAATACTAAAGAAAATGGTGAAAAAACTCATACATGAGTATTAAACTTATATATTTTTAAATTTCAAAGGTACATTCAGTCCATCATGTACCAGTGGAAAAAACATTTAGTCCTGAGAAAATGTATATAAGATATATGGAGAGGCAGTGTCTTCCATATGCAATTACACAACCATAGTGAGCGATAGATTTAATTTGGTAGAACACCAGTGCTAAACGCAGGGGTGGGGTGTATATAAATCTGAGGCAACCTCGACTCCAGCCACTATCTCACCTACCGTCAGTTACCACGCGACGCTCACATCAGCGTAGTTGCGCATGACACTAGAGAATTGTATTACGAAGCAAGGGCTGAGAGAAGAGCTTTTAATTTTTACCTACATTTTCTACCATTCTGCGTGTTACTTATTGACCCAGCTTTCGTTTCTTTAATACATCATACAAGCATTCAATCTAAGCATCTTCTCAATAAAGTTATTCAAGAAGATTAATCCTCATATAAAAGAGTAAGTGAATTAGCAAATTAGATACTATTGCAGATGGCAAATAATATTAGTTTTTTTATTAAGCTTAGAGCTTATCTAAAATTCTTCTCAAAATGATTAAATTCGATCAAATGTATAAATTTAGAATTATTAGGATATCCTATTTTATCGTTATAATGTATTAATTTAATTTTAAAATAAATTAAATGTTATAAATAATGTTGTGTATTAGAAATCGTTACTGTATCTTCAAATATTAAATAATATAAATAATATCTTTGTTAACAGTATTCTATAATATTATGTTTATAATTTAAATATAAAGTATACGTTAACGATAATAATTTAATTTAATTGTATTTCAGTATTTTAAGCCAGATGGTGTTTCTCAAATTCTATTATTTATCTAAATAATGCCATTTATTTGTGATAATTAAAGATAGATTGAGTAAATATTTTAACAATTATTCATATGAATTAGTACTCAAATAGATAGTATAAAATTTCAACTCATTAATATTATTAAAGATAGAAAGTATTATTTTTTATTATTGTTGATTTCAGTGTAAAAGTTATAAAAAGAAAAAATATTAATACCACAAATAGTCAACTTAAGTAGAAGCACATTGACCTTCACTGATTTGTGCAATATTTGTGAAAGTAAAACAAAAACTAAAAGTTTTACCAAGTGTGTCATTTATTACACATATATAAATGAATGTACATATCTTTGGTTTAAAATAAAGAATAATTTACTTATTCTCGTATACCTAGCTATAGTTATTCATTTATTATTTTAAATGGGATCTGTGCTATTAAATATGTTATATATTACATGTAAAAGTAGAATTTATAAATCATTCATAAATAATATAATTGTGTATTTTAATGCTTGTATATGTAATATTGTTCTTATATTTATGAAAAACATGGAAATATTGGATTTCATTTGTTGAAGCATTTTCTTAATATTGAGAACTCTTATATTAAGAATTAATGTTAATAAATTTGTTAATAAAATAATAACATTTTATGTTAAATAAGGTAGTTTTTGTCTGGGTAACTATTGGTGTAAGAATAAGTGTCTTAGACAACAATCATTAACTAGTAAGTTTTCTCATTTCTTTAAATTATTTAAATTTTCAAAATATTTTAAAACCAAAATAAATGATTTTTATTAATATCATAACATTAATAACAATGAATAAAATATTTTTAAATAATTAGTTTTTATAAATATAAATGTAAAGTTAATATATTCAAATACAAAAGCACATTTGAGTTTTTTTCTTAATTTTTATAAGAAATGATCAATATGAATGTTTTTAAAATTTTTCCAATAAATAAAAATTCTATATTAGTAAATATTTCAACCTTATAAAAAAATTATTTATCATATTCCAAAGTAATTTAGAAAATGTTTATAAAATAAAATAAATAAGAATTATTCAATATTAATTATTAAAATTTTATTTTGAATTCTGCTTAATTTATACAACTATGTGTAAATTAAAAATGTTTAAGTCACTATTATTAAGTTACCATATTTCAATAATTAATATTACGAGTTCTATCTTTAATTTTTCATTGTCCACTTTGAAAATCCAACAACTTTTTTAGCATTGCGAATGAATGATTTAACTTCACATGATCTATCTGTTGCACTAAATACTAAAATTAATAATTTGGAATTTTTTATAAATATCAGCTTTTACATTAAACCATAAATTTTAGAAAAACATAACATATATTAAACTATTGTTAGAGTAATTTGCAATATTAATATTAATAAAAATATTGATTCTGTTAAAGAATTTTGTACAGTCTAGCATAAAGATACATGCAAATCAATATTAATTGATCACGATATTCCATAGAAACTTTTAATTGTAGATTTCAGTATAATTCATTAATTTAGTATTACTAATTTTACTAAAAAAAAATTTGTATTATAATTCTCTATTATATAAAATAAGAATTTTAAATTTTAAAATGTTTATTATTTGATAATATGAATTTGAAAGAAAATTACTTAATTATATAAATTACGATTTTCATTCATGTTGTGAACCAGATAAAATAATTTTTTCAAGTTAAAACATATTTTATTAAATCTATAAAATAAAGCATATATATAAAACACATACACGCGTACCCGTCTGTACATATAATTTTTTCTCATTTCTTTTAGTTAAATTAGTATAAAGGGACTTGATTAAAGAATTTGGCAATATAATTTATTTAGACATATTTATTTTAATAAATTGTTTAAAAAAAACTTTATTACTTACATATTACATACTTACATTAAAAGCTTTAATAGATTTAAATTAATGAATTAATTTATAAATCACTTTAAATAAAGATTTATTAATTTTTATATTAATTATATTTATTAATATACCGTTAAGTTCTCATAGTATTATATAAATATTATATATTTAATTCTAATTTAAAGAATATTTACAAAATTTGTCAAAGGACTATTAATAAGAACATCAATTTATTTTATTTAGACATATATATTTCGAGATATGGTACTAATAACCGTAAATAAAAATAGTTGCATGTACTTTAAAAGAAATATTGAAAGTAGATACAAATATTTACATATTTACACAAACAAATAATTTAGCTTAAAAATGTCATTCAAAAATTACTTTACAATCTGACTTGAAACTATGTTCATTATAATTAGTAAAAATATTACAGTTAGTATATATTTAATAATTTATTAAATACTTTATTACAGTATTTTGTATCTTCTATACTCTGTAAATGAATAAAGATGAACATGTGTAAATTAAATAAAAAATGCTTTAAGATAAATACTTATACTGACACAATGATAAATTTATTAATGAAATGTGTTGGGATTTAAATAATTTTGAATTATTAAAAAAAATATATATTTATATAATAAGTAAAATATTCTCAATTAAATTATTAATATAATATAATTTTAATTAATATAATTATTAAATAAAATAATCAATGTTATCATATAAATTTAGATTTAAAACGAATAATTATGTCCTATTTTTTGTTTAAACTCATTTTTATGATTATCTTATAATTTATTGTATAATTATTATTATAGTAATATATGACTGAATGTAAAAAATGAAATAAACTATCAATTAATGACTTAAATTTTATTTTGTAAAATTGTAATTACGGTTTAATAAATCAATAACTTTTATTAGGATTTGATTTTATTATTTGATGTAATATTAACTTTTAATTTTCAACTGTACTTATATATATAGATATATATAAGTATATTACCAATTTAATTATCTTATTAATATTTACCAATTACATATTAATATTTACCAATTTAAAATATTTCTAAATTTTAAATTTATAATTTTTATTTGTAATTTATTATAATGTTGAATTTACAAAATATAATAATGGCTTAAGAAATATTTTTAGGTTTTTAATTAAAACATTTACTTTTTATTTTTTCATAATACTAACAAATAAAGAATAAATTATGAATCTACAAGAAGCAATGTTTTAAGTTTTAAAATAATTTTATATTAAATTGTCTATAAAAATAATTTCATTATTTTATTATTGTTAAAAAACGATTCTATAAGAAATAGTTTATATTTTATTTATTTATTTTTATATAAATAAAAATGATATCTACTGGAATTATAAATTATTTACTAAAAAATTTCGAATATTTGATATATTTCAATCTAAAAAAAATACGTATAATAAAATAATATATACATAATGCTTCCTTAATTTTATTAATTATACTAGAGAGTATTTTTATTTTTGATGACTTTATTTATGATTAAACAATTTATGGGATATATTTAATTTATTAAGCAATAATGACAATAGTTATAAAATGAGTAATAAATGTGGTTCCGTTTATATTTACATTGATTTAAAATTTAATTAAAGTTTATGGAATGTCACAATAAAATAATAATAATTTAATTTTAATATATTTAATTTTTAATATTATTTCGAAATTGGCTTCATTTATTATGACTGTTAGCATTGATTTTTGTGATTAATTTTATTATTTTTCAGTATTATAAATATATTTAATTTATGTTCAGAATATATTTAAATGAATGTAAGAATTTTATGTATAATTATATAGATAAAAATAAAAAAAAGTATTATATTAAGCAAATTCATCTTATAATATATCTTATATGTAAAAAATATTAACTAAATCAATTTAATGTAATAATTCCAGTTCAAATAGATTATTCGAATAATCTTTATAAGTTTATAAGTTAATTTATCAAAGGAAAAAGTCGTTAATAATAAATATAGTACGATTTAAAATAATTAAGATTAGCTAACATACATGTAATATTTTACGAAAATTTTATATTGATCCAATAAATATGAGAGAATTACAAATTATATAAATTGCAAACAATACAACTTCTTTATCTAATTTTAAAGATTTATTGGAAGTTAGAAATATAACAAACTTCTTTATTTAAAGAAAAATGTTTCAAAATGTAAATATATTTATTAATACTCAAGGTATTCGTTAATTATTGTTGTTATTAAATTCTGTAAATTTATTATGTACTATAAATTATACATTAAATTTTATATTTATTGTTTATTTCATTATTTTTATTGTATCGTGGAAGTTCAATTTAATAATAGCATAATATTAATAAGTAATTTTTTAATATTTTAAGCGTACATTTATTTGAAATAAAAAGAAAAACTGAAGAATATTAGTTTTTTATGTAATTTTACGATAAATTTAAAGACTTTTATGTTATATATATGTATATTTTATTTATATTTATATAATACTATATTTTATATTCAAATGTACCATTATTAATTAGTATATTACTTATACTTGCTTATAAAAATAAAATACAAGTAATTTATATGGACAAATCTTTAAAATAATAGTATATTGCATAAAATAAATATTACTAAGCTTTTATAAGATAATATTAGTTGTAAAATAAGATTAGTTGTAGAATAAGAAATCATTCTTACATTATTTCATTTAATTTGTAACTAAGCGTAATATTTTATATTCATTTATGGATAAAAATTAACAAATATTACACTAATAAAATAGTTGGCTTCAAAATAAGAAATATATTAATTAATTACAGTTACAATGGATCCAAATGAATTTAAAGATTTCTCAAAGGAAATGACAGATTTCATTGTGCAATATCTGGAAAACATAAGAGAAAGGTAAGTAATCCTACCTTGAAAAATGCAATCACTTATAGTAAGGTTTTTATGCATCTTCAAATTATAAGACTATTCATTGATAAAAGTATGATTTGGGATCAAGGATTGTGTACAAAACCTGCATCTATGTACATATACAATTATACAACACTTATCTTGTGATATCTATAGAATGTTAGACCAACATATATGTTGCGTATTTATACGAAAAGTGAAACGTTCATGAACGGAAAGAAAAATTAACCTTGACAATACCTTGCATCATGAATACATGTACAATAAAAAATATATGATTGTAATGATTTCGTTTAATAGATGATTTAAATAAATATCGAAACTATAAGGATTTTGGTCTTTAAAATTTTAAGCTTTCAAGGCATTAAACATTAGATAAATGAAATAAAAAAATTCTTTTTCTTTGGTACTTTAATTTATATTCAATTAAAAATTTATAGATTAATATATAAATATAGATGTTCACGAAGTGTACATAAATATTGTATAATTGACATATCAATTTACTTTCTAAATACGTAATCTTAAATTCATTAACTAATCGAAAATAACATTTAAAAATGTTAATATAATCTATCAATATGTTTATAACATATGTAAATAGATATTCAAGAATTAATAATTTATAATTACATAATTTTAATGCATAGTAAAAAATAAAATGTTCTACTAGAATCTAAATTGTTTTTAATATATTTTAAAAAAGATTGTTATTTTGAAATTATATAATATTCAATAAGTATAAAACACCAGTATGCTTTAGTAAATTGTACTTTTAATAATTTATATTATTTACTTAATTATATTAAATTATAAAGAAAAATTTCTATAATAAAAATAAACATTTTATTAATATGCATGTCCAATTAAAAAATTTTAAGAATATTTATATTTCAACATAAGAGTTCATTAATAATTCTTATAAAAACTTTAAAATATTTAAGTTATAAGTAATTAATATTAATAGAGCATTAATATGTTTAGATTTCATTAATCAATTTTATAAGTCAAATTTTAACTTGAAAGTTGGTATTTTAGGAGAGTTTTACCAATTGTGCAGCCCGGTTATATGAAACCCCTAGTTCCTGATGAAGCACCACAGTATCCTGAAGCATGGCAAAATATTATGAATGATATCGAAAGAGTAATAATGCCTGGCGTAAGTTATATATAAACATAAAATAAAAATTTTTTTAAAATACAATTAGCTTAGAAACAATATTTAAAGTTAATAAAATAATTATACATATAATTTCTAAAAAATTAATAAATTCACGTTTTCAATTGTATTTTATTTTAATATCAAAGGAAATATTATAAAGAAATTATTGTAAATTTACATTAAATCACATTATTGTAAATTTTATTATTCATGTTGAAATTCCAATTTCAACCAATGTAGTTTTTAATTTGATAGCACTTCCAAATGTTTTGAATTTTCAGTATTCGTTTATTTATTATTTATAATTATGTATAATTGTATATATAGCTTATGTATAATTTATATTTATTATTATTTATATTTCATTCAAAATTTTAAATAGTTTTACAAATTATATTTAAGGATATATAAAATTTAATATTTAATTAAAAAATGTAATATATTAACATAGAAAATTAACTTAATATACAATTTAGTATCATAATAAGATTGAATAATTTTCTTATTTTTATTAGGTAACTCATTGGCACAGTCCCAAATTTCATGCATATTTTCCTACGGGTCAATCTTATCCTGCAATAGTTGCAGATATGCTTAGTGGTGCAATCGCTTGTATAGGATTTACATGGGTAAATCTTTTAAACAAATATTTAATATATATTTATATGTTCACTCAGAATAATATTGATATTATCTTATATATGTTAGATTGCAAGTCCAGCGTGCACAGAACTCGAAGTAATAATGCTTGATTGGTTAGGAAAAATGATTGAATTGCCAAAGGAATTTTTGGCTTGCGGCGACGGTAATGGAGGAGGTGTAATTCAAGTAAATCCTACAATAAAACATAATAAGTACTATAATTAACAATAAAATAAATTATAAGATTCTCTTTAAATTTTATAATAAAATTACGATTAAAATTATACTATTATTTTATTAGCAAAAAATATATATTCTTATATAATATTAATATATTAATATATAATATATTCTTATTAGATTAAACTAAATAATTACTTTATTTGTGTTTCACTATAATGTAAGGGTACAGCAAGTGAAGCAACTTTGGTAGCACTTTTAGGTGCTAAGGTTAAAAAAATCAAACAAATCAAAGAACTACATTCAGAATGGACAGATAATGAAATTGTTGGAAAATTAGTTGCATATGGATCACGTAAGTCAATACTATTTTAATAAAATATTTTAGAATTTTTTATTATTTTTTATTATGTATTTTATTATATAAGAATTGTAAGCAATTATCAGTTAATTATAAAATTTTCTATTAATTTTTTATTATTCTAATTTATTTTTAAATAAAATAGTATTTTTGTGACAAAATATATATTATTTAATTAATTAACTTATTGTACAATTTTTAACGATATATTAAGTTTCATAGCTAAATTAAACACTAAATTGAGTAAAAGTAAAAACAAAAAAGTGATCAATAGATGAAACAATGTAATAAAAAATATCTTAATATTCAGTTAGTGGATAGGAAATGACAATAGATGTATGGGCTTGACGTTAAGTTACTTCATCAAAGGGCACTTTATTACCATGGCAACGCGTAATAATCTCTAGAACTACTGAAAATTCATTTCGAGCTCCGTCAGTTCTATTCCCATTTCAAATAACATCCATTTTAAGAGTACTATATAGATTTCATTTATGAATCTAAGGAGTTGGGCAAAATGGATTTACTTTATGCCCATTATTATTTTAATTTATTTTAAATAAAAAATAATAAATTGTTTTCATTTAATTTTTTTTTTAATTTTATTATTTATCATCATTTCTAATAATTAAGATATTTACATTATTGTATAAAGTGCAAGCTGCATATAAAAGCAAAATTATTCAACTTAATAGTGTAAAACATATTCTTCCAAACAAATTACAAGCACATAAAAAATAGATTAGATAGAAAATATGCTTATATATGTTAATCTATTTAAGTACATGCATTATTTATATTCTTACTATATGACTTTACTCAAAAAAATGTCAACAATAGGAATTTCGATCAATTTTATTAACTGATTAATTAAAATAAAGTTAATTATAAAATAAAGTTAATTATAAAATAAAGTTAATTATAAAATAAAGTTAATTATAAAATAAAGTTAATTATAAAATAAAGTTAATTATAAAATAAAGTTAATTATAAAATAAAGTTAATTATAAAATAAAGTTAATTATAAAATAAAGTTAATTATAAAATAAAGTTAATTATAAAATAAAGTTAATTATAAAATAAAGTTAATTATAAAATAAAGTTAATTATAAAATAAAGTTAATTATAAAATAAAGTTAATTATAAAATAAAGTTAATTATAAAATAAAGTTAAACTTTATTTTAATTAATCAGTTAATAAAATTGATCGAAATTCCTATTGTTGACATTTTTTTGAGTAAAGTCATATAGTAAGAATATAAATAATGCATGTACTTAAATATATTAACATATATAAGCATATTTTCTATCTAATCTATTTTTTGTGTGCTTGTAATTTGTTTGGAAGAATATGTTTTACACTATTAAGTTGAATAATTTTGCTTTTATATGCAGCTTGCACTTTATACAATAATGTAAATATCTTAATTATTAGAAAATAAAATAAATAATTCGATATATAATTCAATTTCTATAAATTTAATTTTCAATATTAATTTTATTATGAAATATATTTAATAACTCAATAGGCGGATATGATCCCACAATATTTTTAAGTACGGTTAAGTGTGATTTTAATATTTGTAGCTCATAGATTACATCTTTTCTATTTGTTAATGTGTTCCTCTTTATTTTCTCTTTATATTATTTATATTCTCTTTATATATATTTAGAATTCCTAATAATGTTCTTTAACCTGACAATTTTAATCCATTAAAAAAACAAATTATATTTTTGCCTCGTATATTATCAAATTATAAACAATTGTTAAATTTCATTACGTCATTTGGATATTAAAATTATAATCTAAAAATGAAATCTAATTATTTTATGGGAATTTAAAAAAAAATTTAATATTTTGTCTATAATTCAATGAATCTTCATTTTTATTCTTATTTCTAGATAAGAACTGTTGAGATATACAATTTTAACTAGATATAATATTATTTCTAAATTTTTTAATTTGTTGATAGATAATTACTATAATTGCTGAATATTAAATGTACAGTTACTTAATTTTATTAATATTCTGTACTGCATAGTTTTATGTATATAAATTTATATTAGCAACATATTAACACGTGTATTGGCATAAAAATTAAAAACAATATTTGATACTATTTAATTATTGTAAAACACCAATATAATACTATAATTAGAAATACCTACTTAGAAATTATTCCCAATGTTTTATAATGTTCTTTAAGCTCATGCATTTTCTTTTTTCTTTTTTAATTATAATAACATTTTAATCGGAGTAATTTTTTAATGATCAATACAGGTCGCATTAATTTTTTCTTATAGTTATTCAGTCCACATTTACCTTATAAGCATATTAAAAATATACTTATTATAAATTTACATTATTTGTTATTAGGTGGAGGCTTTTACTTCTCTATTATATTCAGATATTTAGTTAGAATAATTCATTTTGTTGTTAATTTAATAATTGTGAACCTATTAATAGTACATAATATACGATTGTTATCAATAATATAACTGAAAAATAATAATATTCTTGGACATTGAACATATTTAAAATATTTTTTTTTTCTTACATTTTATTTTTATTTAATATTTTCCTTTGAAAATAATGACTTAAAAAAAGTAGTTGATAATCATTCGCGTAAATAATTTCTCCAAATTGATAACAATTATGAAAATTTGATGTTTTGATTTTTCAATAAATATGTATTGTAAAAAATGTTTTTACATCTTCAAATAAGATTAATAATGATGAAAAAAAGATTTATCTTATTTTGTTTATAAAAATTTACTTAAGTATAATTGTGCCCGTATTATTATTAATAATACGTATATTCCCGTATAATCATTAATTTTTTAAATAAATAGATAACACGTTCGATCTTTTGCTAGTAATAAATATTTAATTAGAATTTTGAAATTGTAATTTCAAAATCAACGCTTAATTTAGCATTAGAAATAATAACCCGAGTTAAATTATATCAAATTCTGCTATGTATTTATATTTTCATGATTCATAATTAAGTTCTTTTCAATGTTTTGATTAGATGATTTTTCTAGAGATATAAAAGCTTGATGAAAATATTTTAAATTGCTTCAAATTAGTAAAGTTATTAATAATTTATATACTTTTACTTTTCATTTCAGTACAAATCAATTTATACTTTAGTGGCCGATTTATTTCTTTTTAAGTTCTAAAGCTCCCAATAATAGTATCTCGGTACCAAGTAATATTTTTCGCCGATCGTTATTGAACAGAATAAAGTCCGTATATTTTGAAAAAAAGAGTCCATTCAGTTGTGAAAAATGTAACATTTTTAATTTTACCTTTTTAAGATGTGTAATACTCATTCAAGATTTTACTCCATCAGTTTGATATGCTTAATATATAGGCCTAATGAATAGACAAACTTTTGTGACAAACGTAATGTTTCTTTATTTAGTAATACATTAGAAGTTAGGCAAATAGTTTTGTTTTTAAATCATCGATATACTTTGTATGATTATAAAATTTTCAAAGTAAAATGATTTTAGATGACAGTTCATTGAAGTAAGGGCGAAGAATAAACTGTTTTTATCATATTATATAAGAAAATCTGCACTACTATAACTACTTTGATTAAGTAAATTCACTTTTCAAATCAATTACTCGTTATTATTTAATAAAATATATAACTTTAAAAATAGAATTTGGAATATGCTTATATATAAAATTTATTTTATATAAAATAATTTTAATTTCAAATACAACTACAATTCATAATTTATCCTAATGAATAACTTGATTTTGATAAATAATAAATTTATATACCTCGTTAATTTATTTCAAATTCAAATTTATAATCATAATTAGTAGTTCATTATATTAATTTTATCGTTATTTTTAAAAAACAAATTTAAAAATTAAAAATATTAATAATTTATTTTATGCTAAAAATAAAATAAAGTAAAATTTTGTAAGAGCAATGTTATTTTTTGTATCATTAAATTATTGCGTTAATATTAATTATAGTTCAAGCACATAGTTCCGTAGAACGAGCTGGTCTTTTGGGAGGTATTCAGTTTAGACTTCTTGAAACAGATGGTAAACATCGACTACGCGGAGAAACATTTGCGACAGCCATTCGTGTTGACAAAGAGCAAGGACTAATTCCGTTCTATGTAAAGGCTCCGTTTAATAAAAATATTCACTTATTTAATATTTTTGAACAAATATTTATTTAAATTTTATATTAGGTTGTTGTCACGTTAGGAACCACTTCATCTTGCACATTTGACCGTTTGGATGAAATAGGACCAATTTGCAATAGTGAAAAAATTTGGCTACATGTTGATGCTGCATATGCAGGTTAGTATTTAATTATTTTAATATTTAATATTATTAAGCGCAGTATTTTTATTGAGCAGTTTAAAAATTAAAGATGTTAAAAATATTGCTTTTTTTATATTTTGATTTTGAAATAATTTTTTTCATTAATGTAGAAAAGTTCCAAAAATTTCCATATTTTAAGTTAATTTTATGAAAATCATATCATTTTTATTTTATTTTCATATTCTTCTAATATTTTTTGACATCATGAATTAAAAAATGTATTCGACATTGAAAATCAAAGGTATAAAACAAAAATTTTATCTATTAATGTAAAAATTTAATAAATAATTATAAGATATTAAAATGAATAAAAGAGTTTAAAATTGTAAATTTATAATTATTATTTACTAATATTAAATTATTATTAGCTATTAGATTTAATAAATATATTTAAAATAATTAAACTTTAAAAAAGTACTTAAATGTAATGAATTTTGCACTTGCATATAATTCTTTTCTCATATCATAAAAAACTCTGAAAATTATATAATTTATGATTAAATATTAAAATTTGAATTCATAATTTTCATGAATCTATCTTATTTTTCTGGTTTATAAATTAAGAATTTGAATAGATCTGATTATTTGAAAAGTATTTTTTTGATAAATTGTATTATCATTTTATGTATCATTCTAATTAATTAATTGGATTCTATCACATTATTATATACTCTGATGGTTGCAGAAATAAAATTTTTATAAATTTTGTGTAATTTTTTTAAATATAATGTGAATAAATAATCTTGAATGCTAAGGCCAAATTTCTTTTTATATGAATTTGTGTAATTTAAATAATATATTATAAAAACAAAACAAGTTTCTATCGCAATTTTTCAATTTTGCCAAATTAAATTTTGTATTAATTTCTTTTATTATTTAAAATTTATCGTTACTAAATTCTATTGATTTTCAATTAAAATTATTCTTCTGATTAATATTATCGGATCTATTTTTTGTACTAGTATTTTATTAACTCATCTTCTTCATTTATTCTTGTAAATTTTTAGTAGATAAAATATATTGTTTATATTGACAATTCTATTCAATATTTTACAACAGAAAAATTATATACTTTTATAAAAATACAAATATTTTTATTTATTTAAAATATAGATAGTTAGTATAATATTATTGTTTACATACTTTTATCAGATTGTTAAAACTAAATTATTTGTGTAAGTAAATAAATTATTAATCATTTATATATTATATGTATACTTCAAACTATGTTATTATTTATTTTTTATGAATAATTAAATTTGTTATGATGCAGCAGTATAAATGCTACATATAATATTGGTATTGTATTTAAAAACTGACTTTAAGATAAATAAATGAATAGCTTAATATTAAACTGTAATTATTTTTTAGAAAATAATTTAGAAAAGTATTTTAATTTATATTATATAGTAATATAATAATCTATATTTTCAATTAATTTTTAATCTTCAATTAACTTGCTGGAAACCTTGTTTAAATATTATTAAATGATGGTATTTTTTTATTTAAAATATTATATTATTTTATTACAATGGTATACTATTTTCATCTAAATATATTTTATAAAATTTACATAAATATTTTAGGATCTGCATTTATTTGCCCAGAATTTCGCTACTTAATGAATGGAATAGAGAGAGCAGATTCTTTTAATTTCAATCCACACAAATGGATGTTAGTCAATTTCGATTGTTCACCTTTGTGGTTGAAAGAACCAACATATATCATTAATGCATTTAATGTTGATCCTCTTTATCTTAAACATGATTTGCAGGGATGTGTGCCAGATTACCGTGTATGAATAATTTTGAATAAATATTTTGCTATTTTATATTATAATTTCTATTTTATAAAAAAATATTTGTTTACAATATTTTGTATTAATTATTCTTTTAGCATTGGCAAATTCCTCTTGGTAGAAGATTTAGAGCTTTAAAATTGTGGTTTGTTCTTAGATTATATGGTATAGAGAACCTTCAAAAATATATAAGGATCCACGTTGCTTTAGCTCATGAATTTGAGGAAATGGTCTTATCCGATCCTAGATTTGAAATTGTTGAAGAAGTTATTCTTGGTCTTGTTTGCTTTAGACTAAAGGTGAATATTGTTTGTTATTTTATAGTATGTTAATGTCATTTTAAAATAAATGAGTTTATTTATAAACAATTTTTTCTATTATTTGAATTTTTATCATATTTATTAAAATATATTTTACTATATAAAATTTTTTAAATGTAGAATATTGTATATATTTTCATTAGAATTACTTATTACAATTCCAATTCATTTTTATTCTATTTTCGATGCAATTGAATAATAATATAACAAAATGGTAAATTTATAATAAATAGTTATTTATAATAATATTATATACTAATACGTTGTCGAATATTGTTAGATATATAATGTATAGATTAATGGTTAGATATTCTCTTTAAATTAATTTTTAATTAATTTTTATATTTGTGTCATTTTACAGGGTACGAACGAATTAAATGAAGCGCTTTTAAAGCGAATAAATGGAGCTGGAAATATTCATTTAGTGCCGTCGAAAATACAAAGCAATTTCTTCTTGCGCTTGGCTATTTGTTCACGTTTCACCGAAAGTAAAGATATTGAGTACTCATGGAAGGAGATCAAACTTCGCGCAGAAGAATTATTGGACGGGCAGTCATTGTCTAAGTGATTGCGCATCTACATAATGCGTAATCGCAAAACGCTTGTGACTAACATTTACATACAGTTTTAAGAACTTAAATATTATTCCCACTTATTTCAGGAAACTGAGTCTTCTCTGTCTATATACAAATGTATATACAAAAGTGATAAAGGAACATATTACGAATGAATAAACGATTCAAAGAACGAATATATATATATATATATATATCTTTTAAGATTGATGAAATAATAGCCGCAATTTCTAAAAGATTTTAAATATTGACTTATTTCCTTAAAATTGTTCTTGAAAATATTATAATTGTTTTCACAAAAATTAACTCCATACATATTATGCTGTCCAAGTACCAAGGAAATAAAATTCATGAGTTGTAAAATATATTTTTAATTAATTATTTTTATGTTAATAGCTACAGAAACAATTTTAATTCATAAAATTTTAAATGTTGTTTTACTGCAGTATTCAATTTTTTAAACTTAATATTTATAATGTAATTAGAGTACGTTTGATTCTTTTAAAAAATTGTAAACAAAAAACTTTCCCTAGTTTACCTTCAATAATTCGAAATTTAGAATGTATTGAACGATGTATTTTATTTTATTTTTTTTAAATAAAATAATATACTCTTTATTAAAAATAAATGAATTTATATACTTATATATATATATATATATATATATATAACAAATAATATTAAAATCTACTGTACTAATAATAATACTTGTTGAATTAATTGTAAACTAGCTATATATTTTATATGTGCTAGTTATACTATCAATTTGCAATATAAAATTTAAAAAGTTTAAATTACATTTTTAAAAGGTATGGTACCTCATAAATATTCAATTTTTCTAATGATAGATATAAACTAACATTAATGTATCTAATACTGTATTTCAATGTTTCATTAATGAATAATTTTATAAGTAGTAATTGTTCAACTCTTACTGTTAGTTAGTTTCCTTGTTAAAATATATAGGCCAAAAAAATTTTCATAGTTAAACATCTACTGAATTTAAGACAATAATAGTATAAATATAGGATTTCTGTTTTGAAATTGTTGCGAAAGCGTATTTATTAATATAATCAAAAATTTATTTCAGATTATTTTATAAGTTATTTTTTATTTATATTTTTGAGAATTATTATAACTCTTTTTAATTATGAATATCGCTTTTGTGCGAAAGAAGTTATTCGTATTCTATATTTTAAATTATTTCTAATTTATTAAATAATACCATAAATGTGCAGTGGATCATAAAAAAATTGAAACATAATATTATATAATAATTTAATGTATAAAACAATAATATTATTTTATTTATTGTATTATTGATAAAACTCAATCAAATGTACTTGTAATTAATGAGAATCGATCATTTTAATATACAATTTATTCTGTATACATAACATACTTAATAGGAGCCAAAATTTGAAAACAATTTTATAAAGATAATCCATAGTCTATATATTGTTAGAAAATAGTATTCGATCAATAATTTTAATAAGTTAAGAATAATTATATATTATTTAAATCAATGGAAATCAATGGAAATTATAAAATCGTTTGCGATGCAAATAATTTTAATAATCAACTCATTTTAATAGGATCAATAAACAATTTAAAATGTATCTATTGTAATTTTATGTCCTAAATGGTTGAAGAATTTTTAATATAATTTAAGTAATTAGAATTTTATATAGATATTCTCATATGATTAAATTAGTATTAAACATTTTAAGTGTGTAATTTCATGTATGTAATAAGAGATAATAATTTTTTATCTAATTTATTCTTATAATGATTAATAAATATAGTTATTAATTGGTAATAATTAATTAGCTACTGCATTTATACAAATAATGTTTGACCCAAATAAAAAAAATATTAATATTAAGTTAACATTGTTACTTGTTTTGTAAAAGCTATTTTTTAAACTATATATACATCTATATATACATATTTTTTTATAAACACTTATTTGTATATTAAATTATATATTAAGGTAAATATTGATCTGTATAATATAGACAAATAATAAAAATTGTAGCAAATATTATGTTTAATAAACAAACATATGTTGTTGTAATAAATAATTATAAAAATATATTTTACATAGATTAATAATTCATATTAATTTTGAAATCCTCTTAAAGCATTTTATAGATTCTATTATGGTTTTTCTGTATGATCATTTTAAAGCAAATGAATAAATATTGGATATAAATCTTTCAAATTATATTATTTTTATTATAAAATAGCCTTCATAAAATTTTTTAATAGTACATTTAATTTTAACAAATAACGTTTTGATAGAATTGATAAATTATATTATATGTAAAAAAGTAAATCATTATACGTTAAGTTAAAAAATCAAAAGTTTATATATATGAGTATATTAATACTATCAGTGACACAGGGATGTAGTTTCTGCAACTTTTTTAGGTGGGCCTTTAAAACATTTTGTCATTTGGATTATTCTATCTGCTTCACGAATTCCACTTAATCTTGCACCATGAACTGTGCTGTGATGACCAGGAATCGTTGCTTCTCCAGCGAATAATAAAATTGGTGCAATTGGATCGCATGAACCTATATAAGTAATGAAATGGTATTTAAAAATATAAAATTAATTCAACATATTATAATAATCATAATATTGATTATATTTATATTATAATAACTATTACTTTTTTTATTACATGTTGCAAACATTATTAAACATTTTTAAATAAATGGACTAAATTTTATAATTAAATAAACTTTTTAAGATATTTTTATAAATTTTGTTGATAGTGTACAAGATTTAAAAACTGGAAATCAGTATGGTACTATTTAAAACTGTATTAATGTAATAGTACAAAAATTCATTAAATATTTTATACATATATTTTATATGTATATTATTAAAATCATAAAAATCTACAATTATTCTTGAATATAAAATAAATCGTTCACCTATAAATCAAGAATTTGATCATTGAAATGTATAAGAAACTTAATTTTTTATAATTTACATAATTAAAATCATATTGCTGTTTAAAAGTTTAGAACTTATCTTTATTACACATTATAAATATAAAGTAATTTACAAAACCTAAATTAATGTCAAAGTAACCACATATTTATAAATGTATTTTAAAAAGGACACAAAAATAATCACAAGATTTTTGAATTTTTTCAACGTAAGAATAACTCATTATTCATAGATTATCTTCAATTTTTCATATACATTTCCTCGTATCTTTTTAAACTATTCTAGTCTACAAGTTCGTACTAAGTTTTCTTTAATTAAAATGGAAATATAACAATAAAACATAAAATATAATATGTATTAAGTATATATAAAATATATTAATTACAAAATAAATTCTATGAATAAATATTATGAACAATTAAATATAGTAACATTTTAAAATTATTTATTACCTGGTAATGGACTTGATAAATCGCATTGATGTCCAACTGTACTATCTAAAGCCATGTAACTATAAGATCCAGCGAAAAATTGGTCCATACACCATTTACTTCGAAGTAAATTTGCCGGATACGGTAAAGTTGGATCTCCAGTAAATTGACGTAAAAGTCGAGTCATTGATTCAACAATTTGTTCATCAGTGCAAAGTTCCATATCCGCTGCTTCTCGACCGCATACCCAAGCACAGAGAACATGTTGTGAGCCCACAAGTTCTTCAACCACAGATATACCTAATTTCATTGTTGTTTTCTTAATATTTATATCAAAATTTTAATGAAAATTAAAATCATAATAAAAAGAAATATTTAAACATTTAATAATATCGATTGAACAAATAAAAAAGTATACAGAGACACACCTTTAACCCAATCGCACCGCTCGGAGAGTTCATCGGCTGACCAAGCGAGTCTGATACTACCTTCATGCCATACCCAAAACGGTCTCTCGTATTCTAAGAAAATTTTGTTTACATAGCCATAGCCCAATCGAGAAATAGCTTCAACTTTTTCTGCAGGCAGTGCCGGACAAAAAAGTTTCTCATGTTGGTGTTTTAGAACACCTAACGAGACACTAACGATGACATAGTCGGCCAGAAATTCTTCACCATCACAACATTTTACCATTGCTCGTGGGCACGTCTCACTGGCTGCACCCCACCGAACACAACTCACCGGTTTGCAATATTTCATGGAGTTGCTTGGTAACTCGCGCAACAAAGGTGCCAAAGTTCCAACGTAGCCAAGAGGAACACGAACATTTCCACCAGGTACCTCGATGTAACTGCCAAATTGATCGGCGGATACAAGTGAAAGATCATCACCGCAGCGACAACGTACACAATTCGTTAAACCATACATCACTCGTGCTGCATCGTACCTGCGTGCGATAATAAGCCTATTAAAGATTATGTTATAAATAAATAAGCTATATACTTTTTGTTTTTAGTAAAAATATAAAATATTTTATTATGATGATTATTAATTTAAAAAAAATTTAATTCATTTTTTATTGATTGAAATATATTTACTAAAATAATATATATTTTTATTCCTTAAATTATAAAAAGGTATTGAAATTTAGTTTAAATTGATATTTTTATAAAATTAATCTTATGATAATATACATCATTTTTTAATTATATGTTAGTTTCCATAAAAACGGCTAAATTATATAATTTTAAATATTAATCAAAATTTTCAATATTAATTAGCGTTATTTGAGAAAATAAAAGTAAGAACATACCATTCATGGATTTTAATAGAAGTACGTCAAAGTTCTACTTTCCCACTTACACATATACTTATATACAATATATTATATATATCTATATATAATATACTTATATACGATTGATACATTTAAACATATCCTTGCAACCATCAATTCATAACTTAATTAAAAATTATAACGTACGCATATATTTTATTCCCATACTCTCGTACAAGAAAATGTTTATAAAAAATTGACCTTTCTAACAAATCTTCATTTCAACTGGTTTACTTCACATTAAATTTTAATCGAAGTCTTTTTGTTGTGTATTTCAGCATGTATCACTTCAGTACTTCAGAATTTTCAGTAATTCAATGATTTTTTTAGAAATATTTTTTGTATTAATGCATAATAATTTATTTAACTGCAAATAAATAAATACTATTAAATTTTGATGTTGGTAGTAGAATGAATTCTTTCGGTTTAACATGTAGATCATCGACATTGTTTCGATCGTCACTCTTCATATTTTGGATAATTGGTGTTTTGTGACTGTAATTTAAGATGACAATCTTCTATAATATTTTAGTCACTTTTCTCTGATTCCATCGCTCCATCGGATTGTCTTTAATATATAACCGTTATCAGTGATTAACAATAAGTTGCTATCCTAGGATTATTATAAACCATAATATCACTATTGTTAAGAACGTAAGAGTTGGTGATATGGTGCTCTTGAAGCATTCTTCGATATATTTTAATTATTTAAATCTCATCTTCTATTACTGTTTCCAGGGTGGTATATTAGTTATGATAATTGACATTTTAATTTATCATTTTTTTATTTCAAAATAATTCGTATATGTATACAGAAAACGTTATTTTATACTTTTCTTGGAAAGTTCTTATCTATGTTTTATAGAAATCATAATTTAGGAGATTTATTGATATAACACGTATTTTTAAATATATTATGAGTGATTAATGATCTGAATTTTAAATGATAGAATATAGATTTTTCCCTTATATTTTGGCTAGAAGATAAATTTTATCATCAAATATGAGGATTAAATTAGAAAATGCAATGAATTAAATAAAAATATTTCTGAATTTGTGCATTTAATTAAGATAGTACATTATATTTTATTAATATAATATCAATAAAATATAAAATAATATCAGGGAATTTCTTGAAATATAACCAACTAAGCGGGATAGAATTTAAATGAATTAATAATAAATTAAAAATTAAAATATTCAAAGTTGAATATATTTATAGTAAAAACCACGTCCGAATGTTTTAAAATATAGTTGGTTAGAAACAAATTAATCAAGATTTCAAAATTAAAGTTTTCATGGAAATAACTTGAAAGATATGCTAAAATTTAATTTATTAAACGTATATTAATTATAATTATTTATAATATTTTTATATGTAGATGTTAAATATAAATAATATTAAGAAATTTATAAAAATTAAAAATTAAAATTAAATTAAAATACTTATAGAATGGCTTATTTTCAGACAAATATGAAATGCAGAATATAATATATTAAGATAGTACAATTATATTTAATTGAAATAATTGCAGGTATTAGAAAAATAGATATATTAAAGTTAATTACGTTTGCCAAAAAATACTGAATTTTCATAAGCACCGTGATTAATTGAAAATTAAGATGAATGTAAAAAATTGTATTAAAAATATATTCAATCTTATAATAAGAGATTAATGTTAAATTAAAATAATAATCAGTAATAATATAAAATATTCATAATAAAATAATATATGAGAAAAACTTAATATAATTTATGTAGCTAAATTTTAATGAGTGTTCATAAGTATACTATCAAATTAACTTGTGTTAATAATTAATACCATAATTAAATTCTATATTTAAAAAATAAATCAAATTATCTTAAATATATTATCTTAAATTATCTTAAATTACCGTACTCGAGCGAATTAGCAATTAAAAACTAAAAAATTTCGGCTGACTAATTTTAAAATTACAAAGCTAGTCTTGGATAGTATTCCGTTGACAAAATTTGAAAATCACAGATTTTTTCTGGGATAGTTCGATTAATTTTATTAATGACACTCTGTAATTGATGTATATTAGGATATGTATTTGTATGATTGTCTATATAATGTCATTACATCTTGAATTTCACGAACAATTCTTTTGATGTTCTAATGGTTTTTTGGGTATTTTACATAACCGAATTATAATAAACAATAAACAATAAACAATAAAATAATAAACATTTTATCATAATAAATTATTTATTTTGAAGAAACTGTTTTTCTTTTATCTTCTACGAAAATCAATTCATGATGATCTCATATATTTTTATGGCTATTTCCATATTGATAAATCTTATGACTACATAATTATACAGTTTGGCCACGAAATATTTTGTATATCTCACAGATGAACGATTTTATTGAGTATTATTGAATATTATCAGCTATTTTGTAATTAATGGTTAAATGGTAATTAAGTTAAATAATAATTAAGTTAAATAATAACTTAATTCGCGGTTAGTTTCTGATATATATATAGATATAAATTTATATATAAAAATATGAATTTATGTATATTTTTAAATCTCACTCATGCAATAATTTAATTATCTATTCGTATTTGATTTTGAGAGATTTTGCTTCCTCGTAATAAAGAACTCTAAGGACTCGTGTTCACTGGAATCTTGTAGTTTAATTGAGCTAAATGATGTAATTAAATTTGGAGATGCAGTATCCATTTATTCAGAGTCTATTAGAGTTGTAATTAGTTCTATAAATTCTTGTTGACTAGCACATTATAAATGAGAATTTGTAATACGAACAAGGGAGGTGTGTCTGATTATAGTAATATGATTATAGTAATAATCGTATAACATTGGTAACGAAAACAGATAATGAAGCTTATTCATTTTCAATTATTTATTGCATTTGGTTAATTTAAGTAAAATAAGACATTGAAAAATGCATTCCTTAATATTCATATCAAATTTAAATCATTAATATTCTCAAGTTTATTTTTCATTTCTTTAACTTTAATTTATTAATTACTTTTTTAATATTACATTGTCGAATCCCGTATACTTATCAATAATTCATTTATTTACTAATTAGAACTAATATTTCAAAACTTTACATAAATTTTGAAATAATATTGAAGTTATCAAGCTTCTAAAATATTTGAATTTATTTAAGTTATGAAAAAGAAAATTCAGAGATATAGACAAGAAGAAAATTAGTAACAGCATAATAAAGTTAAGTAGTGGAAACAGAACGGGAATTCAAAATTTAATCAAAATGATGAGTCTTGATTTCATCTTTACTTTTTAGTATATGAAATTTAGAAAGTTAGAATGATTAGAAAAATTTGTGAGGACTTGAATTCATAGAGCTACACTATTATTTTTATTAGCTTAAATTTTTAAAATAATTTGAAAATAATTATTTAGTTAAGTGAAATAAAAATTTTTTTTTTAAATAAAATAAATTGAATATTTTGTTAATACAAATTTTGATAGATGGAAATCACTAAACGTATTATTACCTCTGCTCTTCTGGAAAATTATGCAGTTCTTGTTGTATTCTGATACCCATAAAATTAAGTAAATTTCCATGATTTCTACCGCAACCGAGAGAAAATAATGCTGCTGCCTGTTGCTCTATTTGTCGAAACGCATGATAAGCTGTTATACTGATAGGTAAATCAATAGCACGACCATCGCTTGTACAAAACAAGCCTTTGCTCGGATCTGGCCTGAATAATGGTGGTTTTAGCAAACCTTCTTGAGCAGCAAGCGTGAATATCGGATTAGCGACACATCCTCCTTCAATCCATGTAGCTCCCATCTCAGCAACAATATCACCGAGCCAACAAGAATGAATCCGTCCTCCTGGTCTGATATTCTCGTTTTATTAATTTAGATTTAACTTTTTTAAATTACTTATGTATTGGATATGAATTAGGTAAAGACTGAAATTTTAATTGATAAAGTATTTAAAAAATAAATTATACTTATCTATGTGCAGTTAACAATTGAATTATTTTAATTAATTAATTACTGCATTTTTTTAAAAAGTTAAAAACATTTGAGTAGGCTAAAGTTTTATAGCGAATGTAGGCTTTATACATAGATAATCCTTTCAAAACATTTTTCAATAGTATTTTTTTAAATAAGCAATTTTATAAGTTTTATAACTATGAAAAATTTAAATGGATACAAAAATAGGATATTGTTAATTTTATTATTATATTTATTATTCAATTAAAATCTAAGTAATATCTTATAAATAATTTATAATAATATTAAATAATATTAATATCATTAAAACATAAATAAATATTCTGTATATAATTTTGATTATTAAACGTTAATTTATAAATATAATATCGACCAATATAATAAATAGAAATTTTTATCTAAATATTTTTCATTATAAGCAAAAATAGTTACTATTATTAAAAGTTTGATTTTAAAAAAAAATTCTAATTTTATGTATTAATATTGAAAACATATAAAACATAGTCATATATCAAGAACATTAATGAAAATTATATAAAATATTATTATTTAAATTCAATTAAAATAACACTAAATTACAAAATTTATATTATTGGTGTTAAAAATATAACTTATATAATTAATAAAATAAGCAAACCGATCTGTAGCTTCGAGTATTTTAAAATTTTTGAGGCCACATTGTGCAAGTCGATGAGCAGCTGAAAGACCAGCCATTCCAGCTCCAATTATTATAATATTCGGTTCGGGATTGCAAGGATCTAACATACAAGGATCTAGTTGACAAGTATCAAATTTTGCAATCCTTGCACACGGTGGAGCTTCTTTTCCTGAACCACTTTTTGAAGATGTAGCTGACGCTAACCATCTATAAGTTTGAAATTTTTAATTATATTCTATTTGTTTTTAAAATTTTATTATATTCAATTTTGTATATAAATTTTTAATTTATTTACAAGTATTATTAGTGAAGTATAAAAGCACGTGTAAAGTATTTTTAAATTAATGCAAATATATTTATAGATTTTATTTATGTATTACCGTTTTACATTATTGATACAAAAAATATACAAAGTTTTATTTATACATGTTTTAATATTAGCCTATGATTGTGCAAATAGTACATACCTTCTTACATCACCTATAATCGTCCAAATGGTAAATCGAGATCTCGTTTGGAGCATATCACACGGTGAATATTATAGAACAGATAAATTTTTTAAGAAGCTGTCGCTTCATTTATTCACATTAAAAATTTCAATTCGTTCTTTTATAACTAATGTTAAACAGCGTAAAATCTGTCTTTTTTCAAAACAGTCATGGCGCTCAAATCGTTATTCTGTTGTTGAATTTCAAAATTTTCTTTTTAATGAACAGTGAGTGTATATTGGGATTATTAATTTTAATTACATATTTTACTGTTATATAATATAACTTATTAATTTCAAAATATGATGAACAAAATATCTATAGCAAGGACATCGATAACTTATGGAATTAAAAAACCTTATATATATATATATACGGGCAATCGATAGGTATAAGATGGATGGATGTAAGAGCACTAGGTTTATTATAAATGGACAGAAAGTGTGCAGGGAAAGTAGAAATATTCATTAAATAATGTAGTTAAAAAATAAGTGAAGATGATAATGAAGAAAATAATCAATGTTACAAATCAATTCCGAAGTCGGATAACATCAAATTTACATGGCGCATATAGCATGTTCATGTTTAGGTAAGTATGACGATTATCATACATATCAATACAAGATGTATACCGTGACTCTTTACAACTGTATAAATTATCAAATGATAAAATATTGTATTAATCGATTGATACAAATAATCTAAAATCTTTACATGTATACAAATAACTATTCATGTAATTGTTTTATAATCATTATTATTTTATAAATACTTCGATTGAATGAGGTTTATATATTTTACATATCATATGCTAAATATATATAAATTCCTGAATTAGCCAAAGGTTTATAACGAAGGAATTTAGAATTATGTTTAAAATTATTTAAAATACGCCATAATCTTGTGAATCTATTATAAAGCATTGACATAAAAACGTCACTTTTGCTAATACAATCAAAGTATTTATTTATTAGGAAAATGAAAATTAATTTTCATTATAATGAAAAACAGTAGTGAGAATAACTGAAATTTATGATAATGATTATAAAATACCATCAGAAAATTATATACTTTTGTTAGATTACGTTAAGTAAAACATTGTTTCGTTCATACATAAAACAAATTTACCACTATATTTACGAATTCGAAGATAAAATTGAGATTCGATGATAAAAAAGATAACTATCTGAAAATTAATGTCATTAATTTATTGACAGCTTATTAATTAGTTTTCTTATAGCGAATACAACATAGTAAAAAAAAATATATGTAATGATAATAGAAACTGATTTTTGTACTCACAAATTAGAAAATAATAATGAAATAAAAAGTGATAAGTGAAATAAAGATTAATAGAGATCTTATTTATATATAACTTATCTAATATAAAATATAAACATGCATAAAACTTTTGAACTTCAATAATGAATGAAAAAAATTTTTAATTTAATTTTTATTTTTTAGTTAATTTTTGGTTATTTTAACTCTTGAAGTTCAGAAGTATATAATAATGTATGTCTTTCTGGCATTTCAATTTTTTAAACTTTTAAAAAAATTTATTATGCTACAGTTTTAATGATTATGACAAAAGAGAAATAGAAAATGTATACTCTGGGGGGCAGGTACTGAAAGAGTAAAAAAAGTATTATAGTATATATGAGTAGTAATTTATTAATAGTATATCATAGTAAATATATAAATATTGTTGTTAATATAGTTATATATTTTTTGATTGAGAGGTGTAGAACATAATGCGAAGTTATAAATTTAATTACATAATTCCTTTTATAAGTATTTATTTACATCGTAAAAACAAAATAAAGAAAAGCATAAACATTCAAAATTCAAATATATGTATTAATCACTCTTTTTTATTGAAATTGACATTTCAATGATTCGATTTAAAAATTTACAATATAAGAAGCACAATATATTTTACGAATTTTTTAATTTTTAACATCAAACTAAATTTTGAAGTTATAAAAATATCTTTAAAATAAGAATTTTTCAGGTTATATTGCAGGTTATGATTATTATATATTTTATTTAATATATCTTAGCAAAAAAACATAATTTTATTTCTTCATCTGCATCATCCTATAATGTTTTTGTTTTTCTTTTAGCCATATTTTGTATATATGCCCATGGAATAAATATTTTTATTTACTAGCTAATGTTACGCTACTCAATTTTTATCTGTTGACTTTAATAATTGATTAGCTATTTAATATTTTTATTAATTTTTATTACTTTATTTAAAATCATTATCTTAAAACTTTCGTTTGCGTTTAGATCTATCAATTGATTCACCTTAACATCATAATTTTTTTATTATATAGAAAAATATTTATATTTGTAGTTCTATAGTACTAATTTATATTTAGTCTTAACCTTTTAGCTGTGAATAATATTCGTAATTAAATTATTCGAAGGGACAATAGTTCATTTTTGTCCTTTGAGCATTTAAGATACAATGCATTTTAATTTATTTTTTAAATTAATTCTTGTTCATCATTATTACATATTGCGCACTGTAATATTGGCTTCATTTAGCAATTGAATTTTTTATTAACTGTTTTTATACCAACCTTAATATCTTATTTTATTACATTTTGAAATTAAATACCCATTCTTTTAATACATTCCGTAAATATTTTATATACTCCAAAATTCATTGATTATATATATGTGTGTGTGTGTGTGTGTGTGTGTGTGTGTGTGTGTGTGTGTGTGTGTGTGTGTGTGTGTGTGTGTGTGTGCATGTGTATGTATGCATGCATGTATGTATGTATGTATGTATGTACGATCTCAGATTTATGTTTATTCAGTAATTAATTTCTAATAATATGCCATCATGTTTTTTCATTGTAATTCATGCGTATATGCATTTTATTGTTTGTTATGACTCATTTAATATTTAACAAACATGCGACGTCTATCTTCAGTCCGTAAAAGCTATATAACTCTAACTTACCACAATAGCACCCACAATAGATATACAGATAGCCAGCAGAAAGCTTGTATCGGTAAATATGCAACATATTCGATGTTAAGTAACTTCAATTGCCGCCTGTAAGTAACATCACTAAATGTATTCATGTAAAAATATAGTTATATAATATGCATTGAATTTATTATTTATAAAAATTCATATAATTACACATATAATTACATATTAATTATAAATAAAATTATATTAATAATAAATAAAATACATTAATTTCACTATATTTTACAAATACTTATATATATATATATATATATATATATAATAGCGTGAGTTCACATCGCTTAAAGTAAGTATTAACCAATTTGTAATGTAGTATATTAATTTAAGAGAATGAGTCTTCCGTCAGTATTTAGAATATACATCAACACTTTTCCGAAATAGGGTGGGCAGCGTGTAATTTAAATACGCGTTGAACATAAAAGTTTGATTGACTGCTGAATGACATAGTACTATGTTTATGTTTCATTTTTTCTATACAACAATGAAATTAACAGATATGGGCCATAGTTAAAAACAATGCAAGTGAATGATATTAAGTAAATAAAAAGCTCAAGAAAAATAATTTGACAAGTAATATTCATAAATGTATAATTGATGAAAATAATATTTTATTAGTACAAATCATTCGCAGTATAACACAACACTATGACAGAATTTTTATAATACGCCATAGCATATAATTATGTTTTGCACACGTGACTTTTGGCTTTTTCAAACGTGTTTAACAGACTTTAAATAAATAAAAACAGCATATATTTCTTTAAAAAATACTCATTAATAGTATATCATTTCCGATTATCATCTGAATATCTTACATCATCTATCATACAAGAGCTATCTTTCATTTCCACACACAGAAAATTGTATATTATTGTAAAAAATTGTTAATTATTATAGCTTTTATTAAAATTTTTAAGGATTAAAATATACTATCTTTTTATTTTAATTAAATATTTATTTTGAATGTACATTTATTTTAATAGAATTTAAAATAACATATTGAGAAATCTTGACATCTGAAATTCAATTCTATAGAATTCGACTATGTATGTCATCTTATAAATAATTACCATAATTATAATAATTATAACAATTATTATTTTTATTCTTCTCAAACGATAAATTTTTTATAAATCATTTTTTATGCTGACTACCCCACACATCAAATGAAGATAGAATAAAAATATGATAGAAATTAAAGAGCTGCTTAAAAATTATAAATATTATTAACTGACTATTAATAGTATTTATTTTCTTAAAGTTCTTTTATTTATACAGAATTTAAGTTTTTATTTACTATCTCCAACTCTTTTATTCTGGACATTATTGGACTTGACTTCATAGAAGAAATATTTAATTCTTGTTTAACAGCAAGAAATTGCGTATTTAAAAGTAAAACCTCAGTGGTTTGGTTACTTATTTCATTCCAGGCAAACAAAATATCTTCTTGAAGTGAAAAACGACTACAAATTACGAAACGAATAACTAGTTGTTCGTGATAAGTTCCTGGAAGAATGTAGAGTTTTCTTCTTGCCATAAGTCTATCAATAAGTTGCTTCGTTAGAT
>NW_011948417.1:11786730-11889670 GCF_000503995.2 Ceratosolen solmsi marchali
TATTTAAATATAAATTTGCATTAAATTTCAAATGAAAAAAAAATATATAAACAGATTCTCAATACTTGAATAATCTATTCTCTATTATCATACTATATAATCATACTCTATTTTTAATACTAATTATTATTAATATGGACTATATTTCAATTGCATTTTCACATTTTAAAATATTTAATAATAAAATTATAAATTAGGATTTTTAATAAATAGTAAAAAATAAACTTTTTAATAAATAATTATGGAAGCTTAATATATATTTAAAGTATTTTTATTGAAAATTGAACTTAATGTTATAATTATATATCCTGACCTTTATTCTAAAACAAATTAATCCCAACTTGGCTTCAACAGGTATTTCGAATCTATCATCTGTCTTTATAAGTTCTTCAAATTTTTTAAGAAGTTCAACCGTGTGCCTTATATGTTTTTGTAAACCTTCTGCCCCATACAATCGTAATACAAACCAAAGCTTCAAGGCACGAAATCGGCGACCAAGTGGTATTTGCCAGTGCTATAAATATACCACAATAAAATCAATTATACATTAAAATATTTATAAAATTTCCTAATTAAATATCTTTACTCTGTAGTCGTGCGATACGCCGAATTTATTATTTGGTAAATATATTCGATCCACGTTGAATGCATCTATTAAATATTGAGAATCTTTCATCCTGAAAGTAATAAAAAAAAACAATTATAGAAAATTAAAATAAAATATTATTTTTTTGTAACTTTAATACTTTTAGTAATTTATACTAATTATAATTATATTATTAGTTATTACTCTATAATATATTTTGTTTTAAAATTAATTTTACTCATTATAATTAAATATATAAAAAAGAAATTTACAGTATTTTTTTATGGAATAAATAAAACATTATAAATTTCTTATATAACAATTATTTTTTAATATTAGATTAGTTTTTTGCAATTTTTCAATAACGTGTAATAAGTTTTACCAAAGTGCTGAGCAATCAAAGTTAACAAGGAGCCATTTATGAGGATTAAAATTAAAAGAATCTGCATATTGTATTCCTGACATTAAATAGCGATATTCTGGGCAAACAAACGCTGCACCTGCAATATCATTATAATTTTATTAGTAAGTTATATTACTTTGGTTTTCTTAATTAACAAGCTACATTGTTTTAGGTTAAATTTAATTTTCTTTTTATTTATAATGTTTAATTTAAAATAAAAATTTATTTGCCGTATGATTAATAATTTAATTCTTCCTATATCAATTTTAATTATCTATTATAAAATGAAATTTAAGTAATTATTATTTTATATATTTATAAATCAGTAATTGTTTTATTTATACATAATTTATACGGTATTTCAAAAATTATAAACGTATGAATTTATAATAACAATAGAGTAAAACACTTATTTTAAAATTTTCTTATAATTATTAATTATTATGCATCAATAAAAATAGTAATGTAATAGATACTTATAAAAGTTATTAAATAATTTTATCTTATTACTTTATTATTGTTTGTTCTTTGAAAAACTTAAATAAAACATAACCGATATATATAATGTCAATATTAATACCTGCATAAGCTGCATCAATATGTAACCAAATATTGTATTTGTTACAAATAGGTCCAAGCTCATTAAGGTTATCAAAGGCACATGTTGGTGTAGTGCCTAATGTAGCAACAACATAACAAGGTATAAAACCAGCTTCCAAATCTTTCTTAATTTGTTCCAAAAGTGTTGCACCTCGCATACTACATGTTTTATCTGTCGGCAAAAGTTTCATCATTACAGCACCAAGTCGTCCACTTTTTTCAACACTTGAATTTGATTGATCTGAAATTGAATAATTTGATTGTACGATAATCCATAAATAAATTAAACGTTTTTCCTTTTTCTTCAAAAGACAATCAACATTATAGTTACAAAACATTGATAAATAAATAAAAATTTAAGTAGAAACAAATGAAGTATATGATCCTCGAAATAGTTAATTCATTCTATTTTATGTAAATTTATAAAATTCTAATAAATAATAAGTAAAAGTAAAAGTTTAAATATTTTGTTTAAAATATATTCTTATTCATAGATACCATAAAAAAAGAAAGATTACATTGTCATAGATTATTTTCGGTGAATTAAAAAAAATAAATAAGATTTTTTAAACAATGATTTGACTAATGCTTAATACTTATTGAAAAAGATTGTTATTTTTAATTTATTTAAATTATTTCAAGCTTGTAAGTGTATGTATATAACTGAACACACTGCATATTATATATATATATATATATAATTTTAATGAAAATCTATTTAAAAATTAAAAATATAATTTATAATAATTATTTAACCATTTACTTATTTTATTCCTGATTTTCAAATATGATTTAAAAATAAAAAAGTTTTTGATTTTATTCTGAGACTTGATCTCATAAATAAATGTTAATATTTTTTTACTTATAAACTTGTTTAATAAGATTAACGAAAAATTCTTGTAATTATAATAATTTCTCATAAGTAAAGTAACATTTTATGTAGTAGAAATTATATATTTTAATTCTTAAATGAAAGAATTCTTTTATATATGTATATATATATATATATATATATATATTCATAACAATTTCAAAATTAAAAAAAAAATTTTATTTTAAAGATATTTCTTTAAAATAATTATTAGATTACTTTTTTTTAAAAAATGATATTTTTGTACCTTACATACTTTGTACCTTATAACTCTTTTTAAATCGATAGATTCATATACAAAAAAGATATACATTGCGATTCTTTATAATCATGTACCAATGTAGTTGATATACGGTATTGTTAAGTATAATGTATCATTATAATGTTATTAAAAATAAAATAATGTTTTCACTTTCAATATCAAATTTTTTTACAAAAATTTTGTAACAGTAATTGTATTAAATGTTTATTTATTAATGAAATATTTTATATAATTTATTTTTAAAGCGTAACACATTTTTTAATATAGTGTATAATAACTGAAATATTTAATTAAATATTGTTGGGCACGAAAAATTGTGAGTAGTATATGCATATTTAATTTAGTATTTTATATAGAACCTAAATTTAAAAAAAATTATTAGTTACAGAAAACAGCATTTATATACACTAACTTGAACCAGCCTAAAAATATTTGAAATTGCTATTTAAATTAACGTATTAAATAGAAAACCAAATAAGTTTCGACGAATAATAATGATGATAATTTTAACAATGATTTATTACCTGTCAATAATTTTATTAACATACAGCTTATAGAGTTTCAAAATACAAATCATACCTGATGAATATGATATTAATTTTGATCTGATGAAACCCTCATCCCAATCTGGGTGTTTCTTCTTAAGGCGACTAACGGCTTTTTCTCTAGCAGTTAATAAACCAACAAGAGTTGCCTCGCTTGCAGATCCCTAAATATTAAAAAAATGTATATTTTTCATGACACATTTGTAAAAACGAATATTCTTCATTAACAATAATTTCGTAGTATTGCATTATTCTATAATATATTTAAATAACAACTTATTTAAGTTATATACTACGTGAAATACAATTTGATAATTTCACGTTAAATTATAATTTATAAATAAAATACTATACATTCGGTACATGATAAATTAATAAGATTTCATAATATCAATATGTCTAATAGAAAATAATTACTTAATAAAATTTTTAATTTGAAATTTAACTTTGAAATATATATATATACAGATTTAATGTTCTTTATTTCACAATCTCTAAATAATAAGGATATATTTTTTCTTATATTTATTATATAAATAATATTTTTGGTTTTTTGTGTAAATTTGATATTATATTTTAAATAATAATTAAATATTTTGTTTATACATAATTAATATAGAAACTATAAACTATAATCAATATGTGAAATAATCACCTGTATTACACCTCCGCCAGAACCACTACTTGAATTCAAAAATTCTTCCGGAAGACCTAATAACTTTGCTAACCAATCCATTGTGATCATTTCTAATTCTGTACAAGCCGGAGATGCGATCCATGAAAATCCAACGCAAGCAATACCAGCACTTAATATTTCGCCAACTATAGATGGATACGAATTCCCAGTAGGATAATACGCATGGAAATGCGGTGATTGCCAATGTGTTATCTTTTTAGTTTAATAAAAAAATACACGATTACTATTTTTCAAATTTAAACAAATATAAACTACATTCCTATTATTTATTTACTTGAAAATTTAGATTTATTAATAGTTAATGTAATAAAATACACTTTATTGGTTTTATTTTACTTGATATATATCAATTCATACCTAAAAGTATGATCAACATTTGTGACATTTACAAATTAATAAATTTTATATTTTGAATATTATTAATTTTGATATATTTCAATTAAATTAAATTTAAATAATTAGTACTCAACTATAATTATCATATCAGTTATAATGATTTCAATTTCATTTAATAATTTTCAAACAGTACTACAATTAATGGTATTCAAAATTAATATTTAGTTACAACAAACGTTTTTACTGAATATTATATTGCAATTGTTATAATAATTATTTAGAAATTCAATAATTAAATTATATATATTTATTAAAGTTACAGTTTTAAAAAATATGATTCGGTACAAGATTTTATATTTACATTTTTTAATATATATTTATTTAACTTCTTTTTAATAATTTAATTTGATAATTTCTTTAATAATATTACTATAACAATTCATTAACCATTAATTATTAAGTGTTTTCTGCATTTCATAATTATACTTTTTTAAACTTACTCCAGGCATTATATGTTTTTCTACATCATCCAGAACTTGACGCCAAGATTCTGGCTGCTTAGGAGCTTCTGTTGGTATTCGGTTCATTAAATAACCTGGATCGACTTCAGGTAGAACATTGCGATCGCGCAAATTTTGGTTATAATCAGCAATATAGTCTATCACGGCTTTTCCAAATTCACGAAATTCTATATCATTCATTTTTTATAATTACAATAAATGAAGAGACGATAAAAACTCTGGTATTGTAATATTCGAAGAGTCACGATGAACTGATAGTAGACCTAAAAACGATAGGAGTTAAAAAATGTATTTAAGTGTATACTTTCTCTTACTTTCTCCGTAATTATATACAAATTGCTTTTTAAAGAAAATACAGGCTTATTTGATTTTCATATTGGCCTTTCATTCAAGACGCAACTGTACAAACTCATAAACATTTCATATAACATACATATTTTTGTCAATTAAAAATTTATTTGTTATAAAACTTACTTTTAGTAAGTGTGATAAATAGTAATATTTTTATAACTTTTTAAGTATGCGTAATTTATAAGTTATACGATTTGAAATTTATAAATTTGAATTATATTTGAAAGTATTATTTTAAAATTTTTTATGCAAATATTATAATCAAACATGAACATTATTGATATTTTTAATATACTGGAATAGATTTGGTAAATGTAATATTAATTTATTATAGTAATATTATATAAAGTATACATATACTTTTAAAAATATATTTCTACTTTCTTAGATTATTTTTGTATATAATAGATATTATATTTTAATTAATGAATAAAATATTTAAATCGTACAAACAAAATTTTTATCAAGTAATGTATTATAATGAAACCTATTTTAAAATTAAATATTATTTAAATTTTTATTTAAATATAATTATGGTATTATTTAAATGTTTATTTACATAGAATTATAGTATTATTTGAATTTTCTTTGAAAACAAATTTAATTTTTATAAATTATGCAATTTTATTAAATCAAAAAGTTTTAAATATTTTGTATAAATAATATGACAACAAAATATTTATAATATAAGAAAATAATAAATTCAAAAATTAGCAATTGAATTAAATGAATTTGATTAATCTACTTTTGATTTTATTGTTTATTTGAAATATAAAAAGTAAAGATTTAAAAATTAATTGTATTTAAACAATTTTTCAAAACAAAAAATAAAAATGAGTAAATAACGCCACGAATAAAATACAATTAGTGAGACATCCTTATTATCATTAAGATTAAGTACCTGAAATTTAAAATTCTTTAAACTTAATTTTAGAAGGTCTTCCTTGTGCTGCGACAACCACTTTACTGATCTGGAGAACAGTCAAATCCTTCTCTTTTATACATTCAAGAAACAAGTGATGTTATGTATTCGGTTGTTTTTTAGTTTCTAGACGTCCAGAAATAAAGTAAAGAATATTACTGTGATTTACATAATCTTACAACTGCTTAGAAAATAGATTTTATAATGATAAAAGATGAATCAAAGTATAGATATATGTCAAAAGACAATTCGTATTTCTATTTAATTTTGAAATATCTATAAATCTAATTAAAAAACAGGTTAACAATATTATATATTACATAATGTAGAATATATTAGAATTTATAACAACAAATTCTATATTAATATTATAATAATGTTAATTTACTTCAGGAAATTCTGAAATCAAGGTAACAATTGTACCGCTTCCAAAATTGTATGTAATATGTTTTTTAAACATGAAAAGAATTTTATTATTTTTTGTAATTCTTTAATTTTTTTTTCATAATTTTAAATTCAAAGTTATTTACGTATCTTAATTACTATATTTATAAGTCCATAATTTGTTTATATAGTATTTAAATACCAATATTATTAGCTTTTGGAATTCTAATAAAAACAGATACGTGTTAAAATACAAAAAGTATCATACCATATAATTATTAACTTTTTAAAAACAATAATTAAAAAAGTTTTATTTAATGAATTATTAATCGTTTTCTTATACATATAATTTTTAAAAATACTTGAAAATATTCGAAAGCTAAAATTAATTTAAATTATTTCCTTATAATTTATTCAGTTTTGAAAACTTTTTCGAAAGTACATATCCATTGAAATCTATTAATAATTCAAGGTTACATTTTATATGATTAAAAAATAAAAAATTTGTTATTTTTAAGCTCCAATTTTATAATTTTCTTTCATTACCTTTGATCTATTATTGATTTAAAATATAATACAAATAACAGCAAAAAATATAACGAAAAAATATTAATTTATTATAAAGAGGGAAATTAAATATATAGAATTGTAAAATTATATTTATTTAAATTTTAAATAAAAATTTACACATAATTTTATTTATTGTTTTTATAATTTTATACTTATAAAATTAAAAATATATATTAAAAACTTATTGAATATCATTGTTTAATTTTTCTTAATTTAAATTTGCTAAATTTATCTATTGAACTACCGAAATATTATTAACTTGTTTGTAGGTATATGTTTTTATTTTAAATCATTTTAAAATGAATAAAGTTTTTATGTTTTAATGAAGATAATTTTGGATATGATTAAATTAAAATTAATTTAAATTAATTAATAGAAGAGAGGATTAAAATAAATTTTAATATTATTTTCTTGTAACAATAATTATCTTGTTCTAATTTATATAACGTTGAAAAAAGAGTTCTAATTTTAAAAGAAATGATTGAATATACAATAAGACCATTATTAAACTGTAGAACGTATTATAGTCTAAGATATAATAGCTGTTTTTTTTAAATATAAAGTGTTTTATTCAAATTGATATAGGATACCGTTACTAAAGATTAATGGAGGACTTTTTATTAGTTTTTTTTTATTAAGCTAAAATTTAAAGATTTTTAATTTTAAATATAATGGTCATATTTTCTTAGAACTACATAAAATTATTAATATTTTTTATTACATTTCAATTTTCGTATTAATTAAAACTTATTGGACTATATAAAATGAATATAAGCGTATAATAAACATTTTTTTCAAATTTTTATTTTCATTTATACTGAAAAACGCAAAGTGCTGAAATATTAACAATGTTACATTTTTTACATTAAATTATATACTGGATAATTTTAATTACTTTAAAGTAAAAAGGCAGATCCTATAATTTGTGGTACAACTATAATATATATCTTTAAAAGAACATTAAAATTTATTCTAATTTCTGTTAATTATATGTAAATAGAGTATATTTTATGTATTTTAGTTTCATAATTTTGCTTGTACACAATTATTTATGTTAATAAAATACATAATTGTGAAGATGTTCTAAATATTGGAGACATGAAAACAGAATTAAAAAAAACTGGAATATAGAATAATAAAGATTATTAATGATTTCTTTGAAAATATACAACAATGAATATTGACGCAAACGACTATGAATAATAACTTTTATTCTTTTTACTATTATTGATATTATTATTATTATTATTAATTAGGATTTTATTTATAATTGTTATTCGGAAAGTAATTGTATCCACAAAATAAACCTCGCATTGTTCGATATTCTAGTTCTACTGATAACCTATTTGTATGTTAATTATTAAGATTTAAATAGAATAAATATCTTATAAAATATAAAATTGAAAATAATAAATTATTAAATTTATAAACTGTAATAATCTTTGATAATTTTTAATCTTTATTATTACTATCTAAAATATCTTTAGCGATTATGCAAAAATTGTTTCATAACATTAATTATTGAACGCTTATTTCTGTGATTACTACAGTTCTTAAATTATTATTTATTAGATTAATTTAATTCATAATACATTTAATTTATATTGAATTGGAATTACTATTATTTTCAATTAATCATTAGAAATTTTGTACTATTGATGTAAATATATATGTGTACTTACTAGCACCCTTAGTATTAATATAAGAATTAATAGTTTAAAAATATATTAAAAAGATTTCCAGTCGATATATATATTATGATTTTTATATGTGCAATATATATTAAATAAAATGTAATTATTATGTCGATAATATATTTCCTTAGATTATTGCTTCAGTTAGTTACAGATGTTAATGCTGACAAATATTTATTAATTAGATTAATGAAATTTATAAAAAATAATCTGAATTATGCGAGGAAAGGATGAAAAAATTTCTATTTTAAACGTTTTTATTCATGAGAATCCATTTCATTAATCAAATTTCTGTAAGATATTCATACATGATGTATCTAAAATGATAATTATGTTTTTAAATTGAATTTATTAAATTTATTAAATTATACACTAAACATATTAACTATATATATTTATCATATATTTTACTTTGAGATTGAATAAGCTTTCTCATTTTTCTTCAACTAATTTAATTACATTTTAAACATTGAATACTTTGATTCCTAAAAATTTTTAGTTGTATTTATTTATTGAAAAATAAAGAATATAATCAATATTTTATATTCAAATGAAGTGGTACATAGTATTTACTAATATTACATTAAATATATTAAATATTATTAAATTAAATCAATATCAACGTAGACATTCAAAATTAAATATTATTATTATAATATTATTTAATATGCCAATATAATACTAATAATACTAATAACTACAATATAATACTACAAGTATAACTTAAAAATATTTGCATAAAATCTTGAATAAATTAGACTAAAATTTATACATATGAACTTTTATAAACAGTTTCAAATTAAAAAACAATTTAAGAATATATTTAATTATGTGCATGTACGTGATGTCTAAATGCGTATGTGTAAACATATAGTATTAAAATAAGAATTAAAAAAATTAAAACACTTTTTTTGGAATAATTAAATAATCAATGATAATAATAAATGCACGACCCTTTTCAAACAGTCCTCGAGTTCTTTATTTATTTATATATTGACAGTTCTTCTCTTTTAAGTCATCAGGAACCTACAAGTCTAATACTTGTTCTAATATAATTATGGCTTCTGCTTAAAATAGGGACAAAATCAATTTTCTTTCCACTACAATAAATCTTCTTGAGTTTATTGTAAAAGTAAGGCTGTTGCCTTTGAAAGGTTAACTCAGTCTCCATTACTTTCTTACATTTGTTCCTACTATCTCGAAAATCACTATTTTAGTATAAGTTTTAGTTTCGGTTGCCTTGCGCTTTTTTTTTTATTTTATCAAAGGAAATTCTAATTGATGTTTGATAGATCACAACCCCCGCTTTTTAGTTTTATTAACATTTACTTAGTCTGTCCATACATGCGCAATGTCGGTGAGAAAATCTCTTCGACAACGAATATCATCTAGTATTATTTCTACACTTATGTTATGCAAATCTTAATTGACTTTTATATTTTAATTCGTATCACACACTTTCATAATACTTGATATAATATATTTCTACATTGGAATACGTGAACTTTATCTATAAAGTTTGAAATAAAAATGATGACGAAGTAAATTTTATGACACTCCTTCATGATAATAAAATGCTCTAATTCTTCCTCCTAGTTGATATAATGTAAATCTATGTACCTTGTTTACTCGGTAACCTTGATAAGATACATCACGGTGATGTAGATATTCTTGAATATGTTTATGATTTCTTGCACATTTCTTCAATACAAAAAGATGGACCTGATAAAATGATTAAATGAGAGACTGCCTTCAGTGAATCAACAATTATCTACTCTTACACAAGTTCCTCATTTTATCACCCTGTTAATCACTTAAAAAGGACTACTTATTTTAATCTTTTGCAACTTTACTTATTGAGCGCAGTTCACTCATTGCCCTGTGACTTGTCTATTTGATGCTGTCAATATTTTAGATCTAACAATATTTCACCAGTAATATAAATGTCCAATGTATTTTTTTGTACCCAATATATTTTATTAAGACAACGTCATGAAACTACATCAATATCTTTCGTTGCTGTTATATTATTATCTGGCACTTTAAGATACATCACCACCAATAGATCTACTTATAATATTTCACGTATTGTATTTATATAACCTTTCCTATACAACTGAAATGTGAGTGAACTTTAAGGTTTTTTAATTGATTTTCAATTAACTATAGAATTTATAAAATAAAGCATAATATCTTAGTGCAGAAGATAATATAAATTAGAATAATGATTTTATTGTATTAAGTCATCTACATAAATAAACTTATATCTTTATGCTTTTTCAAATAAAATATAAAGACAAATTTATTCGATCTAAACTTATTATTGACAAATTCTATATTAATTTTCATATGAAAATTATTTCAAATATTAAAATCATGATTTAAAGTCTGAATTAAAATAAAAATTTATTAAAATAAAAAGAATTACGTAAAAAAACCCATGCAGGAAATTAATATATTATTGTTATTAAAAATGTATATAAAAGATATTCAACTCGAAGAAAACTCGTCATTGCTGTATAATTTTTAACATAACTGTAACAAAAAATATACAAAAGACTTAACATATGATATACCAAAAAATATACTATCAAAAACATAATCATTGTAAAAAATATCTAAACGTTTGTAAATGATTTCGAAAAATTAAAATTTATATTGAATGACAGAATGATCTAAATTTATAAAAAAATTTTAAATAAAAATAAATAATATAATAATTGAAATTAAATAATAATTAATTTAATAAATAAAAAAATCGAAATTAATCTATTTATACACTAACTTGATAAAACTTATTTCTAACTTCAAGGTAAAAAAGTTTCTCAAAATATGTTTTGTAACAAAAATTATTCTACTAAAATCATTTATATTTCAAAATATTTAAAAAGGAATAATGTAAATAAGTCATGCACAGAAATCTAAATTGGTTAAATATAATAATTAATTATATTTTTTTTCATTATATGATTGAAAATCATATGATTATGATGCTTAATGTTTTTAATACAAAATATTATTTTTTGACAAATTGAATAAAAAAAAATCTGATGGGCTCGTCCGGGATTTGAACCCGGGACCTCTCGCACCCGAAGCGAGAATCATACCCCTAGACCAACGAGCCATTTAAAAACTGTATTTTATGTAACTTTCATAATCATTGGCTACTATATATATAAATATTTATGCATAGGAATATGTATACATTTAGATAATAGATTATATATTAATAGATAAATATATATATCTTTAATAAGATTTATTGTATTTATAAAATAAAATTGAATGTTGTTTGTTATTATTTTATTACTTTTATTAGTGTATTCACGATGATTTTGGAAATGTCATTAACTCATCAAAAATAATTATTATCTCCATGTATACATTATTAGTATCGAAAGGATTTACATAATTTGCTTATATATTAATGTATTTAATATACATTAAACTTATAAACATAATGAAATATAAATTTTTAAAATGATTGTTTTCAAAAAACGTCATAAAGTCCAATTTCATATTGTAATATAACTTGTATATCAATAAGTTATATTTTAGGCATTCATTACATTAATTTATTCAATTATATTGTTTTGTTTACATTCATTAATATTATTATATAAATGTAAAGTTAAAAAAAAATTTTAAATGAAATCAAAACTTTGAATAAATGTAATATCACCATTTATATTGTTTATTATATTTTATATATTATGGCAATATATTTATAAATTTTAATCTCTATGTATTTTGTATAGAGCACTGAAAATCTATATTTTTATAAAACAAAAAAAAACGATTAAAATTATAGAATATAATATAAAAATATAATAAAAATAATATAATTCTATTATACAATATGATCAATTTTAGGTATTCAAATAACGAATATATATATATATATATATATATTAACGAAAACATTTACAGGATTGAATATATAATTCTATATTGAATTTTATTTTTTGTATTTTTTACATTATTTAAATTAAAAGATTTAATATTTATGTAATGTAAAAATATATTATTAAAAATTTGTATGTAGAATAATGTATTTTTATGTTTATATTAAAAGCTGTTTAAATATGAAAATACCTACTCGTAGGATATATAGTACTTTAATATGGATTCATCTAATCTATTGTTGTACTTCAGAAATCATCATAAAATTATAAAAATTTTCATTAGTTTTAATCCTTTTACATCAACTTTGATCCGACAACGATAATCTGCTGTGTTTTCACGGCAGTATGACATAATGAATATTATACTTACATATATACTTAAATATTCTAATAAGTTTAGGTACTACGGACTTATGTTTTTAAGTATGGAAATAATAATGAATTATTAACATAATGATTCGAGTACTATAATTATAACTAATAAATTTTTAATATAATACTACTTTGTAGTATTGATATAAAATATTATTAGTATTAATGTTAAATATTATTGAAAATTTTTATTCAGTCTACATAATATAATATAATAAAACAATATTTTATTTCGTCAATATATTCATTTATTTCAATATTTTATATTAATGTAATTTGATTACAATAATATATTAACCATATTCTTTGTATTTTTATTATCTTTTACTAAATAAATTTAGCATACTGACATTGGAACTAATGATAAGTAACTTATAAAATATAAAAACATACGGAACAGATTATGATTAGGGTAATAATTTAAATATTATAAAATTAATAAAATTAAGAAATAATAAAAATTGATATTAACAACAATATAAATATTTTTTAAATATTTTTCAACCCAAATCAATTACAAAACTGATACAATATATCTATAATATTCTATATCTTCATTGATAAAAGTCCTACCTTTTAAATAATGAAAGGTTATAAAGAGTATTAAATAATTATTAGTTAGAATAAATATAACTAGTTGAAAGTTATATAATATTTCTTAATTACTCATAACAATATGAGAATACAAAAACAAATTTAGATAAGTGTACGAGCCAATCTCTAAAAATGTTTTTAAAAAATTTAAATCGATTTAATTTACAATTATCTCAAATTTAATCTAACTAAAATATCTATGCATTTTGTAACTTCTCTAATTATTGTATCAACATGTATAAATATTCTTTATTTATTATACGTTAATTGTGCTAAAATAATTTTAAAAAGAAATGTATTAAATATAATGCTACTATTTCTAGCTGTACCCTTAAGTAATAATTAAAAAAAAATTAAATATTATCAATCAGATCGATTACGTGTAATATCAGTCGAGATTCCTGCTAAAAAAAATAAGGAAGATTTCACCTTTTGAAGATATGAAAATTCTTTGAATATATACTATAATAATACAAGCACGATGCTTACCATTTTAGCTATTAATAATACTTATTTTTAATATCTTATATTTTAAAAAGTAAAAATAAAATAATTAATTTTCGAATTTTTATGTAGGTTGTCTCAGATCATATAGTATTTGTAGACCGTATATAAAAAGAGAAATTCTCAAGACTAAATCAAATTAAACAGCTCTGTAAATGTTTAAGCATCAATACACTTTATCATTTTCATCTTATTCACTAAAAACCTATTATAATTAAGTATGCCTTTTGAATTAAAAAAATTATATTTTAAATTAGACAAAAATCAATTCATTTCTATTATTTATCTTTTAATTTCTATTTATTATGATCAATTTCTATTTATATTTATAACTTATAACTACATAAATTTATATAAATCCACATAAATACTGTAGATATATAAAATATGATAAATAAAAAAGGAAAAGGAAAAAACACAAATTTTTTAATTTTTATAAAATATTTTTAATCGATACAGAAACATTCTTATTAAAAATACAAAATATGCAAAGTACAATTGAAAAATTTGAATGAAATATAATTATATCAATAATTATAGAAACATCTTTTTTTTTAATTATTGATATAGAAACTATAGAAGATATAGAACATATATAGAATTATAATTTTGAGAATTATGATATAAAAAAAAACAATTTTTTATCAGGTTACATACGTTAATTTTCGCCAGCACATTCATTATATGTACGGTGTTTATTTTAAATTCGTTTATATACTATTATGTTTTTTATTGTTGGAATTTTTTACGATAATGCTGATAAATTATGCTTAAATTTATTAGTTTATTTAGTAAATTACGATAATTTTTTTATAATAAAATGAAATATGTGAAACAAAATATGTTTGATATTTATTATTTATTTAAAATAATTTATAATTCATGTACGTATATTAGCTTCCAATATAAATAAAATATAATATATATTATATAAATTCATAAGTTATAAATATTTTAAATATAACACTATATAATAAGTAAACTCAAGAAACTGATCACGATTAAGAATGTAAATGCATAATTTTTTCATATATATTTATTTTATTACTATGTATCAAGTAGTAATTAAAACAAATTAACTATTATAATTATTAAAACTCGAATTTAATGTTTTCTCAATAAATTGTTTAGTATTTTATTTTTTATTAAAAACCATTTTTACACAATATTTTTATTACAAAATGAAGCATTGAACGGGTATAAAATATGTTTATTGATAAATTATACTCAATCATAGGCTCGTACCTGCATACTATCAAAATCTATATATCATCACATTTATTAGTTAAATATCACTGATAAAATCGAACGAATAAATATACAATAATGAAAATATGACAAATATAAAAACCTTAATAAATGTTAACCAAACGAATAATAACATTACAATTAGCATAGAAGGAATATTAGTTGAACCGTATATTTATAATATTCTTTATATCAATAATAGGCAATACATAAAAATTTAGAACTAATTATGTCACTTTATAATAATCTGATAAAATATTAAATTTTTTTTAATAAAGTTTTAAATATTAAAATTAATTTATTGATTTTCATTAAATACATTTAATAACAGTAGATTAATTTATAATATATTCCATCGTACTATGAATATATCATTAATATATAAATATATTAATAAACGAAATTATATAAATGTTAATATATTCAAAAGTTATAAAGTAACTATACAGGGGGCGTAGCTCAGATGGTAGAGCGCTCGCTTAGCATGCGAGAGGTACCGGGATCGATGCCCGGCGCCTCCAGTTTTTTTGGAAATTAAGATTTTAAAAAAATAAATAATTGATTAAACGCAAATTTTAGTAAAAATATAAAAATTATTTTTATTTTTAATAATTTTATGATAATCATTAATTCATAATTATATATATCAATTGATTGTCATTTATCATTTCATTTAATTTATGAATATTGTGGTAGTGATTGCTATTAATTTTATAAATTATGCATTAAGCTAAGGTAAAAGTATTGGCAAAAATAATGCATATATAGTTTTTTATTTTATATTATAATATGCTTAAAACAATTCATTGCACACAAAAAATTGTAAATATTTAATTTTTAAAATATCAATATTTCAATTCATTTTTCTTACAAAAATCTATAAAATTAAAGAAAAAACTTTGTAATATTAAAAAAAAAAACAAGAATAAATTATAGATGTGTATATATGTACACACATATATATAATTTAGTATATTAATTTTATTACAATTTATTAATTGGAATATAATATAGAATTTGTAACTGTTTGTATATTAAAAAATTTTTTTTTTATTCATTGATTCAAAATTGTTTAAAAATTATTGTTAATTAATAAATACAAATTTTATTAAATGAAGAAATAAATAAATTAACTTATACTTGAAAAGATATATATAGAATATATGAAAAGTGCATATATTTTTATTTTTAAGGGGAATAAATGTTTCAGTTATTTATTTTGTATTTTATTAATTAAATATTTATATAGATACTTAATTTATATAATAATATATGTAATATATAGTCATAAGCCTCCTGTTTATGTATATAAAGTTTCTTGAACATTTTATATTCTATAAACAGCGCAGATTTAAAAAATTCTATGTAACAATTTTCAAAATATAAAATACAACATTATATAATGATACAATTCTACAAATAATTTAAGATATCTATATTTATTTTATATTTATTAAAGATTATTAAATATCTTGAAAAATGTATTTCTAATTAACTATTTGAAAATGAATCGTAATTAAATGATTTTAGTTAGAAATAGAACTTCATTAAACAACTCGATAAAACCATCAAATTCTCTCATTCACAATATTTCATTGCTAATGTGAGATATTTATTAATCTAATGAAGTAATCTAATGAAGCTAATGAAGTATTTATTAAGTACTCCTAAGTGAAAACAGTATTTTTTTTATATCTAATTTATTTTTTATGATAACTATTTAAAAAAGTACAATATATAAAATTATAGAAATAATTTTTAATTCTTTTAAACTTGATGATATATCTCATTAATGGTTTTTTAAGTTTTTATTAATTCAAATAGAAAATAATACTTTTTAATTTCAAACTAAAAGACTAACAGTTACATAAATAATTTGTATAAAAGAATATTCTTATCTATTTCAATGAATGATGAAATAATCTCCCGTTAAGTCCTAAGACTTGTCTTTAACTCATACTACTTTTATAATAAGAATAAATTATGTGACTTTGCAATTTTTTATCTTACTAATTTTTTTTTAATGTGCATTTAGAAAATTAGATATAAATTAGATCATACAATATATATTTACATTAAATTTTTTATATATAAATTAACATATGTATCCAATATTTTTCTAATGTAATCAGTAATGAATTTAATAATTTTTTAAGTAATTTGCAAATTATGTTTATTATATTTTCAAAATTTAATAATTTTATTTAAAAATTGTTTTAATTATTTAATATTTCTCTCTAAGAACAATAAAATTTTAAGAGGATAATGGATAATGGATAATGGAAAAGCAAGAATAATTTACATTGCAAAAAAGATATTAATGTCAATATTCTCTAAAATATAAGTAAACTTTATATTTATATATTTAATATTTCTTTTTATATATTATATATATATATATATATATCAGTTTATTATATTTAAAAATGCTTTACTACATACAATTTATTATCAATTATGACTCATAATTATTAAAATTTATATTATTTTATAATTACTTATTGTTTTATATTTGCTGTTCAATGCTTTGAATTAAATATACTAGAAAAAAAGTATAAATATAATAAAAATGTTATGATAACAATTTTATGTTTAATATATTTATATATCTTGTATTATTACTGTTCTCCCTCGATTCGAATTGTATAAACCGATTACTGATTTATTTATTCAATGTATTAAACAAAAATTATTTCGCTTATTTGAATTCATTTTTATTGAAAATAAATCATTTTAGAGTTTTAGCAACTGATAAATTATATGATTGTAAAAAATTTTGAAACTTAAGATCTATGTTGTGTTGTGTGCTGTGTTTGTGTGTGTTTGAATAATGTTATATACAAATATATTTAAAATTTAATGTACATATTACTAAGGAATCGCGAAATAAAGTGAAATAAACATCGATTGATATCCTGTACGTATTTTCCATTCGCTATTTGTACATAATATTGGCTGTATAGAAAAATACTGTCTTGCTAATGCATACGACCTTGTGTAATTGCAACGGAAATGTAATTGCTTATTACGTATTGTTATTAAAACATGGGCGTGTCCTGCTGTATATAGAGTCGGTTAATTGAGTAGAAAACGGATGAGCCACGATGAAAAAGAATAATAATAATATCTATGAATTACAATATTTTTTAACACAAATAACAAGTCACATCATGGCATAGGAAATTGTGAACTTATACCAATATCATGATACTGTCCCTGATATATTACATAGACACACCTCTGAAGTCCACACCCTAAATACGCTATGTCAGCTTTATTTAAGAAATTATTATGCCTCTTTTTCCCTCATTTTTTTTATTTTGAATTTTTTAAATACCGTTCTACGTAATTTATAAGTTTTTATCATAAAAACTGAAGGTGCTAAATTACCGCAATCGACTTTTATTACAATCTGATATAAATCTTACTTTGGTAATATTACTGTGATTTATCTTCTAACACATAAATGTAATGTAATAAACCAATAAAAGAAATTTTCATTTATTTTTACTACAAAACTATAATATTCAATATTTGAATATATCAAAATATTTAATACATTTCATTGATTTTAATGAAATTAATATTATTTACATTAAAAATTTTATACCAACAAATATCAACTTATTAACTGAGTATGAAATACTATAATAATATTTGTTTATAATATAATATTATAACATTTGTTTATAATATTTATCTATAATGTATATATATTGATGTTGAATATTGTTGCATGTGTTGAATATATGTTCTGTATCTTGAAAGACTTTATATCAATATAATTATAATTATTTAAAAGCTCTATGAAAAATAAATTGTGTCAAGTTTATTCATAATTGTTTTTACATATTATAATTTAATTGGTTAAAAATTGTATTCATAAAAATAATCATTTAATTATTTTATTCATTATGAAATTAAAATGGAATTTTGAAATAGTTTATATCATATTTCAGACACATGTGCAATTAACGAAATAAAGTTTTATACAAAACCATATTAAATATATTTTAAACAAACTATATTAGATATCCTATAATATATTTAATAATTTAAAAATAATGATAGATGAATGCTTAACACTGAAATGAATATTATATTTTTGTGTTTATTTTAACTAATTTTTTATTTTATTTGTCATTTATTGAAAACAATGGAAATCTTATATTAAATTAAATATATAATCATTTATTACATCAATTTATCATATATTTCTTATCAATTTAGTTAGTAAAATTTCTATGTCCACAAATAAATTTTTCTGTGAAACTGTGATACAAATTATTATTTGAAGAAAATAATGTTAAAAATAATATAAATAATTATTAAATTATAATCATTATCACTAAATGATAAAAAATTAAATGATATTTTTGCAATCCAATAATATCATTCAATAAGTAAACTTTGCTGATTCATTATATAATACATGTGGACAGTTATTAAATGTAAGAATGTGTAAGACATTTATAACTACTAAAAAACTGAATGTTTTATTTAATTGCTTATTTATTCTAAATGTCACCTAAATTATTTAAACTTCTTTTTTCAGTTTTGGTGTGTAAATGATGGTATATTTTGAAATGCATTATGAAAATTTATACATAGAGTTGAAGTATTTCACAGTGCAATCTTTCAAAAAAGTCATAATTAAATTAAAATTTTAAAACTTCTTGTTAAAATAGTATAGTTTACGCTAATTAAACAAACTAACAACAAATAATCATGACAAAATAATAATAAATAATCATGTAGACGTGTAAGTTATACTTATATCAGCATGATTATTGTATAAGTGCTATACATACTTAATTTTTCTAATTAAAAAATATATAATGAGATTGATAAAACTTGGGAGATAATATTCTGAACATGTAAAATACAAATAAATAAATAATTGAAAAGAAATAAAAGGAAAACATATAAAGATGTATAAAATAATAGTAAATATAAAAAATTTAAAAGAAATACGAAGACAAATTTAGATATTCAAAGATTAAAAAAGTTTTACAACTTCGATGAGATAAATATTTAAACTATCAATATGAAACAGTAAAAATAAGGTTACTAATGCAAGAAGATAGGAAATTCAGATAATACGATGATGAACATAAATCAGAAATAACGAAAGACAAAAGGTAAGTAAAAGAGTGAAAGATCAAGTGAGTGATCAAATGATCAAAGATCATTATCGTTTCAACTTTTTCTCTTCTACTTGTCGCAAAAAAACTTTAGTTTCAAAAAAAGGATAAACAAAGAAATATCGAGAAACTGCCAATAGATGTGTGTTTCCGTAAAAAATGCATAAAAAATAGACCTCGGTTTCAAAAATCAATGCGCTTTTCTGATTGGACAGGCACCTTTGTAGACTTTCAAGACTATTGGTCGAGGTGTTCGGAAGGTGTGGCTTAAAGATGAGCTCTCGGTGTGTCATCACTTATATTGATCACATGTTCATTCTCTAAGTAGCTCATACTAGCGTATCGTATAACTGACATAGCTGCAACAATACCATGCAAAGCTAGAAACAGATAAGTCTATTAAGAGTAATATTGTTTTTACCAAAAAAATGTCTGTTTCAAAAAAAAAAATATTTTTCTTAACTGTTTACGTAATAGATTTATAGAATTACTGACATGTGTTTTTAGTTTTAACTATTAAAAAACTATTATCTTATATTAATACATTATACTTTTTTAAATTATATATTCAAATTATTTTTTTATACGTAAAATAGGTATAACAGGTACATTTTATAATTAAAGTTCCAAATTTTGTAAGAAAATCATTATAGTAAATCGTTTAGAATCAAATATTAAAAATCATAATAAGTAAAAACTTCGACGTCTAATATTTTTCTATGTTTATCTATTTCCCAATTTAAATACCATACATGTTATATATTGTTTATACTACATCATATTTCCTAAATGTCTGCAAAAAAGAAGGGTGTCTATTTTGATAAATTAATTCGTGACCCGAATGGAAGGCTGTATCTAATACGAATTTGTTTGTTTTCCAACTTTTCTAGCTCACAATGCAAAGAGATATGATATAGAACATTTGCTTAATTAAATAATTTTCTTTTACTTGATATAATTTTTTAATAAATAAATATTTCAGTAAAAGATAATAATTATATAATAGAATAAGAATTTTTAAAATACTATTAAAAAATTAAATAAAAATGTGCTTTGTAAATATATATTAAATTTGATAATATTCAGTAATTTTATTTAGTTATTTTTTATATTGTTATATTTGAATATTAATATTTTAATATACTTCTTAACAATAATTTTATTTATTTATCTAAAAACTAGTAAATATATAATTTAATAAGCAGATTTTTACGAAACATATAATTTCTTATTACAAAAATTATTTTTTCAAGCTAACTAGAATATTTTAAATATAAAAACAAAATTATACAAGCATATTATAAAAAATGTATTTATTTTTCTTTAAATCTGATTTTAAAAATTCTGTAATTGCTTAAATTTTCCATTAATTTAATTATTACTTTTTCCAAAGTAGCGAATAAACAAAATATATTATAATGCTGGTATCATTTTTTATTTTTTTGACCAATGAAACAAACTTATTCTTTTTCAACGTACATTATCTCCTTGCACTACATAGTTTGAGCCATTTTTTACTAAAACAAAATAGTGGTGTCTTAAGTTGTATCTATAATTCTGAATTGACATAAAAAATATATTTCATTTCAACCACTCGATCCAATGTCTGAAAATTTTTTCTTTAAATTAATTTTTTAATTAAACCTTCAAACACTTCAACTTCAAACGCTAATTATTTTTTTTAATATTTTAATGATTTAGAGGTAGATATAAATAAAAAAATATTGGTATATTAGAAGAATATTAAATTATATTTGTGAATTCAGTTTAATAAATTACAAGTTAATTAATATTTTAACTTCTTAAAGTCAATTTTTTATTTTTTCACCACAGTCGATTAATTAGTTTAAAAAATTGTACTATATATATTTTATACTATACTATCAAATGAATTAAAATAAAGTAAATTATAAATAAACTTTCCTAACTAAAATATTTTTAGCAATAATTTATTTTAAATTCAATGAATAACAATGAATTTTCAATCCTTATTTATCATTCATATTTACGTAGTGTCAATTACTCGAATTATTAAAGAAGTTTATGTATAAGACGTTGAAACAAATTAAAATTCTTTTTTATAAAATTTGTTGCAATATTCTAAAATCATGATTTAAAGCAGTTAATCAAAAAGTAGTTATTTAACAAAAAGAAAAATTCTCAGTTGGTATGTAAAATGAGTTTCAGTTAAATCTAAATTAAAATTGATTAAGTATGTTTTCGTATGTTGTCATGGAAGTATTCCGTTGTTAGTCACGTTGGAAGTACTTCGAAAAATGATTGGGTTCTGCAGCGATTTGTTTAGGTTATGTTTAGTTATTCATTGGATGTATTTCTTCTTCAACTAGTAAATAAGAAATATATTTTAATCACACAATATCAACATCAGATAGTTACAATTGTAATATTTTCTTCACCTATTGGTGGTATTTGGGAAAGTTATCAATTCAAATGTCATTAAAATAAGTTTTTATCAGTTGCTCTTCAAACGCGATTTTATTTTTTGTTTGTTTTTAAAATGGAGAAACTGGTAGAAGATTTTTGAGTGCTTTTTAAAGATTTTATACTCCAAAAAAGCGAGAAAATAACTAATAGAAATTAACATCTTTTTTTATCGAAATAGAACTTTTTTTTCTTACGTAACTAATTCTTCAGAGAAATAAGAACAATGGTAACAAATAGCCATTATCCATAAAAAAATCTTGCTTTAGTTTTGTCTATTTACATACAGTATAGTTAAAAGTACAGCTGCTTTGTTGAAACTTGTAATTTTACAGTTATTGAACTGATTTGATATTGATATATTGAATTGATGCCAAGAAAACATGGAGGCACTTATTGGAGCGGAACATAGTTCATCCGACATTGTTTTCTATAATAATTATACGATCACTATACTCTAATTTATTCTTAATAAATAAATATTAATAACTGTATATGTAAGTTTGTATGTATAGAAAAATTTGAACACCAGGATAGATGCAGAGTACCATTTCATAAATTTTCAAAATAAAAAATATAGTAACTTTCGTTCCGTTTTTCAGCATTGTACACATTAATATTTGAAACAAGACCAAATTTAATCTGTTGCTTAAGTATAAAAAAATAATGCAGAAATGGTTTTACTATTTTACATCAAATATGATTTATATTGAAGTAATATGGTATGAAATTCTTTAACATCACTGAAGAATAAATCCAGGATGTCTCATTGAACTAATTGAACATAAAAAATTACTACAATTTTTTAAACATTTTACATAAATTAGGATTGCTATTGTAAAAATAATATTTAATACTAATTAATATTTCTGTTTTAAAGTATTTTTAAGTTTAAAATCATGTGAAATGGTTGTAAGTCACAAATAAACTAATCTTCATATATTCTATTGTTAAACAGTATATTCGTTAAATAAGAGAGTTATGCATTTATATTTTGTCTTCTCTAAGAAATAAAAAGTTTTTATGAATTTAGATCTATTGTATTTTAGATCAATAAAAACCTTTATTTTATTCAATGATAACTCTTTACGTTGATTAGTTAAATAATACTGTTAAATTTAATTGTAATATCACGTAGATTTATCAAAATTTAACCTATATTATATATTTATAATTAAAGTATATTAATTCACTTACACTTTATGTAAAGAATTAGTATAAAATAAATTGTTACTTAATTAATAACTAATTTTACAATTATCAGAATATCACACATAAATGTATTAACACTATATGACTTTTACATAAACTTTCAATATTGAATAATAAATTGTTATTTAAAAAAAATTAAATTAAAGAATATCAATTAAATAAAAAATTGCTTAAAATTGTATATAAGTTTTTCAAATTAGTTTTTGTAAAGACCATCGTACGATGGATGCAGATTGATTTTGAGCATGTGTGCTTTAGTACAGTGGCATATGGTAGAGTCATGAAACCACTAGGTGGTCCATAATATATAATCGTGTCTGATGTCATCTGAAAATTGCATGAGAGTCCGCAAGGCATTTTAGTTATTTGTGTAGCAATGATGGGTATTGGTTCTCTGAAACTTCACAATGAACAAAAGTGATGACACGAGATTACAAATAAAGTTTTCCCAAGAGTAATACAGCAATACATTCTTGTTGATGAATTGATTACTATAATTCATTATGATCCATATTTACAATAATCATCAGTACTATAAATAATATTTTTTATTGTCTATGTCTAACATCTATCTAATCTATGTCTAATATATGACTAATCATCTATTAAGCTAAATTAAAAAAAATTAATTTATATTTTGCATATTCAAATATCATTCTATATTTTAGTAGTATATAAAGACTATCAAAAATTTATAAAACAAATATTTTATTATATTTAATTCGCATACGTTGTTTCTATCTTTATTATAGTAAATAAACTCTGGAAAATACTGTCAAAAAACTAATATATATCATCGTTACCAAATTTTATTTTTAAATTAGCCATACTATGATTTTATTATTAAAAAATTAATATTTAAAAAAAGAAGATAAAAACTCTATTATAAAATTTAAGTACTTTATTTTTATTTACTCTATAAAAATGTTTTGGATTTTTTTAATGAAATGTATTATAGTATAATAGTTATAAATTAGTTACATATTTTTGTTTAACATAGTTTTTTATATAACTATTATTTACCTAAACTAATTGAATAATATATTTTAATAATATATTTAAATAGAATTTTAATTTGTTATTTCTGTATAATATATATTATAATCATACCAAAGACGAATGAAACATATGTAATATTATCACAATAAGTAGAAAATATGTGTTATATGTTCAAATCACAATATCAATCGTTGCAATACTATTGAACTTGTTTGTTCGAAATTTATGATTATTTCATCACTCAACAATTTACAGTACAATTAATATTACAGTCTTTATAATACATGTAATAAGTTTTTTTAAGTCATTCGCTATCACAATTACATTTTTAATTACAATATAAAAACAACACATATTATTGATTTAATAGATAAAGTGTCTTTGAAATGCATAAACGCCTGACTTTTATACACGTATATACATAATGCATAAAACGCATGCCAAATTTAGTAAATTCAGATTTTATTTTAGTGTATATAATTTTATATGATTTTTTAACCTTTGTTAAAACCTATATGATACATAATTTTGTTTTTTTAATTGAAATTTTTTAAAGAAAGTTTTTACAATGTGTAATATTAGAAATATGAAATAAATGATAGTAATAAAATAATTTTAATCATTTTTAGTAAAAGTGCAACTAGTAAACCGTTGCTAATATTTTAGTTTCATAATATTTTATTTTATACTTTTATTATTAAAAGTTAAGCTATATTTCCAAAAATAATTAATAAATTATCATGGTATTATTTCTATATTGCTATTTACATAATAATTTTTAATATACTTTTATTATGATAATTATTATTAATAAATTTTGCCTATGATGTATAAATTATTGAAATTATAAATGAATAAATTATTTTAATTAATATTTAAATATTAATAATTTTATCATAACTTCAATATATATTATATCATTAGTAATTTTCTGTAATTGGGGGTATAGCTCAGTGGTAGAGCATTCGACTGCAGATCGAGAGGTCCCCGGTTCAAACCCGGGTGCCCCCTTGTTTTATTTTATAATTTGAAAAAATTTTTATATTTAATTAAATATTTATTCTTAGAGATATAAAATTTAATTTTTAATTAAAATCATTATTTTCAGTACTTTTTTATTTTTCAACTTTGTGATAACTTATAAAAAAAGTATGAAATTAAAGTAAAAAAATTAAGTAATTAATCAACAAAACATAATATTAATTATAAACTTTGAGGTTAAGCAACATAATTATAGACCAAAATTAATTAAAATTCTTATTAATGTAATAATGAATTACCTGCATCAAATAAAAAAATGTAATAATATTGTTTAACAATTTAATTCATAAAATTTTCAATAATATAGGTATTACATTTTTTAGTCATTTAATAATAACTAACCAATTTAGAAATATGTGTAAATAATTTATAATTAAAAATATTTGAGAAATTTTAATTATTAGAACTAAAATAAAATGAAACTTAACATAGTTGATTGAAACAGATGAGTTATAGTCTAGAAGAATTGTAATAAATTATACATGAAAATTTTACAAAACTAAGATTTATTTTTACATAAGAAGATTCAAGCAAAATATATGTATAGTAAATATGCGAACCTTTAATCTAATAAACATTTAATATATTTGTTATACTTCACTTAACTGCCGTAAAGTTCAGTACATTAATTTGTTGTGAAGTTAAACATAGTATATAATTTGCAAATCTTTTTTAACCTATAACTAATACATTAAAATTTTTCTATTAAAATATTTTATTAAATAAAATTATTTTTATATATTATAAAAAATTTACTTATATATAAAATATACTTATATTTTATATATAAACTTCACTTATAGAAAATTGATTATTCTAACAAAAATTACACTAACTACATTTTGAAAGTGCTATTGATCTATAAAAATTACATGTTTCTATATAAAATTAGGTATATGAAAAAAGCTACTTTAAAAATAATAAAAATAATATAATAATAAAACATAGATATTCTCATATATATATACAATTATAAATCAGTAACTATTAAATACTCGTGACAGATAAGATGACACTGAGTTGATGTAATTATTGTCAATTACATGAACAAAATTCAAACCAATAATTTCTACTCATGAGTTTAGCATACAATCTATTATTAAATCCATAAGATTTATTGCACTTTAATAAGTTTATTTGTTACATCATTAGAATTAATTTTTATAATTTTATGGTGAAAGATATTAAAGCTATTATATCTTTCCTATTTATTTAATTAATCCTTACACATTCTTTAGATTAGTTAAGCTATCAATTTATCTCAGTTTTACTGTTGCATAGGAATCATGTATAATCCTAAACAGAAGAATCGACGCAAGCGAGTAAATATTCAAAGAAAAGGGAGGATGGAAAAGTGATTGAAATACTTAAAAGTAGGCCATGAAAATATAAGGGCCTTCTATATACAAGAATAACTTGGAATTTACGGGGATAAAGCAATTAAATTTCATGTACGATCGGCCACTCTAGGTAATTGGTATATTTATATTGTTATGAGTACATCCGTTTTCATAATAAAGCAAATCATATATATGCATATATGGCATCTTGAATATTCAATATTTCTATAAATACATGTTTAATTCGTGTTTGTTTTTACACATTATAGGTATCATCATATTAATATATCATTTTAAAATTGACTATATAAAGAAATCTGATTATAATTACAGAAAAATTTACATAAAATTTTAAGTGGTTGGCAATATCAAAATAATAATATAACAATTCATATTATATTATACAAAATCGTGGATTACAATTGTATAAATATTTCATATCTTGATATAATAAAAATTATGTATGTAATACAATATTTTATTCATTTTTATTGTTCATGAGAATTACAAAATTAATATTAAAATTAATTGTTTTAGAAATTTTAGTATTTGTATATTTGATACTATGCGCGTTATAATGTTAAAACTATTAAATATAGATAATTAAATATCTTTATAATTTATATTTTTTCATCTTTAACTGAAAAAACACATTTATAGAAGAATATGAAATTTACAAACTATATGATCTTGCTTAAAATTGACCTTTCTTTTAATAATTTTATGTATTCTAACAATAACATTTTTTAATTTATAATCAATAGAATCATTCAAATGTTAATAAAAAAAATTTTTATATTTATAACATAGAAATAAAATTTAAAATACTTCTTTTGAAATGATTATATTTATATCGAATATATTTTATGTATTTTACAAAAAATATTTGAATAACTTTAATAATTCAAAATGAAATAAAAAGGCCCCGGAGGGATTCGAACCCTCGATCTCCTGTTTACTAGACAGGCGCTTTAACCAACTAAGCCACGGCGCCACTTGTAAGATTTTTATAATTAATAAAACTTAAACTCAAATATTAACAAATTTAAAAAATGAAAGTATAAGTATATGTAATATGTCTATTAATAATAATCATTTTATTAGCAGATGAAATTATAAAGATTAAATAATTATTTTAATATATATATATGTAAAAGCTTGCATGGGATAGTTTATATTCACTAATAATGATAAAGTAGTGTACTTTTTTTTTAATTTATACACCTTTCTTCTATTATATTATTTAATACAGAATATTATTAATACATTATATATTTATTATAATTAATTAATTTTAAATTTAATTGATCTAATAGCTTAATGTTTAAATTTTAAAGAATAATTGAAAATTTATTATCTTGTTCATATATTAAAAAAATATAACCACATAATTAAAATTATCCATTGGTTAAGATATTATAAACTAATCTTTTACTTGTAAACCCGTATTCAATATATTTAAAATTTAATATTTATATGTAAGTTTGTAATTATAGAACTATAAAAAAGATATAGAGTTATGCGACATATTTAAAGTAACTAAGAAATATTTTAAGTAAACATAAGTATGTAATAATAATTTTCGTAGAATAACTGTATATTATTAATATCAAATTAAATATTGTGTATAAATCTCGTATTCGTATTGAATATAAGTTTCATTAGAATTGAGTTTGAGTTAAGATATAGACTTTGAATTAAGATTTTGTTGTTGTTGTTGTTGTTGTTGTTGTTGTTGAGAAGAAATACAAAATAAATAATATGTTTACAAATAATGAATATCTGGAATAAAAATGAAAAGTTTTATCAAAGAATTTATCAAAGCAATGTAAAATATTAAACTATTTTGAAGAATATAAAATTAATATAAAGAATTTTAAAATATTATTAAATAGTAAGAAAGAAAGTATGAAGATTCTTTCGTATCCGCTATAAGAAAGTACACAAAGTAATATTTAATTATTGATTATCGAAATGATAAAATACATTACATATTAAGTTTTTATAACAACCAAAATTTTTGTATTAAAATTAGTTGCTTGATAATTAAAAATATAAGATTCTAATTAAAAGTCATAAGTTCATGATTGGTTTACATTCATTGATCTTACATGAACGGCTGTGCTACAAGCAATTAAAATTTTATTATTATTTATATATAACTGATATTTAAGAATTAATAATTATGGACTTGTTCTAAAATGTAAAAATACGTTATTATTGAAATATTTTTACTAGGAAAAGTTTATGAAATTGATTATTTAAAAACTTCTTATCAATTGCTAAATTCGAACCAATTATTGAATTAGAATATTATCAAATTAACGCCAATAAAAGATCAAGTTCAAAAAATAAAATATTGTAAACAAAACAATTCTATAAATCATAATTTCTTCAAAAAGCTTAAATCATAAATAATTTATGTTTTCTGTACATTCACAATAACGAGTAATAAGAAGCCTGGAAAAATTTAAAATTAGAATTTATTGCTAATGCAATAAAAGTAGACACTAGACAAATTTGTGGATCATCTGATTGTATTATTATTAAATATAAGAAAAATATTGGGTTTTAAATATATTATTAAAATATAATTAAATAAATCAAATATTGTTTATAAAGAAAATAAATCGATACTATAATTGATTTTAAAATTTTTAGGAGATTAAAATTTCTTACTTCTTGAAGAAATTGCATTTCAATTTATAAAATTTTTTATTTTGCATTGAATATTAAATTATAATAATTGTAAGTATTTATTATAAATAAATAATTGAATTTTTTATTTAACACCATAAATCATATGCTTTAAAATATTTATTTAAATTATTCTTTAAAATTAATTATAAAAAATATATATATTGTATTAATATTCTATGTAAAATAAAATAAAGAATAAATTAATATTATATAAATAAGTTTTTAATATTGGTCAGTAACATATATGTATATCCATAAATATATAATATTTATATATATTTACATTATCTCTAGAATAAGCTTGTAAATAATTTTCAAAACAAAATGGTGCTTAGTATTTTATTTAAATTTTGGTATATAAATAGATAATAATAATAATAATAATATATAAGATAATAATAATCTCATATTTAACTATAATAAAATAATATAATTATCATTTGTTTCATTTTTTTTTCTATTTTTTTGTTTTATATTTTTTTTCCATCTTTGTCTCATATTCATAAAAAATATGAAAATATGTAAATATTTAAAATCAAACATATCTTTGTCTAAATAGTTTGGTACTATACTATACATATTCAGTGTAAGCGATACAGAATCACGTACAAGTGTGTGCTAAAAATCTTGGATTTCCTACAAAAGACTTTTACTTTTTAAGTGAAAACTTGCAACAGTTAAGTGGAATAAAAAGAAAGAGGGACCTGTAGGTGCTCATAAATTCTTATTTGGACGATTGGTCGTAAAATATAGAGTTGACTATGCTCTGCATATGTCATCCATTTTCATTTTCAACTAAATTATCTTCTGTGCCCTTGTGTAATACAGTGAGTAGAAATAAGGGAAATTGAGATAAAGGAATGAGGGCAATTCCATTAGTACTCTTGATCATACACACACATACGTACGAACATGCACACATAGCAACATTATCACCAGCTGCGAACTTTTCTACCTTCTTTGACAATGCAGCAATTACTTGTTCATACTAAATATATTGTTGATATACGCTATATTTACTACTGCATTACGTAAAACATATGTTGAAAAGGATATAAAAAATGTAGAGAATATATTAAAATATTTCGTAGTATTTGATTGACTATCATCTGTCAACAAATAGAAATTGGCATGAAAATTTGCACACACCATTAAATACCATTTATCATTTTTTTACAATATTAGTTTCAATATTTTATCTTCTATTTGTATACATATTACAATTATATATATTAAATACAGAAACATTATTTAATAATTAGCTATTTACAGTTTTGGTAAAATAAATAATTTTTTGTAATTTATTTTAATAAAAATTTTGTTTGTAATACATGTGCACATAAATAAATACTCTGTATAGAAAAAATAATAGTATATTTTCAATTATTATATTATATTATATTAATTAATTTATGTAATGAATATATTTAGTGAATAATGGTTACGAGCTGATATGATAAACCGGTATTGTTTTATTGAAAATCAGTAGTGTTAATTAAAATCAGTTCTAAATCAAGGAAAAATAGATTGCAACTCTCAAAATTGTTATTATTTCAAAGTTCTTAATTATCAATTTATTTTTTAACGAAAAGTACATGCTAATGTAAATATACTACTGTTTGGTGATGACTAATTATTTTAAGTTTAACATGTACAGTATTAAAAAAATTTATCTTAATAGAAATAATATATAAATAAAAAATTATGTATCGAAAAATAAAATATTGATCAGATTGAATTCAAATTATTATAACTACAAAGTAAAAATTCTAAATAATAACCAAGTAATTAAATTAAACTAAATACTAAGATATTGTTTGCCATTTTATTATTGATTTTAATGATAATTTATTATTTATGCTCTATTTTAAATATTTTATATGATATAATTATAAGAATAAACCAATATATATTACATTGAGTAAATATACTCTAATAATATTAAAAATTTGCAATTACAGAAGAAAATACTTTGAAACTTTGATAAGTCAGGATTATTAAAAGTTTTTTCAAATTTTTAAATAACTAGTGAAATAGAAAAAAATCAAATGCTATCACGATTCAAAATTTTACATATAGTTATTTATCATTCTTATATTTAAATGTACATAAATTTTGAGATGAAATTGCACATTAGAAATAATTTCGTATGAAATATTCATTTTCATCGAATCAAGACATTGAAAAAACACGATTTCTGCCCTCTCATATATGTTTTTAAATTTATTGCATTGTTATAGAATTTACAAATTAAATTCTTAACAATTACTTTACTTTATAACAAAACATATCAGCAAACTTAACCAGAAGTTTGGATATGAAATAAAAATCTCTTTAGTCAATTTAGCAATATAGGGATTCATTATGGTCAAGGAATATTATGACAAATTATTAAAGAGAAAATAAAATGCAATCAAATATTTTTTATAAAATAATTACTCAAAAAAATATATTGTACTATTGTAATCAAAATTGATGTATATATTATTTTTTACAAGAGACTGTGTACCAAAAAAGTATTAGTAGCAGCAGTTTTATTTTTAACAAATTAAATAAGGTACTTGTCTTAGAGGGGTGGAACTGTAGAATAAGTTTTAACTTGAAATGTTAATGTGCATTATACGACTTATGTCAGTTTGATTATTAAATATGAAGACAGGGGATTCTCAGAATATGGATAATTGCAATTGACGTTTTGAATATAACTAAAATGAAAGCAGTGTTTTTACTATTATGAAAAGAATATCAGTATTGCGTTTTTGTATATAGGATAGTTTCTTAAAAAATTTTTTGGAAATAAAAAGTATTAACCTTATATATATTATAATAAACGTTATTATAATAAATCCTATATTATAATAAACCACATATAAAGGATTACAAAAGGTAATAAAATCATCAAAATTAACATAGAGATAGTTAATTAAGGCCCAAAAATATCATTTAAAATTTTCATATAAAAATGATAATTGAAGTTCAAAGTATGATTCTTAAATTCATTATACGAAAAGAGCAAGTAATATAAAATAAAAATAATTTTCATAAAATTCTATTGATGAAAACTTTATGCAAGTATTACATTCTTAACATTTATGGTGCATTAAAAATTATTTAGTTAGATTATATTCTTTCATTTATATATTCTTCGTAAAGAAGTTAACGTATGGGAATACATACTTATAAATGTATATATTTTTTACAAGATATATAAGAAGTGATTACAATTAAAGCATAAATACTATTCAATAATATCTATTAATTTAGGAAGAACATAATAAAATTCTATAGAATATTTTGAGTTGTGAAGAGTATAAGTAGTAGATGAAAGAAAACGCTGGCACAATATTTAAATAACTAAGAAACTGAATAAAACTGGATATATGTACTTGGAGAATATATTAAGATATATAAATAAATACTAATAATAAAAAAAAAAGAATATTGAAGAAATTGCCAAAAAAATGATCGAAAAACAAAAAACTTTTGTAATTTAAATGAAATCATTAAAATCATTAAACAAGATACAGTAAAAAATTAAATGCCATCTAAATAAGCATAAAGAGAATAAAAATGTTATGGACTTTTATTTATATCTTGAACATTTAAAACAATAAAATCTATGCTCTATTTATAATATAGATAAAACCATAAATAGCAGGGATCAGTTATATATATATATATATATATATATATATATATATATATATATATAGCAATATAAATAAGATTGAACAGTTAAATATAATTTATTTCATTTGAATGTTTAATCAGATAGATTTTCATATTAAAACCGATTGAACTTACTTTAATAATATTAAATCCTATATTATTAGAACTTTTTACATTATATGGACAAAATAAATGACTTTCTCTTTAATACTAATTTCAAATTTTCATTATATACTTTATAATTTTCCATGCTTAAATTATATAAGTTGAATTCGAATTCTTCTGGTGATCTATATCGCATAGTGAAATATAGTATTATTAATTTTTTAATTAATTATTTAAATTTCAGTTGATATTATTTTTTAAGTACAAAATTTGTTGCTATAAAATCAATAGCTTCATATATTTTTAAATACATAAAAAATTTATTTAGATTTGATAGAAAAGTACAAACCAATAATATAATGTCAAATAAAATACGTACACAATTAATTAAATAATATTCTTGTAGTATAATTTACAATTAAATAAATTTCTGTACTTTTAGTTATTTAAATTTAATTAATTTTATAGAAAATAAAACTAATGATTATTCAATTATAAAATATCAGTTTTTATTCTAGCAATATAAAATATTGTTTTAAAAACGCTTATTTTTTAAATGGTATTCATACGATTTTATAAATATTTTTATCTAAATAATTAAAACACATGTTAATAAATAAAAAACGATAAAGTATGATCATTTATTTTAATTTTTAATAAATAATTTTCTTTTCGATAAATAAATTTTTTAGTTATTTATTATTTATTCTGATAATTATAAGGAATTATTTGATTAATATTACAACAATTAACGGTTTAAATTGATCACATATATATAATGGAATACAAAGGAATACTACAAATAAATGTAAAGAGACATATTGATTTAATCATTATGATTAATATATAATTTCTTCATATTATTTCTAAATATTTTTATATTTTTTTATATATTTTTATATATTTTATATATTTTTATATATTTTATATATTTTTATATATTATTTATATATTGTTCAATTAAAATATAAACGAATATGTAAGTTTAATCATAACCAATTGAACAAAAATGATGCTTTGATAAACTATTATCAAAGAAAAATTATATTTGAATGAAGTAGTTTAATGTTTAAATTAAATACATAGATGACTAAAATTAATTATGAAAGATTATTCAGAAGCTTTTTCCTGTAATTTTTAATAACATTATACTTTAAAATACAATATTCTATAACTGAAAATTTCTATAAAATTAAAACTTATTTATGTTGTTCATCTTTGTAAAAAGTGATCTTTAATATTTAAATACAACTAACAAAACCAAAGCTTTTCGTATACAGCAATATAATGAACAATTTTATCTATGAATTTGTCAATAATTAAATAATAAACTCATGCAACAAAGACTAGGACAAAAATTCACATAAAAATCAAATATTAAAATAAAAATCGATGGAGGGCTTAGTTTCGGTTCATAAGGGAAAATGGACACAGTACTAGAAAAATATGAGATCATCACTGTAAGAATACCGAGGATCGTCCCATTGGCGATTGTTGCCTGACCTCCAATACGAATCCTAGGTTGCATAGGCGTAAGCACTTGTCGAAAGTTCCGCGGATGCGCCGTCGGAAAAAGAGTGTCACCACATCCCCATGGCAACGGTAACGCGAGAGCATGACTCCGCCCTCACCTCGGTTCGATAATCGCACCTCACGTCCGTGAACCCTCGCCGATATGAAGCCTTCTGTTATTGTGCCGCTCTCATGCTCCACATTTTTCAAACTCTTGTGTCTAGCCATCTATAGCGACTCTATTGGAAAATAATTATGTTTACTATTTATGTTTTTAATTTTTTGCTTGTCGAAAGTTTTTCGCGACAGATTATTTATCTATGTTGGTGATAACCTTATAAATGAAGATTGTAAACGGTTTTTGAGTGTTATAAGAAATTAATTTTTAGAAAATTAATTAAAGGTGTACTTTTTATATATTCACTTTTATAAACTTTTTATAAGGAAGAATATTATTTACAATTCTATAATCACTTTAATCGATTAATAATTATTATATCAATTGTGTTGTGAATATTTATATTTGAATACATTCAATTTTAATTCATTTAAAATTAAATGATATATTATTATTTAAATATAGAATGTCAATTGGAATTAGCAGAATAAAGTTTTATAATTCAACTAGTAAATATTTTAAGTTACAATGAAAGTTTATTATTTGAAATAGTGCAGATATTAATAAGATATTGTAATATAGAAATGTATAATCTTCTTTATTACAATTGACAATATATATTTATAAATATTACTATATAATTACTATATAATATGCTATGTAATATACTATATATAGTAAAACATAAATTTGTTACCAGCATTGAGTATATATCATATCTCCTCCCGACTCTTTCATTCTCTCTTAGTCTCACTCTTCTTCGCCCTTATGTACATATGCAATTTCAGTGTATCTGTTTTTTTGCTTCTTTTTCACTTGTTCAGCGTGTTTAGTTTAATTTTCTTGAGTGCATGCATCCAGTGATTCGTCCACTGACTACGTATTTTCTTCTTTTTTTAGGATGGGTTTACTATACTCAAGCGTCAATACTGCTAGTCAATAAATTCAATTCATATCCCTTTCATACCAGTAAACTCTAAGAACGTCTGAAGAACGAATGATTTATAAATTTATTTCAAAATTAAGAAATTAAATTATTAAAATGTACAAGATGAAATGTTCAAGAATAATAATTACAAATATCGAAAATAATTAGTTGTTAATTTTTTAGCAGGAAAGTAAAACACAATGCTTAATTATTAATGTTGTTTTTAATGTTTAATTATAAGAATTATTTTTATTATTAAATGCTTGAAAATATTTTAAAATATTTTTATTAGAGTACAATAGAAGGTTTATTTTGTAAAACCATGAATATACTATTGATATTAAATTATTCGATAAATCTAGTATTGATATTAAAGAATCTAACGTTTAATATACTCTCATTAAAGATAGAAACAATGCAATTTCAAAATTCTAGTCTTTACAATTTGTTTATTGTATAAACTATTTTTTAAATAATTTGTAAATAATAATTATTAATTTGTGATCACAGAAAGATAATATTTATTATTACATTAAATTCTTTCTATGATTTTCTAATTTCTGTATATAATAGTTATAATAAATACATCATAATTCAAATTTATTCAATACAGTTAGAAAAATGTTTCATTCATATATAAATATTTATTTATTATTACATTAAAAATGTTGCTTCTATTATTTTATTTACATAAATTTGTAAGTGTACTGCTTTTTTAAATCTTTGAAAGTAGTAATAGTAATAAAAATAAGATCACTACATAATATCAATACGTAATAATTTAATAATTTATGTAATAAATATTATTTGGATACAAATTGTATATATTTTTATTTTTTAAAAAAGTATTCTCTATATCATAAAAGTGTGACATAAACATTTTTGTTTTACTAAAGTTTAAATTGTAAATAAAAGTAGTGTTATTTTAATAATTAAAAGTCTAGTATTAAATTTATTAAAATTTTCATATCTATAATTTCTTTTTATTTAATAGAAAATTAATTTTATTCAGTAGTAATTATGAAAGTTTTATTTTTTATTTAGTAAGTATCCCAATAAATACCTTCAAATAAATTGTAAGTTTTACTTAATAAAATTAATAAAATTATTTAAAAAGTTTTTAATATACCGCTAAAGAATAAATACATGTTTTATTTAACTATTAATTTAACGATATATTTAACTATTCTTGAAAGTGATTAATAGTGTTTATGTACCCAATTAACATAGAAATAAATTATTGTTCAGTACCACAAGGAATTACGAGAGTAAAATAAATTTAATATTCAATATTTTTAAATAATAGTAGGCAAATAAGCATTAAATTTTTTTTGTTGACCAATAATGTAAATATACTTATATATAACAATAAAAATTATATTTAATTTTCAACAGAATTAGTTTACTTATTATATATATAATATATATACATATATTATGTGTATAAGTTAATATAGTATAAATATATAAAAAAAATATTATTAAATTATGAATCTCCTACCGTAAATATACAGATTTATGTGTTTATATTGCAACTAAATACTAATTTTTATATTAAAGTTTTATTGTTTATTAAAATTGCAGAATTTATAGGTATTATTGGCAAAAATACGAATGAAACGTGAACAAAGTTTATATTTAAATTGGCATGTAACGTATTCATTTACATTTTTATTAAAATTTAAACATTAAATTATATACTATAATTTATCATATATTCCTTAAATTAGATTTAATATTAATGTGTGAATAAAAGAAGCGAATAAAATGATTTATTATTAAAAAGTAGATTATAGAAATTTAATTATATATTATATTTACAATATGATTAGTTACACAAATGATATAAAATTTGTAAATTATTAAAAATTTATTTCATCGAGTTGTTTTTATGTAGAACATATAGAAAGATAGGAAAAGTAATTAAGTGAAAAAGTTAAAAAGTTTTAATTATAAAATAGTTCTATAAAACATTCTTATAAATATTGGATTGAATACGTAATTATACAAAAATAAAATAAAAACTAGGTTTTTAGAAAAATGGTTTAGGAAGTTCTCAGAATTGAAACACTTTTCTACTTGCATGATTTTAACTGAAAGATACTTTGATAAAATCACTACTTCAAACTATGAAGGGAAATTTCCTAGAACTTCCGGCCCCTGAAATCTTTACCCGTTTACAGCGTGTTGTAAATACAATGGGAAAATCCGCACTCCCCGTCACATACGCATGCACGCGCCCCGGCGTCACTTTTGAGGCTGCGCAGACGCGTTACCAGTCAGAAAAGAGCTCAGCCCAGCAGCGTTATGGACGTCCCTCCTCCTGTTCGTTGCTTCTTTTCCTGTTTGTGCACCCATATCTGTCCTCGTGTCCGGGTGAATTTCGCGCAGCACCCGCCCGCGCAGACTTGGGAGAAGAATCGAGGACGAAGACAGACACGATGCTGGAGATAGTGATTGTGACAGACATAAACCAGCCGTACCCTATTACACAGTCGATGTTCGTCTATTTTTTCACTGCATCCTTTCCTTCTATTCGCGCACTTTCTTTCTGTCTCTCTTATTCTCCGCCCTCACGATCATCACTATCTGTATTTCATTATTATCTCCATCAATTGACATTTTCCTTTCTCTCCGTTTATAAATTCGCGTTTCGCCACAAACATCGTTGATTAACGTTAGGATAAAGTTTTCTGGACTTTTGCGCTGGGCTGCAGTTTCGTTAATTACAAACCATTATGTAAATCAATTGAATCGGTGTATTGGAAGTCCACAACCTTTCTAAATTTATTTTTTTGGTTAGAAAATCAACATATGATGTGATAAATAAGCACACTGAATATAGTTAAACAGTGCACAGCCAGTTATTACAGAATATGCAGTTGAGTAGAATAGATATAATGTAAGGGTTTTAACAGGAATTTAGGAAATAGATAGTGTATAATGAAATGAAAGCTGTATAGATCTTAAAGTTTTTTATCAGTCAAGGAGCAATTGAAGCAAATATTGGAAGCCAGAGTGAGAAGGTAAGTTTTGGTGGTCGTTATTACTGTTTTTGATCCGTATCTTTTTCTTCCGTTAAATAAAGAAGCCGTACCAACCTCTTGTACTTTTACATCGATACGCGAACATTACTATATCATCAATCAAAACCAGCAAAACGAAGGTGATAATAAGAACAGAAAAAGAAAAAGTGTTTCGAGCAGGCAATTGAACAAAGTGTTCAGAATCTCCAATTGATAAATAAACAACGTAAATCAATGCAAATACATAGCATAATATACTCTATTATGATCAAATTCAAGTTTTTGTTCACGGTACCTATTCTCTGGTTCTAAAGGATATATAACAAGTCTAATATTGTAACAACACCAAATCTGATAGTCTTCAATGTAAAAATTCTTAAAATATCAGAACATTTCATAATGCAGAAACTCAAAAACGGAGCAAAGCCTTTGATATGATTAATTTACAAATAACTAAATGAGGCTATAAATAACATGAACTAAGAGTCAATAAACTTACATAAATTCTGCGGGATCTTTTCCAAGATTACTTACTACATTCGGAATTACAAGATGAATGACTGGCAACGTCGCGAGGTTGTCTACAACCGCCGATATCAATTTTCTATTCAAATTAAAAGCGTTAGAATTATAGATATTAAAATTGTAGTGTGAGTAAATCTTGAGAAAAAGGTTATTACTGCGTCCCGAAGGACACTGGAGCTGTTTTTAACATATGCGCCGCTATCGGGGAGCGGCAGGAACACTGATTCACCCGGAAGCAGCAGTTTGTCAACAGTAGGACAGGCTTCAACAGGTTGCCGATCCGTACTGCTCAGTGGAGTCGATCTTTCAATCTCTGCAGCACTGCAACAACAGCCACTAGGCCCCGGACTATTGCCTGTCCCAGCAACGATGATGGCTCGGACAGAAATTAGTGCGAGAGCACCAACGAGTCACCGTGAACGTCAATCCGACGCTGCGGTTGACGGACCGCAAAACTCTGATGTATTACTTGCCCTATTAGCTAACAACAAAAAGCTCGAAGGTATGTTGATATGTTTAATCACACATGCATGTCTATAAATCATTATTATTTTGTTATTAAAAATTAAAAGAAACGAATAATATATAATTGGCTTTGTAACTAATAACATTTATATTATTGTATTAAACATTTATTAATAATTAACTCCATCTATAATACAGGATAAAATAAAATGATTTATAAAATCACTATTAATTTGAATTAATTAATAATAAATAAACTTGAAATTAATAAACCATACATATTACGGGAAAATCGCTCTTTAAAGTTTTTATTCTTTATATAGTAATTTAAATTGAAACAAAGATTTGGATATATTTATAAAATAAACAAGTTATTTCTAATCTTCATATTAATATCCAATTTATATACGTCAAATAGAAATAAAATTAGTATTATTGATTTTATTATTAGGCAAACTTACGAATTTACTAAAGTAAAACTTGCATGAGGATTCTATCATATTTGCATAATATTTTAATTTATCAATATAATAATAATGATGATATAGAATAATTATAGTGATTATATAAAATTTTATTATATATTATAGAATAGAATAAATACATATAAAAATATATAAAAAAATAACTTGTAACTAAATATACTTAAATGAGATCATTTTCATTCAAATCTTATAATTTAAATATTTATACAACTACTATAAAAATTAATTTTACAATGAAAATAAAAATATATTTTATATAATAAATAAAATCAATAAAAACAGAATATAAATCATAGAATTCAGTTATTTTTGTATTACAAATATGAGTTAATTAACGTGGCATGTAACTCTAAAATACTGGTAAACTATTTTATTAAAAAATAAAGTATTTAATATTACATTTAATATTTTTATACATTTTATATGTACTATTTAAATTTTTATATAATACTGCAAAAAAACAAATTCACAATAACATAATAAATTAAAATATCTATTTCAATTTGTTAAGCATTGTAAAGCATTTATTTATGGACATTTTAAAATAAAAAAAGGTTAAGTAAATAAATGAAAAAATTTTGGATATATATTTATAAAAAATATATTTCTAATATTATATTTTCTTTTAATGTCTTGATTTTATAACATCCAAATTACAATAGATTTGATTTTCACTGCTTAAAATGAATTATAAAGCTTGGATTTTCCAATTCTTGAAAATCATATTTGTATTTATTAGCAACACAATTATTGTACATATTTATATTTTTTCTGATACTAATTATTATTAGGGATAATTAATTATCATGTAATAATGATTTACAATCAATATTAGGGAAACATTGATTTTGTGTTTAATTTATTGATAATGGATCAATGATTAAATATTGTAGGATTAATAATTTAGTGTTATTGAGAGGTGTAAAAACTTACAGTGTAAAAATAATGAAAGCCATCAATAATATTTAAAGATCATTTGGTAAATAAAAATGGTATATTTTTGTTAAAATTTTTCATTTATTACAGTAAAATTTTTAAGTAGTTATTGATAAGTTGTTAACAAGATAATACTTTTATTTATATTTTGGGAAAAGATTATTTTCTCTCTAAGATAATTGCCTACGAAGTAGTGCAAATTCTCAAAAGTTTTTCTCTCAATGAACATCTGCAATAAACAACTTAAAAATTTGTAAAAGTCGTGCATATAACGTATAACATAAAAATATCGTCTATCTTTTATTTTCTTAATAGAAAAAAATCATATAGTAGAAAATTTTCACTAACAAGGTACTTTGAATTTTTCTCTTTAGTGATTTGAAGACACTTCGAACTTTCATTTATTCATTAACTCAATCTCGGTAAATAGTACAAGGTCGTGCATGGAGAACTATTCAATTATACATGTGGAGTAAGAATTATGTAGTGCTACAGTTTTCTAATAGACTTATTAATAGGTCTTTCCTATGAATATTTAATACATTGCATTGGAAATTAGAACAGAAAGGGATGGTTGTCAAAGCGAAATCATATGTCTAAGATGCAATGGCGACCGTTAATAATTTAGATACTTAAGATACGAATTTATAATTGTGCAGTAAAGCCTACTTCTATCTATTGACCTAATTAATATCTATTAGTTATGCACTTCTTAATTATTTACATAATGCATGCTCAAAACTTCCATTTTTAGTCAGCATTAGATTGAACGAACGTCTATTTTAATAATTAAAAGAATAATCTTATAAAAAGTTTCTACAAGAAAAACAAAATTTAATTATATTAATTATATTATTATTATTTAAAAATTTGTTATATTTTGTAAAATAATATTTATTTTTTATATAATATCAATAATGCATTTTATAATAGAAAATATTTAATAATATAGAATCCATGTTATATAATACAGATCTTTTATGTATATAAATATGTAATATTATAATGAAAAGTTGTCTGTAAAAACATGTAATAATTAATAATTATAAAATAATTTTAAATCTTTTATTTTTATCCAAATGGTGATGTCGGGTCCTACTAATTATGATTGAAAAGGTATTGTAGGTGAATCACGAAAATAAAAAAAATTGGTTATAAGAAATTATAAAAGAGAGAAGTGAGGGGGTCAATCGGTGGACATTCTAATAACGTAAGTGCTTTAAGGTTGTACACATGGCTTCCCCAATAAGCAGTTTAATCATGTAATGTATTTGAAAAACCGGCTGGCCGCACTATTTTCTCATAATCAATAATATTGCTGTAGTTATGAAATTGATATGTTTTAAAATATCTAAATTTCAGCAAGAGCCTATTGTGCAACAAAACAATCTTTAAAATATACAGAGCATTTTCTTTAAATTTACTTATTAACTTATTTTTTTTAGATTTATTATCATAATTTCTATATAAATCTAAAATTATACCATATAAAAAGAAAATACATTTATGATCTTACTCTTCATTTTTAATAATGATAATATATTTTACTATTTATCTATTAAATTAACTAGTGATTATCTATGGTTTTGTAAGTTTTAAATTGACAAAATACAGTTAATAAAAATCTTAGAATTTATTTAAAATATACAAACTATTGAGTGCATAGATTTGGATAATTTTTTTGTAAAATGAAAATATTTAAGCTTATATGAAAACATAAATTTACTAAAATAATTTAAAAAATAATTATTTATAAAATAGGCTATTGTATTAATTTTATTATTTATGTTAAATATTTCGTTACTAAATTATAGGTCGTCCTCATATGAATTAATCCACAATTAATCGATTTAATCAATCTAATTTAATAAATGAATAGATAATTTAACAAAAATTATTACTTTACATAAGTTTTGGTATAACTTACATTTATTATTCTAATAATGGACTATATTTTTTATTCATAATATTTATAATACGTACATCTTAAAATATAAAAAATGAAATTGTTTATAAAAAATATTGTATTTGTAAACAATCTACAAGTGGAAATTTTTTCTACAAATTAATACATAACTTACATAATTGAAAAATTTTTTCAAAGAACGATTAGAACTAAAGAGAATTTCGGAAATATAAGATTATATTTACTCTACTATATCTACTATATCTACTCTACAGATTCTAAAACTATTAATTATTCTTTATCTCATTTTATATAAATTACATATAACCCTTTAAATAATTATATAAAAAAAATTAATTTCTCTAACGTTAAAAAGTATTGTTTATATATTTTACTTTATACAATGAGCATAATTTCATGATAGAAACTGTGGAGAGATGGAGGAGAGAGAAAGAAAGAGAAAGAGAGAGAGATAATAAGACTAATTATTACGAAAAAAGAAATACAAATACAAAATAAAAGAAATGATTATGAAATTTATGTCTTCGAAGTGCATATCATCCAAAAAAGCTCGTGCTCGTCGTCATTATCAGTACATGTACAAAAACTTTTTAAAACTAGAATGTAGCTCGTATGCTATCTAGCAAAACATTAAACTTCTCCTCACACGCACGCCACTTGTCCCCGTGCTCTTAACTATCGTTGCTTTCGTGTACCTACAATAGCTTGATTGCAATGCGATTAGAAGTTACTTTTAAAGTTTCTCTTATCATTGTTGGCAAAGTTAAGTATATGCGTATTTACATATATAACTTTGATACAGAAGTATAAAATAATACCTACTTTATTCATTTTTAATTTTTTGAGTTGTTAATGTCAATATACAAAATATATTAAAACATATTCGCTCATTCCCAAATATATTAATGTTTTAAAGCTATATTTTACTAAATTAAATAAAAAAAGTAAATACTGATAAAATTAATTACTTAGACTATAAATTCTTTATAATTTTTAAAAAAAATTCTTTAATAATTTTTTAATTTTATTTTTATTCATATCATAAACAATACTTTATATGTCTCTATTTAAACTAACATATTTTTCATATGAATGCTATATCATTAATGCTAATTTAATATAAAATTAATAATTATTATTAGTGAATTATATTAATGTAAAATGTTCCAATCTCAAATAATAATATTCCATTAGAATTTAACATTTTTCTTATGTTCTGATTTTTCATTTATTCAGAAAAATCTTAATGAACTCATCTATGAGAACTTAAAATTTTATAATTGAATTTTAAATATCATAACAATAAGCTCAAGCCCTTTTTTATTATAGTTAAAATAGAACATCATTAATTAATTACAATGATTACAAGTAGTATGTCTGTACCTTCAATAACAGTTATTTCATTATTAATTAACCGAAAATATTATAGTATTTTCATAATCTATTTTCTGAAAAGTATATATTATCTTTTTGTATACAAATAACTTTATAACTACATTTTAAGTGTGCATCTAATGAAATATGCAACCAAATTAATTATCAGTCATGAATAGTTTTAATGAATTGGCTTATTTCTTTCATTTCATGTACTTACGAATCATATTTCATCGATTTTCGTATAATAAGTAGATTTAATACGTCTTTCTATTTTACCATTATGATGTTTCTCCTGGTAGCAAATTTTTTCATTGGAATTTGAAATGAACGATTTATAATTTTAAATATTTAAATGTTAATATCTCAAATAATATATGCTTTAGAACCGTATTGAACATCAACGCATTGAATATTAGAAAATTTTATAAATTTAATCTAGCACATTCAAAGATAAAAATACTATAAATTAATCTATAGTATAGCAACTAATAATCTTTGAATATCAGTTACAACTGAATTATTAAACATTTTCAAAACTAAATCCTTTAAGACAAACAATGTGACTAGTTTTCGTTAAGCACTAAATATATATAACTACGATAATTTTTTATTAATAGATTTTAAAAATGTTAATATTTATTTTTAACCGAATAAATAAATACTATATCTATATAATAGTGCTTGATTAAATTATTATTTGTACATTAATGATTGTATTATTTCTTATAATACGTGCAATACTAAATTGCGTAAATTGCTTTTATGTTAATTTTTCAGATAACTTATCGGTACATATTAAAATTTGACAATATTTCTAAGTATTTTTATGTAGGTGTCTATAATTTAATGTAGCAGATTAGTGAAATGAACACTAAATGTTGTGGGTTTGATTACAATTTTAATTTTAACTGCGTATGAACAACTTATCCGTTCACGTGATAAGCCAATAAATATTCACAAAGTATGGTTTAAAAATTTTTTTTATACAGTTTTATTTTCCGTAAATCTTTATTATTTGCATTCATAAATAGTGTAATGAAACCCAAAAGCTTCAGGAAAAATATAAAATTTACATATAAGCATCGCTTAACGTATATATTATTTTTAATTTATTTATTAATTAATCTAAATTCGAACGTAAGGTTATTGATTAGCTTAAATTAATTGATTATATTACTTTTCTCAAATCTTTATTATATAAATACAGGTAGTGCATAATTCTGATGTCTCGTACTGATAATATTCAATAATAAATTGAATATGTAAAACAAGTTTTAAAAGTACATTCTTTTATTGTTTAATCTTTTATATTAGTGAATTCAAATTTTTTATTTCAATTGTTACTTATGTAAAACTCCGTTTGCCTCATGATGATGTGATTTACATTTCAAATAAAAATCTGTTAACTTTTAAAACGAGGAAATTATAACATTATCAACCTCAAGCACTTCATTTTAAAAATGTTCTATAATAAATTATTTTATATATTTATTGTCATATAAACCAAATAATTTGTTACTATCATCAGTAATAATACTGTATTATTACGTACTTTTTAGATTATAATATGGACAATTTACTTGTAAAAGCATTAAAAACCTTTGTAAGTTGAGAAGGTGTATAATAAATAGAATAGCAAACAGAATAACAAGTATAAAATTGTTGGTAAAATGTTTTAAGTTACTCCTTTTTTATCAAGCAGGTAATCAAGAATTAAATTATGCATCGTTTGCAGGCGTGAGCACTCATACATTTGTGAAGACATATGGTGTATGGTAGCAGTTGTACACGCAAAAAGCGTATGCACGCGTACAGGCCACGTGTCGTAACACGTGAATTTCTCCGTAGAGTGGATTGTTCATTCCAACATCGACAGATAACGTTAGCCCTTAGTAAAACTTATTGTAAACCATAATAAACACAATTCAAACATAAAAAAAGAAACCCAATTAATTAAAGTACCATTAATCAATGCAACGATTAACTACGTTCTGTAAGTAGGATTCATTTTAACTTCTGCTGGTCTTCCACTATTAATATTATATCTGGGTATGATGATCCATATTCGATACAATCTACACATACAAACATTTAAAATGGATATTAAATAAATGGATTTCTTTAAAAATGGTCATTAATCAATTAATAATTAGGTATATAGATCTATTATGGCCGAACATGATGTAAATGTAATAAAAAATGTTCAACTTTTACAAAATCTTTTAAAAGTTTTTAAAAATTTAAACTGATTACATTATATTTAAATATATCAAATTTCTTATATAATATTATTAATGCATCAGATTATTAAAAGATTTTGATTAAAATTAAAGTTTTATTGAAAATATATGGTGCATTATGGAAATTTCTGAAATTTATATGTGAAAATTAAATTACCTCATTCATAAATAGTGTTACATTTATTTTTCAGATCTCTTATATTTTTCATACAGATATTAATTTAAAATAAAATAAAATAAAAATAAATATTAATAAAGTTAATTTTTATCTTAACAAAAGCTTTAGTTTCAATTTGCTATATATTGCATTAAGCTATTACAATCAATAACGTATCCTGAAATTAACTTTTTTAAAAATATTTTAACATAATTATGTGTATAATAGATAAAGATACAACTTTAAAAGAATAAAGTATCATGAAATTTGTACGCTTTCTAACAGTTTACTAAGGAGGCAAAGAATGACTTACCGAGATAATGTATTCATGATACTTTTTTATCCCACTATTGACTTCTTTCAAGACCAATATAAATTAGTTTTACTATTATATTGCTTAAAGTCTTCTTATTTATTATAATAGAAATCATCGATTTCTATTTTTTCATAAAAATCTATATTATTAGGAAATTATTTTTTAATAATCCTTGTTCTAATTCTATATTAGAGTGCATTGTTCCATGGATAGCGTTAAATTGAGTTTGGAAAAAAATGAAAAAGGTAAGAGCGAAAGGTTAATCAAAACAGCTCTGTATTAGAAAACGTAGGATTATCTATCGTATTTCCTACATTTCTATCGAGCTCTTTATAGTTTCTATATTAATTATATTATGAATTATAAAAAGTATTGTAAGAAACATATTATAAAAATATAATTTCTTATAAATATTACTATGTTCATAATATAATAAGATATACATATAATTTATCAAATATATAGAATTATATATCCTAATAAAATATAAATGTTCATCATATATTTTTATTATTTAAATAACAAAACATGAATAACAAAACATGTATTATGTTTTATACATATTTGTGATGGAATTTTATTATTAAAAATATGGTATTTTGAAAATATCATACACATTTAATAGTTATTATAATTTTGAAACATACAATAAAAATAATAAACTTGAATAAAAAAAATTTAATTTAACTGGTATATTACAACTCGGAATTTCTTATTTTTCAACACGAATCTACGTTATACAGCTTATGGAAACGATCGATAAAATTCATTAGTGCCTACAAATCCATTACGTTAATTGCTACGGCTTCTTCCTTTTTTATTTTGTTATTTGGATTCTGATTTTTTCAATTTTTTTTTACATCATAATTTTTATCCTTTCATAATTTCGGAAAAAGATTAATAATCTATATTAATGTAGAGATATTATATTTCAGCTACTTAAACATTGATTATATAATATTCCTTATAAATCAATGAAATAACTTTGTTTCAAAATTATGATTACAATAGTAAATTAATTATAGCATTTTTAGAATTAAGAAATTATTTTAATTTAAAATTGATATGACACAGATACTAAATTTTTTAGTAGAAATAGATCGAAGTTAATGTTCTAAATTCGATGAAAATTCAAATTTTATAAATATTTCAAGCCGGTCATAAATATGCAATAAAGAAACATCACGGTATTGACATAGGTTTCTACTAATTACTCGTTGATATTTTTGAATTTTATCAAATCTTATTTTCCGTTTTAGCTAACGTAGTATAATCCTAATAAAATATAACAAAGATAATTGTTCGTATTAAAGGAAGAGTATTAAAAGATATATTTAGCTTCCTAATAACACATTGAGAAATTAAACTGTTGCGTATTTGAATTTCATAAAGATTTTAAATTTATAAAAATTACATAATTAAAAATTTATTTAATAAGGAAAATTTATGAATTATAATAAAATAGCATATTAAAGTAACATTTCACTTCATTGTTATGAAACTTATATTTTAACAATAATTTTAATTTTATTAAATCTGATATATTTATAAATAAAAAGATTTTTTAATATAAACAGATTTCATACATAAAGATATATAACATAAATTTTTATAAACTATTTATTATTTATAATAATGTGGTAATTATTATAGATGGTATATATAATGTGTTTATTCCTACCAAAATTTAGTACTGTTACGTAAAAAAATCTGATAAAATATGGAAATTGTTTTGTAATGAAGTTCATACAAATTTTTATTAATATATTTTAATAAGAAAAATAGTGGACTAGTGGAATACGTATTTTTTAGATTTATTATTTAACGTATTTTGTATATACTTATATCTTATAAGATTTATAGTTCATAAAAATTATGGCAATATCTGATGAATCTATGAAATCTTTGGATTTAGTTCTCATAAAGCGAATATTTATTTCTCATGATACGAGTGAACCTTGCACTCACTTGGTATAGAATAGCAGAAATAACAGAAAACGTCTATATTTTTGCCACATAGCGAATGAGGCATAGAAAAGGCGCTAAATGAAACAAAACCATGACATCCTGTAGGACACGAGACGGCACGTGACCAGCTTGAAGCTTTGCCGACAACAATCGAATACGGACGTATTCAATAGCCTTGTGCTCTTTATATACTTTCGATATTTTTATATCCTTTATATTATTTTTTGTCATTAAGTGATTAAAATATTATCGACTGATTTAAAAGGCATAAAAAGTAAATAAAATATCTGCAATTATAATTATTTTTTTAAATACATAGGCTTTACAACAAATAAATTACTTTGTATAATTTTATACAATTTTAATTATTATTCTGCAAATTATATATATATATATATACATTCATAAGAATTTTTATATCCATCAATACAAACTTTCATTCTTAATAAAAAGGAAAATCACAATGGTTGAAATCTCAATTAATTGTCTTACATAATGTATGATCAAAACATTCATACATAAAATGCCCTGTCGATAAGCTAATAAACTAGGTAATGCAGTTGAGAATTAAAAGTTCATACATGAGTTGAATCCATTGACCAATAAACTTTTCATTCTAGTATTTTTAATAAGTATTAAATATAGAATTATAATTTTTTATATATACTCTCATTATATATAAACAATATTATATGAGCACTCTTTACACTCGATATTAACATTATTTTTGTATATCAAGAATTTATTATGTTACTGACAATTATTTACAAGAAAAGGAAGGTAACTATATATTTATAAAATAATTATATTATGATGATTATATATAATTTTAATTATGCAAAATAATAAATATATCATTTTCTATATAATACTGATTAATCTTGATGAATTACGATAATAGTCTCTTCTACTTAACAGATATTTACAATTTATACCATTTTTTAAACACAAACATACATGTATTATTAGATCTACTAAATACTAATAAATATGTATTTTAATTTTTTAAAAATTAAATTTGCAATAAAAGTTTTTTAATGAACTATTCTATATCTGTGTATTTATATATCTAAAAATTTAATGACAACATAATGCAAATGCATACAAATTTTGTCCTATTTATACAAAATAACTATTTATAATTACTTAATTATCTTAATTAATCAATACAATTGATATTAAATAAAACCAGTTAATAAAATAACTAAATTCAAAGTTAAATATTTTAAGAAAAAATCATCCAATTATTTTTTATATTACATCATATCATTATATATTATTATGAAAAATGATATAAAAATGATATATACATCATTTTTATATAAACTTCATTTGAAATAAAAATTCCTATCTTCTAATACAAATAAAAACAATAAAATCGATGATTAAAGCATTAAAGATAAGATAATGAATTAAAAAAAACATATATCCTTCTCTAATAACCCTCATTGACACCCCTTTCGTCTACTTGACATCAATGGGGCCAAGGTCTGTTTTCATTTCAATTTCCAGCCCTTAACGTAACTAACAGGGACAGATGGCGACCACTACCTTCTTTCATTTTCCCTCCCTCTCTTTCTTGCCTACATTGGAGCTTAGAATCTCTTACTTCGACTCTTTACCCCTGGCATTCTATCTTTTTCTTTTCATTTGTGTGTGTGCAACACCAGCAATAGGAATAAACTGATGGCGTAAAAACTTCGAGGGGTGGCAGGATCGAAATGATTGAACAAGTCAATGTTTGTTCGGTCTTGTGCTCTTGCGTGTGCATAACTTGCTTAGTGAATCCGTTTGCTTTGCGGTACGATCTGTGTAATATGCTCGTTCCGCTCTTTTCGTCTACATAAGCAGCTGCCTTGTGGCGCGTGACCTTTTATAAATAAAAAAGCTTCGTAATCGATGTACTGGAGGAAAGAAGCCTTCAATTTGAGGAGACACGCGACCGTGGCTTTTATAATTTCCTGGGAGATTACTTCCACTGGACGGTACATATGTAACATTAGTATTGTAAATAGCAATTCATCTACTGATTTTTTACGAATAATTTAGATAAATATTTTTTTAATTTTCAAACTATTATAAATAAAAGCATTTTATTCTTTTATGATAATTATAGTTTTAATATTATTTTTAAACGAGTATTCCAAATTACCTATTAAAAGTATTTTGTCTTTAACATTTTTTTCTCAAGTTTATTTTGCAATCCTTATTATATTTTGGATAAAACAGTACTGAGATGAAATATTAATACAAATAATTTGACTAGTAACTTTAAATTAGTAAGAGTGAAATTAAATAAACAAAATAAAAAATATAAGTACAGTACTTAACAATGTGAGTCCTGCTTACTTTAAATTATATTGTATAGTCGGTTTTGTTTGCCACTATCGTAGTATTCCTTGTTTTACCACGTCATAATTAAAGCTAATCTTAACAAATAACACATCATTTTAGAGATGACAACTAATCACAGACTAAAAGATAGAGGACAACAGCAACCAAAGCAGCCATAACGATCAAGGAAGGGTTTGGAGTTTAGTTGTATTAACGTATAGGAAACGAATGCCGCATGCTATCAAATCCTTGAGCAAACCGCAAAGCTGAGTCAAACCAATTCAGTGTAAAATAGCACGCACGTATAAGTTAGCAACAAATGAGAATGATTCACACAAAAAACGTGCGTAGCAGATGCGCGATCTGATAGATAGCTGTCTTGGTCACTTAACGTTCTGATCGAAGTCAATAAGCCCCTTTGCACGCAAAGTTTATAGAACCATCTTTTTCCAGGGTGTAACGTATGATTCTCTGAATGTACATCCGTACTCATCTAGTTGAACTGCCAACCATAATGAGATCTTATCGCGTACATTACCATTGAACTATCTCTATGATATTTTGCTTAACAAACAGTTTTCGAATAAAATTTATAGTAGTAGCTACATAAAACCGACGCAACAATGTTTTATCAATAATACAACTTTATTTTTTATATTATAAACATCATAAAGTTAAATAAGATTTGTTTTGTAAAGAGACATGAACTAACTATTAAAATTATATAATAATATCATTCATTTACTGAAATACTAAAATATACTACGAAATTAAAAATAAAATTTCTTTAAATGAATTATTCATAATTCATTTTTTTAATTAAAACTATTTGTAGTTATTATTATAATTAATTTGCATAATCGTATATAAATTGAATTTTGCTAATACCATCATTGTTTTTTATTAAATGGAACTTATCATTTTTTTTAATTAAAAATGATATTTGTATAAGTACAAAATATGAAAGGAAAAAATTTATATTATATCGATTCAATAGAAATAATTAATAATATATAGTATGAGAACTTGCTAACAAAAGAAATTTTATCAATATTCATTCAAACTTAATTTTTATTTAAATATTATAATTAAATTTATAAATATAACTAAGTTTTTATTCATGAAACTTGAACATTCAATGTTAATACATGCTAAATTATTCATATATATTAATTCTCTTTACTGGACCCATCTATCCGAATATTGAACAATTTACAACTAATTTGTCTTTAAAATAAAAATATACTAAAACTATAGCTTTGTGTTATTTAAAAAAATCTACTTTATTATTTAGTAGTAGATAAATATATAAATATATAAATATTTACATACATACAAGTATTGTGATGTAAGATTTAATAATTTTAATTTTAATTTTTTTATCACAGCTTTATAATCTGTTTCATAATCTTATACAAAAAAATTGTAAGAAACAATATTTGTATTTTAAATAATCAACTAAAAATCATAATAAAATTGTTCAATTCGATAAATAGATTAAGATTCATTATTATTTACCTATAAATGAAAGACAAAAAATTAGTAATAATACAAAAGTATATTCTATTTTTTTTTATTAGATACAAAAATTTTTATAAGGTATTAAAATTAAATATTTTTTAAAAGTATAAAATTTATTTTGTAAATCAAACTTATAAATACAGCTTAGCGGTATTATTTTAATAACATAATATAAATTAATCAAATGATAATTGCAGAGATTTTTATAATATAGATTTTTAAAAACCGATATACTTCAATAAAATATCGTTCTTAATGTACTAAATTCTAAAAAAATAGTATTTTTAACCAAATAAATTTTATATAAAATTTTATATAAAAAACTAATAAATAATCAAATTAATTAATAAATAATATAATAATATGATTTTAATAATAATTTTTTAACGTATTATATTATATTGTTTATTTTATCGCTAAATATAAAATAAAGTTTTGCTTTTAATAAAGCAAGTATCCATATCTACATTAATTACAATTGTCAAATAAAATGTTTATTAATAAAAACTTTAATAAATAATAAGTTTAATATTAGACAGCAATATAGTTGTAAATATTCATGTTAATATAATATTAAATAGGCAATTAAGTAGTAAAAATAAATTTAATTAGGGAATTACCGAAAAACAAATTGTTCATAGTATTTTGGTCATTTTTGAAGATCGATAGCCCGATGTGATAGTCATATCGTTTGTAATCACGCTCTTAATATCCTCTTCTTTCTCTACTCAAAATCTCCGTTAGAGGGTTATTTAGAAAAATAAAGAACAGCATAAAGATCAACGTTGATGCTGTCTACATGATCCTATGATATCTTAGTGGTGGGGCACTGTAGTGAGAATACAAAGAAGTCAGGCATAACAGGACGTGGCGAGTGACGTGTTCGTTCAGCAAATCACCCTTCTCTTTCAATGGAGCATTGTGTAGAACGACAGTAGTTACATAGGGCGTCACAAAGTGAGAAGGAAAAAGAAAAGGAAATTTAGAGAGAGAGAGAGAGAGAGAGAGCGACAGAGAGAGAGCGACAGAGAGAGAAGGAGAGAAATATAAAAATTTGTTGGAGATTCAAGCAGGTTACAAGGTAGAATGGGAGATCTTATGCTTACTGGTGTATATTCTACCACACATGCATACACAATAAGGGTTTGTAATAGGTACATGAATACTTTAATTAGAACATATTGATGGTAATGATAAATATAAGTGGAGACAGAAAAAAGAAAAAAATACTTATCGAGGAAAGTGAATCGGATTGAGAGAAAGAGAAAGAAAAAGAATTCATTCAGTTATTTTACGTTTGTAGCTGTTTTATTTAAGGCCCAATGCGAACTAAAAACCATTGATCTCTTGAATCCTTAAAGTACCAAAAACTAATTTTTCACATGAACTTTTAAGAAAAACGTGTTGAAGACATATATTTAATAATAAATATCATTTCTTGTTATTTTAATAGAAATTTGTTTTCGACTATTAAAAATAAACTAATCACCAATAAACTAAAATGACCAATACTATAAAAAATAATAATGAATGAACTTTGCTATTTTTAATTATTTTATTTTAGCACTGCGATATAAATATAAAATCGAGTAGGTATCGATTTAACAAATATATTTATATACTAACCTATAAATATAATGAAAATATTTATTGTTTAATAGCTTATGCTTGAAATTCTTGTATATTGCTTCAAATAATTACCTGATATCCAAAAAGTATCATATAAGTGTAGACATATATATCCTATTTTCACATATCATAATCAGATTAGTAATTTATTTTAAAATTTAATAAAGAAATATATTTTTTATTTTTATTAGACATTAGAATTCAATTTTTATCGACTATCGTATTAAATTACATTATTATGAATAGTACAAAAATAAAATGTGTTTGAATTTAGTACTTAATTAAAGTTTCATTATTTTAATATTCACTAAATGTATGACAAAGATTTACTTAGACCTCAAGAAAACATATTAAGTATTATACGATTGAACTATTAAACAAAGTAAAACGACGACCGTTACTGTAATGACGTATTTTCCCATTCTTTGTATCAGACAATTTTGTAACTATGCAAATTTTATGGCTGTAGTAATTTAATAAAGAATTAAGATAAATATTTTTAAATCTTTATTTATATTATAATAAATAAAATTAGTTATTTATGTAATCATTCTGAAAGTATAAATATTTATTTTATTATAAATATTTATAAAATCTGCTTTAATATTATAAGCTTAAATGGATTTGAAATTTAAGTTATATTATACATTGTTAATATTTTTATGTATTTTTTATAGAGTAAAGAAAAATTATTCTTTCTGAACTGAGAATGAAAAATTTTATTTTTCTATAAAAATAAAAAATTTAAAAAATATTTTTTTCTATATTAAAATAAGAAAAATGACGTTTTTCTAGAGTATGAAAATATGAAAATTAAAACTAAATAGCATATTTATAATTGAATGTTCAAAAAATAAATAAATATATATTAGATTAATTATGAGTAAAATTAGAAAAAGTATATATTGTCATTATTAATATAAAACTAATTAATATTTATAAAAACATATAACATATAATAATTAAAAGAATATAATTTTGTATAAAGAAAGTAAAACATATTGGATGAAATAAATTTCCATAGAAACGATTTATTTACAAATGATTATCATTTGATTACTTTGTAACTAGATTATAAACTGGACATTCGCCAGGGAAGTAAATCTTAAAGGTAAAAGTGCGCGTATACGTTCTGGATTAAATCTAAATTTAGTTTCCCAAGGGAAGTTATGACTGTATCTAACATGCCTAATGATTATATAACACAGACTTGACACAAAAATATTATTATTGGTCAACAAATACAAAGTACACGCACTTACAATCTATTTATATATATGAGTACACGTAATATACGGATGTACTTGTGTTCCGTTTCAAATATGTATATATAAATACTGTTCGTGTATGTAACTGAAATTTAAAAACTATTAAACATCTATTTCTTTCCTTCTATGGTTTAAGAAAACATTTAGTAATAATCTATTTGCAGAATTTATATTTACTTTGTAAATGTAAAATATAATTTTAAGTTCTGAACATAAACTATAGAAATCGAATAATAAATACTTTATAAATAATTTTAAAAATTATTATAAATTAAATGATAAATAATAAAACCAATTATGTAAACAAAAATTGTTTATCTTTCTGTACATTTCACATTATATTAAAAAAAATTCCAATTAAATATTGAGATATAAAATTTTAAAGAGATATAAAAAGAATTATATAATATACAATATACATTTATGATTTTGCATAAGTACAATAAAAATTTTATCAATGTTTAATTTTTAATGCTCTACCTTTTTTGTCAATATGAAAAAAACTATCGAAATTATTGATTCTACTTGTATTCATTAGGAAAATTATATGTATAATTATAGATAGTTTAAATTTATAATATATTTCATAGTTACAATTAAGTAATTTGAAAAATACATATTTTACATTCATCTATTACAGATTATAGATTACACCGATTAATTTGTGTCAGGTAAGACATAAGAGTAGAGAAAATAGGCTGTTAATACCATTAAAGAGTTTAAAACATTAACTGACTTAATCGATGAAAATTGACTATTCAATAATTCTGATTAGCCAATGATTCTTTGTAATTAGATTTTTCTCATGCATTAAATTATAGTATACAAATTTGGAAAATTATATTTATTTACTTTATATAAATATAAAAATAGATTATTTTACAAATAAATACATTAAGTATTACTAAAACTGTAATGATTTTATAATGTTAACTGTATGTAACAATCGGCATAGAAGCCAAATACATTTTCACATACATATATTAAAAATATTAACAAATTATATTAACAAAAAATATCAAGAACTATTATAAAATAAAATAATAAAGTTCATATTAATATTAACAAACTATAATTAATTATTTTTATATCCTTGCAATAAGGATTTCGGGGCATAAATTATATAATATAATAAATTATATCATTGGTAATATATGACCACTTTTAATTAATTTAATTACTAAGAGGTGTATTATACATCATTTAGTTTACATATTATTCATCATTATATTAGATTATATTTAAAATATAAGTATACAAAAATTATTTTTTGACTTATTTTGTTAAATATATAAATATATATATATATATATATATATATATATAATGTAATAAAATTAAATTATGTTAAAAATATTATTGTAGAATATAAAAGTATGAAATCTATTAATCCTCCATAAGACTGAAATACTTAACGAAGTGCTTTTACTGCTTTTGTTAGCTACAACAAAAAAATTAGCAACAAATATATAGGTTGAAAATAAACGAAATACTAAAATAATTTTATAGAAACAAGGCATAAATTATTAGAGTAATCAATAGACCATTGAACCAATAGTACATCTTTGTCTAGGTTAAAAATTCGCTGATGATTAGAAAAAACATAGTTTTCAATTTCCACGGCTATCATATAGATAATCATCTACCCCATGATGAAATGCTTTCGGCTTTAGGTCTGTTTACGATCAACGATCTTGATTTTTGTGTTTGGAGTTCATGGCCGTGAGAATTCGCGTACGTTTCTGGTAGCCTTGGTTGCTTCCCGAGGGAAGCCCAGCAACGGTCCTGACCATATCTCTGTAAACCATAATAACAGCACAGCGTACAAGCAAATACACCAGGGAATTTTCCACTTTTCCGTTTTAATTATTCGGAACTTAATGGCGACTACAGTTCGTACGTGTAGATAATTGAAATTAAAAACATCATTTCTTATGAAGATTTTGTTTTAGGACTGCGATTTTGCCGTTTTATAATATTGTTTATTCTTTTTTACAACCTCATTTATGCTTTTAAATTCTATTTGTATTTTTTTTTTTATCAACGTATCACATTGATATAACCGTTTTCCATTGACAATATAGCTTTTGTAAAGGATAACTGAATATTGGATGACCAATATAGAAATTTTATTTCGAATTAAATGATAAATTTTGTATATATTGGTATTATTAATTACATATTATACTTTACAAGTTATGAAGTATAATTTTTTTTTTATTTTTTAATATAATAATAATTGTAATTTAGTAAGAAAATGTTTAACTTTTTCTAATATTAACATACTATTCAAAATTATGTGTATTGTTAAATATATACTTTTAAATAATGACACGTAATATAAGACATATTTAATAATATATAATCATTACTATAAATTTATAACACTTTATTATCGATATATTAAATCGGTCTATAAATATAATTGGATTTAATAATATATTTAATAATATCTTTAAAAGAAAATAATAAAAATAATACGTAAAGTGGTGTTCAACAACGAATGCGTTGATCTAGAAAACCAGTGCATCTACAAAGTTTCACACTTTGTATCATAAATAATTCGGTTGCTAGGAGTTTTAGTTGCTAGTATTATTTACTTTCTTAGAATTTTTAACATTAATTAATTTCCTCGTTAAACCTCTTTATTAAAATTTATTAAAAATAAAATATTAGCATGTATATATATATATATATATATATATATATATATATATATATTATTCAAATTTTAAATCACAAATTAAAAGACAAATTTAGTCGTATAATTACCAAAATTATATAATATTATAAATTAAATATAAAATTATAATTACTTTGATAAAGAAATATTTTATAACAATAAATTAAAACTGCAGTGTTTCTTCAATTCATATAATTCTGTGTTCCATAATCGAAAATTACAAATTTTATTTTATAATCTTAATAATCAATAATCAAGTAGTCAAATCTAATACAACTTCATAATATCAACTATGTATAATAAATATAAAAATAATAATATAACAATCACTATCAGTTAATAAATTGATGAATACATAATGATTATTTAAAAATACAATAAAAAGATCATACGGATTAATAGGTTTTTACAGTGTTTTACAAAGCACAAATAGTTAAGAATCAGAATTGTAATAATATCCGAACTAAATTTAAAATGAACGCTTTACTTTAGTTTTAAAGTATCAGTCACTTTAAGTTTTGTTTTTATTTTAAAATTCGTTGCATTTTAAATAATTATTTACTGTTTAACAAATAAACAAACATTGTAAATAAAAACAAATAAAGTTACAGAATTATTGAAAAACAGTAATAATATATATACTAGTGCCCAATTATTGTAAAAAGTAACAAGTATTTTAAAATACAGTCACAATACATTGCAGTAAAGAGGTTGGCTTGCACGCGTACTTAACAATGGCTCACTCATGACACGCATACGCCCGGAAGTTGAACGTGTGCCGTTGTACATGGTAAAATAGACGATTCGGTAGGTTCTTACGCGGCGACCCTGTGTCTCCCTGATTTCCCAAGAGAGGACCACCACGCCCTCTCATGTTAGGTCTCGGTTCACCACCCTGTGCTTGACGCTCGCCACGAAGAAGACACGGAACCCTTCTTTTCTGCACTTGTGAGTAAGAGTCCTCCTATTAGTCCCTTATGCACCCTCGTTCCTAGGCAAAAATTTTGTTATTTTTTGTTATTTTTCAATATAGTATATCTGTTATCCAAAGTTTTTCATCGTTAAAATTTATTTAAACTTCCTTTTTTTTAAATTACATCAAAGAATATTTTTGTATAAACAACATTTTCATTTTATTTAATAAATTCTTTTAATATATAAATAGTATCAGTTAATCATCTGAAGTACTTTTGTTGCTTTTGCAAAGAATATACTAAATCATTCATTATTAATAAAAATTCAAGAAAATTAGATTTTATATAACTAAATAATGAATCGAAACTACAACTTTATTCTAAGAATGGAAAAAGTGAAAGTTATTATCAACTGGAATTTGTCGATTCTAATACTGATAATAAAGTACGTTGTTTAAGCCAGGATGCTTATTAGACGATCTTATTAGACGATATAGGCAAATAACTACAATTGTCACCAAAAAATTCGATTTCGGTTGATCTAGTATCAATTCAAATGGGCCACATTTATTATATTATGTTAGTAAAATCTAATGAATTATTATTGCTACACTAAAATTAGAATGAATAAGTAAAAATTAATGAAATCCTATTTCAATTCAATCTTTTATAGATATTTAATTTAGTTTAAAAAATATAAATATACGTTTAAACAGAATCATAAAAAATTGAAAATTTCTAGAAATTAATAAAAAATTTAATTAAATATATAATTTATTTTGCACGCATTAAAATCATTATATAATTAACAATTTACATAATTATAATAATTTATATAATTAACAATAAAAAAATAAAAATCTACACATTTTATTAAAAAATAAATTTTAAACTCAGTTATATATGGTTTTATACAAAAACAAATAACTTTAACTAGTATGCATTTTAAATAGAAACTAATTAGTATTAATTTAAAAAAAAACTATAATAGCAGAAATTTTTTTAAAAGCAATGCAATATAAAAAAACTATAGTTTATGTAAAATCCGACAAAGTTATAAAATTACATGCCAATTAAAAATGTGTAACAATTATTATAATTTTCATTTAACTTATTATAAAATTAAATATAATTTTATTTTATTAATGTTATATATAATTAACTCTACATTTTATATATGTTTATGGATGTAATATTTCCCTCATATAAACAATAATAATATGTATTATTTTTATCTTTATTGTATTAATTATAAAGTTAGTCAAATAAGTATTTTGCGAGAAAAATAAGTATCGTGAATAGATAGAATAATTAGAGAAATTACACGGAACGTCTTAACAAAAAAAAAGTTCTTGCAACGTATGAAAATAAAGAGAAAGTAATCAACGTATTTGAAAGGGTGACATCGCATACGGATCATTTAACAAAAGTAACAAGTAAAAATTCCACAACGCCTGAGGCTATATAGAATCAGGGAACTTAATCCGTTTACTGATGAGCTTTTACCTAGATGATCGCATTCAATTAATTCACATAAGCTCAATCGCCTCATTTTTGAGATACCAACTTTAGAAGATGACCTTACAATCTTAGGAAGCTATATTCTTTCTGGACCAAGTATTTAAAAAATTTAATTACTTGATTTTAAAACTTTATTTTATTAATAAAACAAATTATACTTTTCAATACAATATTACATTTTAAGTGTTATAGCTATTTAAAGTTAAATTGTAAATTTAAGATTGAAAATCCGGACTGAACATCATAAAACATATTCTAGAACCTTTTGTAATTATTTTTATTTATTGTTATTATTTCTCTTAATCGTTAAATAAAAATTTGTTGAGTTTATTTTAAAGGTTACGCTTCATTGATGATTCTAATGTAATAGTAACATTATTCTGTTTTCGTCCCATAAAAATTAAACAAGCGGGTTATTTTTTTTACTACATTTTTTATTATTTTAAGTAATTGACTAAGAATATTTAATAACAATATAACGGATAAAACTATAAGGCAACAGAAAATACGTAATAACTATTTAAACTATAAAAAGTACACAAATTCCCGAGTTTTTAGCACAAAACATTATTTATATTATGCAAAAACAATAACATTTATTATTATTGTCACTAATTTAGGATACAACTGATTCAAATGTACCAATAATGTATAGAGTCACAGAAAAGGGTCGATATAAAACTTAAAATGCTAATTCAAAAAGCGACTCAAAGATTGAAATACTTGGCAAATTAAGCATTTTACATAATACCTATATGGAAAAAATCAATTATTCAAAAATAAAATTATCATGAAGCGGTATTAAAAAACGACCATTATCGCACCTATAATGATTAAATCACGAATAAAGTATAAGGTTTATATAATAATTCATAAATAAGTTGATGCTTAATCAATAAAATTATTTTTAGAACAAATTTGACTCATATATCTTGTATAGTTGTATAATTTATTTTAAAGTTCTGTGTTTGCAGTATATTAGTGTCTGTTATTACCCAATTTTTTATATTTATTTTTTAATAAGAAATCTTTTTTGTTCGTTCAATGTGTGATACACAAAAAACTTTGCATATTTATCTTATACATGTTCGTATGCGTATATATCTTATATTGGATTTAGGTTTTGATAAACTGCTTATTATTACATTCAGTTAAAAATGTATTTTATAATGAACTTTCAGTAATATAGAACTTTTTAGTGTTTTACAAGTTAATTATATTCATTTGCGTATATATTGATTATAATAGTTATGAAATTTCCAATATATAACTTCCATATCATAACAAATTATTAATAGAATTGAATATAAAAAAAAATATTTTTATATATATTTTAAATAAAAGTTATTTATGATTAACAAAATGTATTTAAATATAAAATATTTAATGCTTATTATCTAATATAAAAATGAACATTAATAATAACAAGAAAATTAATAAAATAAAATAATACAAGAAAATAATAATAAAAATAAATACTTCTATATATCCGCCAGTAAATTAAATATTTTATTTATTTATAAAATAAGCAAGTAGTTATATATTTTTTTATACAAAAATTTCATTTTTCACTTAATACATTAATTATCAGTGATTAATTAATTTTTTGTATATTTAAATTGATTTATATTTTTTTTTATTCTATAATTAAATACGGACATATAATTTTTAAACATGTTTTGAAAATTTTCAAAAACTTTTATATTTTACTCGATAAACATTTTCAGATTCAATTTATCTTGATATAAAATAAGTGACAGATACTTTTTTAAGTTATAATCGAATCGATTTATTCTCTTGAACATTAATATAAACTAGATCATTTTATAACCTATAATTAATAACATAAAATAATTAAAATAATAATTCACTAAATACAAAATATAACACACACAAAAAACTATTACAAGAGTGGAAAGAATTTAATAGGAATGTTATATTTTTATTAGGCAGAATAAATAGAATAAATTTATTCTTTAACATGTAGATTACGGATTTGGATAAATTTTATTCAATAATAGTATAGTTTATTGTGGAAAATAAAAATTCGTACTTATTTAAAATATTTATTTGTATATGTTTATTAAATAGTATACAATACACATGCATATTTGTATACGAATATTTTGAACTCTTTTAATGTACTTATAAAGAAAACGGTGCAAGGGTTGTTCAAGCAATATGTTTTCACACGATAATAACATCGATATTTTTGGGCATGATATTTACCACACTGTTCTGATGTGTCCCATGTGAATTCGTCAAGCAATAGTATATCCAATGTATCCCACGAGAAAACGAGAGACAGTGATATAATGTGAGAATTTGACTTTCTGTTTTACGAATGTATGTGAACTTTGATGAAATTTTAGATATATTAATAAAAACTATTTGTTGAAATTGTATACATGATCAAATTGTTTTATTTATTATTCATTTTTCACAATCTTTAAACTTTTAACAAAAATATATCAAGCATTTATCTCATAAATAAATTGTACACTTTGCAAATGAATTTTTTTTATAATTTCTTTTAACTATATCAATAACGTTGACAACTACATGAAAAATTTATTTTTAATGCAAATTAGTTACGTATTTCTTATATAGAATATAAATTTATATATAGAATATATATTATAGAATATTTATATTTATATTCATATAGAATATGAATTATAATTTTAATTAATTACTCTATCAAATTTTTTACGTAAAGTGAATTCACGTTCTTGCCTTTTAACGGCAATTATCTCAAACTTCTTACTCTAGTTTCTTTAACACAAACTTTGAAAAGATACTTTTTACATACTAATATATATCGATAATTAATATTCTTAAATATAGTATTAATATAATTGTTAGTAAATTGTATAATATATATCATTAGACTGTAAAGAATGTATTTTGTTTTAAGTTGCGTATATTTTTAAGATGATCTTTTATGTATTCTCAACAATACAATAATTCTTAGAAAATAATTTTAAACAAATTTGTAGAATATGTATGTATATAGTACAACGAAAATCTATCTAATTTTCAATATATTTAAAAATTAAATGATTATTATTAATATTATATATTTATTATATGATAAATAATAGAAATATATTATTTCTTATTATACTTATATTTACTAAAATAAATTATTATAATATATGATTTATCAATATTGACAGTATCAATATATTGACATTCTTTTATTATTTAGTTTTATATAAAATTATTTTCAATTGGGTTTATGAAATAAAATAATTAATATTTATTAAATATGTGATAAATAGTTTTTAATATATTTTTTACAACTTCTAGTAATCTAAAATTTGTCAATTTTCTGCTATAACAGATATTATTATTTTAAGCACATTTATTAAATACTGTAAAAGAGTTAAGTATAAGAAAATGCAATATGGTTCTTGAATTTCATCATAAAAAGAGTATTAGCTTACTTTAATCCAATAGATATGCTTGAAATGTAATAATTATTATTACATCCATAGTCATATTCCAGGACTTTGTAATTCAGAAACTATAAAGAAAGAATTATTGTCATTAAATGAGCTTAGCGATTGATATTCTGTAAATTAGATAAAAATTCAATAGACATCTATGAAAGATAAGTATTTTGTATATGTTTAAATACCTCCATAGATACTTGGTTAAACGTTATAGAAATACTATGATAATAAAAAACGACTATTAGAGTAGTGCTTATTATTTTTCAACCACAACTCCGTAATTAGATTTTTCATCTAAAAAAATCCTTATACATCACTGTTTACAAAATATTCTGCTTCTCTCCAAATGATGAAGTCTGAATGAGTAATTAAAGCACGAGGTAAAAAGACTCTAGCATACTATAATTAATTCTTACAGTAATTACCATATAAAAAATGACAGCTACTATAAAAAACTATAAAATAGTGTAACGTGAAATAATTAACTTGATTTGATTTGTGCTACAGTTTAGTTTTGATGCATAACGAGGTACAAATAATTCCAAGGTCTTTGGTTAACTACCTGAATCTATATGATTGACTAGTCATTGTTAGCAAATATGACATGTTTTTTATATTTGGATCCAGAAGAGAATTTTTTATTTTTAGATTGTGTCTGTATCAATAACATTATCATTGGTATATATATTTACTCTAGTTGGAAAATAAATAAATGATCGTTTATAAAATTATAATTAGGATTCGATTTTAAATCGTGATGAGTATTTTATTTAGCTTAACACTTTCTCAGATATACATTATAACAATATTAATATCCTTTTTAAATATATTGCGTAAATTGATATATATTATATTTATAATTTTGTTTTGAAATAGTACGCGCAAAAGAAATATTACTTGTATTTTATTAAAAATATTCCAACTTCTGTAATAAATATAATACAATATTTATACATGTATGAATAAGGGGATATTTTTAATGTTTGTTTGAAAATGTTTAATAAAACAATCATTTACAGCCTATGTATTGAAAAATTAAAACATATTTTCTGATAATTGTATTATACGAGATCATTCATTTCGTGTGAAAATCAAAAGCTGACTAAATTAATTAACAATAATAATTCTGCGTTAAACTCGCAAAATATATCATAAGCTACTACTACTCGACAGTCAAAAAGAGTCACGAACGAATGACTATAGAACCTCTAAAGTCTTCTAAATGTCAGATTGCTTGATTTGCTGCAAACAAGCATATAACGAGAAGCCACTTGGTAGGGCATGAAACAGTGGGACAAACTGGTAATTGATTAAAGCAATCTTCTCCCCTTATATGTTAGGTTCGGGCCGATGGCAGCTACTCGCTTTAGTTCACTTGACCCCAAAGCTATCTCTTCGTCATTCTCGTTATTGCAGCCCCCTCTGGTACACATGAATACGCACTCATGAGTATAGGTGCACCTCTTCGAATGAACATGCTGATCGTAAGTCTTGATGGTCCATCGATGCTGCATTCAACAATGACATTGACGACATTTCTAGGGTAGTTCTCGGCCTTGGGGTTAAGCCGATGAAACTCTATGCAATTTTCTTAATGTACTCACTAAATGCTCCTGCGATAGTTTCAAATGCAATGAATGATGGATAGGGTATAGAGGTTGCCTCATTCGTATCTGTCTATCCCCTTCTGTTCTCATTCTCATTTTCTCTATATTTTTTACTGTTTTTATAATATTTATACTTGTAATTATAATTATAATACTGCATTTATTTCTATTCATATTTTCTATGTATATAATAGCTATTTGGATTCCTGCGTTTCTTGATAATTTGTGTTTTACAAATAATCTTTAAATTTCATATATGTACTTATAGAATACTCTTAAATTTTTATATACTAAGCCTTCAATAAATAGCCTTCAATAAAAACAGCTTTGATAAATTTGAAGCTAAATTTGAAAATAAATATTTACGATTATAGATCCTAAATTTTTTACAAGACAAATAATCAGAAATATTATTCGTATCAAAAATATATTTTTTATAATATATTAGAAAATATTTTACAGTTTTTATATACTGCTATTGAGTAAAAGGTTAATTAAATCTACAATTATTAACAACTTTTTATTATCCTTAACAAATAAGTATATATACATATCATTTTTTATATATTATAAATTATGCTTCTATCATGTATGAAAAATTTATTTTATTTCTCACAAAAAATAAAATAAATATAGTAGCAATTTAAATAAAATTTAATTGGTAATATCGAATAAGAATAGAGTTACAAGAATCTTTTAAATAATGATTTTTAAAAAAATTTAATTTTTTATAATAGATTACTTATGAATTAAAATCTATAACTCTTAATCGAAAAATTATATATTAAATAGTGCTTAACATTAAAATCGAATTTAATAATGTAAAATTAAATATTATTGTATTCAAGAAGCTGAATGATCTTAGTACCTAGATAATTTAGAAATTCCTTTATTATTGAATAATTACCAAATAAAATATTTATATCTATTTACTATGAGTTTCATTGTTTTAATGACTTCATTAAAAAAATTAAATTAGTAGCGTATACGATTAATGTGAATGTTTCGTTATAAAATAATAATTAAAAATGTTTTCCTTAAATTTATAATTAAATATATTATCTCATTTGTTTAAATAATTCTTTAAATACTTCATTAATAAATAAAAACATTTCGTGTTTATTATATAGGATTCAAATAATTAAATTAGTTTTATTATATGAGAATTAAATTTTGAATTAAAAAAATCTAATACTGAGGATTTGTATTTAAATATTAAGAGTAAATAATTCAATTTAAATTGTTAATTTTTTAAATGCATGATTAAATAAGAATTTAATTCTGGAATTCTTGATATTTTTTAAAATCACATATCAAGTTATGAATAAATAATTTATGAATAATTAATTAAAAAAATAATTTGTGAAAGATTGTATATAAGTACAATATAAAAGTTTCTAATTAAAAAAGTAATTTTTAATTATATAAAAACTTAATAGTGAAGTAAAGTGATGGCTCATTGAAGAAAATGCATGGCTTTTAATTTTATTAAAGGAAAAACTATAATTGTAATAATGTCGATAGAAACTGATAGCACCAAAAACAAAATGAAATGAAAGGAATCATTTTATTTAATTAATATTTTAATTATTTTATTTAATTATTTTATTACTACATTATATAAATGATTTTAGCTAAGCTTTCAAAGTTTTATTATGATGGAATCACCATCTACACTACACAGAGATGCGCACCAGCCTATGCAGTTAGTGTTGAAAGAACAGAAACGATAGCAACGACATTAAGCTTTAAACGTGCCTATGAATAAAACGGGTAATGGGGTAGTTAATTCCCCCATATGCGTGAAACGCACAATGTATGCACATGGATGGTGTTTTGCGTTTACATAATACGTCTACCCTGATTGTGATTGTGATTATGCATACATAAGCATAAACGCGGATAGACGTAAAAGTCACTCTATTTGGATTCATGTAGAATATCGAAAAAATATATGCACAGTTTTAGGTTAAATCGAAATTATTTATATTTTTTTATCCATTTTAAAATTAAACCATCAATGGTAGTACCTTTAGTCTTTATTTTGAAGCTTTACTATATATATAGAATTATAATTTGAAATTGTATATTTCAATTTTGCATTATGTATCGCTTATGTAATTTTCTAGAAGTGTGATATAATATCAAAGAATTATTTGATCGATAAGGCAATTCAATCTTAGACTATAAAAACAAATTATAAATTTAAACAAATTTTAATTCGTTTGCATCTAGTACTGATAGAATAATTTATTGTACAATACTTTTAGTGAAAAAGAGATTTTTTTTTGCTTAAATTACATCCTAAATATTTACACTTTTTCGTAAACAATATTGTGAGTACAATTCTTACATTCGTACTTGTACTAAATATAATAATTATTATGTATTATTTTATGATGAATATATGAAATAAATTAAATGAAAATTCTTAAAATAAATGTCACATTGATATATTGTTATTAATATATTGATATATTCTTATTAAACAGGAAAAGTTTAACTTTAAATTTAATCTTTTTTCAAAATTACAATTGACTGATATTTTTAGAAATTAATGTCTATTTTCTGAAATGCTTTAATCAATTCTTTGTTAATAATTGATAAGCTATAAATAATTACTATTTATTTTAAATATAAATTATTCTATAAACAGACGAATTCCGATTTTTCGAATATTATTTTTCAATAAAGATTAAATAATAATTGTATTGTAGTGTTTTCGAGTTTAAAGTAAAATTTATCATTACTATAACGAATAATAAAACAACAATAGATTTAATATATCAAAAATGTTGTATAAAGATCGTATATAATTAAATATTTATCAGTATAAATTAAATTATTAAAGTATTTTGTTAAAAAAAGAAAGATATTTTTTAATTATATTTAATATAATATATGATATAATTATATAATAATTACATATCAATAATAATGTATTATAATATATAATAATAATAATAATAATAATAATATAACGAATTATATTTTTCTTATATCCATTAAATTACATAGAAAATAAATGTCATGAAAATTAGTTACCAGTATTTCATTAGATATTAAAAATTAAATACTCGATTTTTGTACGTTTAAATAATAACAAAATTTTAATTTTAATTTACGAATAAAATATAATTCCCTTCATCGATTTTGTAAATAATAATTATAAATCAAATGCAAGTGAATATTATAAATAGAATATAAAACATATATTTTTTTAATTATTAATTAAAATAATTAAAATATTTTCAAAATGTTTTTTTCAAATGTGTTATTAAGTATTAACTTGAATTAAAGACTTCTTCATGATCTTTTTTATTAACTCTTGCAATCTGCGTATACATTAAGGTTACTTTTTTACTTTCTCTCCCGCTTTATACATACATATATTCTTGTTTTTTTTTATCATTTTATCAACATTGCACAGTAATCTTATAAATGTGGGTTTATGTATTACTCAACTCTGCGGACACATTGTTCACATTTTATACTTGTTTGAACAATTCCCTTTTGCGTTTTTCGAACCAGCGATCATCTCTCCTATGTATACGTGTTCTTATTCATCCAAAGCACGTGTTATATGCGATTTAACCAAATGGTCTGCAGGGGGAAATGCACATATATTCAAGCATCACTGCTCATAGTTTTATCGGTCGGAAGAACATTCTAATTTATTAATGCAGTTGCTTAAGCACATGGATATCAACGTGATACGTACTCTTATTTTCGATTTTTCTCGAATTTTCCGTATTTTTAAAATTTTATAATACATGTAATGCATGTATAACAAATTTTTATGATACTTTTTCCATAGTTTGACATATAAATTTTATGAAACATGAAACTGTCCGCAATTTTGTTCATTTATATTATTTGAAAACCATGTATTATGAGGAATTTAGATTATCACAATTAAAAAAAAATAAATAAATAAAAAGGGTTTTACATTCGATCTTAATTTTAATGAATGAAGAAACTTTATAAAATAGATAGATTGCAACACTTTTTATCTATGGCTAACAGATAAATGAATTTTTATTTAAAGTAAAAAAGCTTTGTTTAATAAGGCAAGAAGGTATAACTAATAAATATATAGTAAAACATATTTACAATTCAATATTTGAAAAAAGAAATATAATTTGTTATATAAACAATTAACGGAGCGCAGTGTCTTCAAGATTTAACAGTAATCTCAATGATGAAAAAAGAAATCAGCAGTGAATCTTTCAGAAGCACGGGCATCAGGATTCTCCAAATATCCCTCTATGAATTTAGTCACAAAAAATGTCGATGCTTCTACAGTATCCCCTGTACACTCGTTTGCCTGGCAATAAACACTACAGGGGTTCTTGACAATGAGTGGAACCTGTCATTGCGCAGGGGGTTTACGATCCAGCATTATGCAGCTTTTCAATGTGTCGAAGGGACTGAAATGTATGTATAGATAAGACATAGAAGAAGAGGGAAAGATATTTATAAATAAAGATATTAATTTGTAAAGATCTTAAAATAAAAGATACAAGTTTATACTTTTCTTATGTTTTTAGTAGTAATCCATTATTTTAATAACATTATTATGAATAAAATGTGAGTCTCAAAAATACAATTATTATTATACTTTTTATATATTTTTAACCAACAAAAAGATTTTTGTAAAATAAAAATAAAATATTAAACTGTAATTAAATTAGACAATGCGTATATATTAAGTGTATTAAATAAGACAAAGATAAATTGTACAAATCATTGACAAACATTTTTACAGTTTTTTTAATAGCATTCGTTGAACTTTTATAATAATAGTTGAACTTTATAGTCAAAATATATTTTTTAGTAAAATTGAATCAAATTTGCATTCTCTACTATTCTAAATCTTTTTCATTTATTTTTTAATATCATATAGACATTTTTCAGTAATATACAAGCTTAATTTATAAAAATTTTACTCGTGTAAATGGAAAATGAGCAAATATAATTTTATTTTCTATTTCACCGCACAATATGACAGTTGAGAAAAATCATAATTTTTATTGGTGTTATCAATAGCTTGTATTGATATTTAGAAAATATTATATATTTAGATTAAGAAATTTGAATTTAGTAACAATAATCATGTTTAAAAATTAATAAAATTATCTTAAATATTTTCATTTAAACTATTTTTAAATAACATGCATATTCTCATTCAATTTTTTCTGTCACACCAGTTGCTTATTACATTAAATTTCCATATTGTATTTTATAGAAAACTCAATCTGTCTTCAAATTACACCAAATTTTTTCATGTTTTTTACATTATTAGATTTATTAATTCAAATTTACAGGCAAATTTTAAAGTCAAATTTTAAAAGATTCCTAAAATATGAAAAAGGTCTAAATTTATAAAATACAATTAATTTCATATTCTCAACCTATGTATACTATATAACATATATTACTAATAATATTCAGATAAGTCTTTGTGACTAAATTGATCTCAAAGACTTCAAGACTCAAAGATACATTAAAATTTTTAATAAAAAATAGGAAATTAAAATAGTTACATCTCTTTTATATTATTACAGGAATATTATATTTGAAATATTATATCAATATAATTTTTATACAATGTATAAATAATTTTTATACAATATGTATACAATTAATATTATTATATTATTATAAACTTCTTCAATTAAACCAATATAATAACTACTTGGAAATAGAATTTTTTATATTAGTCATGCAGCAAAGAAGTTTACAAATTTTACACTATAATATCATAAAAATTAAAAAAGATATTGCATATTTTAGATTAATAATTGACAAAAATGATATCATGTTAATAATTTAGATCCCAATTTATAGTTTTGTTAGTCTACATGAAGGTTTTATAACAAGAAATAAAATATAGAACAATTACTTATGTAAGTTTAATAAGTAATTTATAGGATAGTTAAAATTGTTTAAGATTATTAAAATTGGAACAAAGGGTTGAGAAAATCTACGATAGTATTTTTATAATACATATAGAATAATATTAATTTAGCATAATATTAACTATAATACGATATTATTGAGCTATTTAAAAAATGAAATAAAAGAAAACTATATATAGTAAAGAAAAATATAAAACGAAACTAGAAAATAATAAAAAGGAATAAAAAAGTTGAAGAAATTGAAGGATTAATGAATACATCATCTTCTGTATTACATTAATCTGGACTCCAGTAAGTATATCTTTGTTCTACATTGAAAAGATAGTAAACAAAATAAAATCATATATAATAGTATAAATAATAAAAAATTAACAATATATAATAAATATTTATATAATATACAATATAACTATATAATATAATAAACATTAAATAAAGACTCAAAATATGAAGATGTACACGAAAAATAGAAAAAAAACAATAGAATATATGAAACCACCGCTATTAAATAAATTTAAAAAGTAGGGAGAGAGAGAGAGAGAAAGACAGACAGACAGAGAGAGAGAGACAGACAGACAGAGAGAGAAGTTACGAATATAATGATAATTATGAAAATAAAAAATTGTTGAATATTACAGAAAAAGAATAAAAATAGGTCTACAATATGATTGATAAAACATAAAATATAAGAAAATATAAAAAGAAAAGAATACAAAAAGGAAAGACGGAAGGCTCAATAAGAAAAAGATAACAAAAATAATAATCGGAAAGCTTAAGAAAATATGGTGAAACCTTTGGTTTTTTTTATTCATTTCACTCAACATTGGAAGGGCATCGACAGGGCGCTCATCGTCTGAACTTGCTTTTATCTCTATATCAATTAAATAAGGTATTAAATGCAAGTATTTAAGATCAAGATAAATTATTTACCACCTAGTGTACGTCTGTGGAATAAGGATGTATGACTTTGTAGAAAAAAGTCGACGAATACATTCTGCTATTATACGTCAGATAAAAAACTTTGATTTTTGAAAATTAATAAACTACTAGCATACTAATAAATTAAATCAAAGGTCAAAACGCGCACAAAAAATTGAATAAGGTAGAAAACATAATTTAAAATACAAAATTCTTAAATACAAAATTTATGAAATAAACGTGTTTTCTGTCGATTATTAAAAATAAAAATCATTTTTCTACGTTTAATATTATTAAATATGTTTTTATTAAATAGGTGCATGTAATATTTGTTTCATAATATTTAATATTTCTGATAACGTATAATGAATATAATGTATAAATTATTGTAATAAAATATCGCGAGAAACATAATTTACGTAGAAATATTAAGATATACAAAATAGAAAAAAATGGTAAAAATTTTCATTTTTCAAAAAAATTAGAAAAATTATAAATACATTTAAATTTTCTAAGTACTCGAATATTTACACTGAAAATTTATGTTAATGGTTAAATTGGTATGTTTACAATATAAAAATTCTTACAATGCATATTATTATACAGTACACAGCTTTTCCTAAATGTAAAATATTCTACATTTAGAAAGAAGACTTACAATTTCATACAATATATATTTATATAAATTTTTAAACAAGAAAATGATTATTGTTGTAAATTCATTTTATAACGTATATTGATATATTATATTAAAACATAATTAAGAAGAAAATATTATTAATCCAAATATTGTTCAAAAACTAATTAAAATTTCTTACTTTTTTAGAATTTTTATTTCATTTTAAAGGTTATATCTTAATAATATTAACAATTTTTTAGTAATTAGTATATGAAAAATAATAATTGAAGACAAAAATGTACGTTACAATAAAAAGAATTACATTTTTTGAGAATTTTTTATTTTAATATAAAGATTTTTTATAAATAATGTAAAAAATAGTACCATTCATTTTTTAAAGTATAGGTTTATAATGGTATTCATATTAAATTAAAAGTAATGTTACTTTTATGAGACCTATGGCTTTGTATTCAACCGTAAATATAACTAAAACTATATCATGAAATATTTTTTTTTAACTTTTGATAATGTATTTTAGAGTACCTTAAAGTAATTGTATTTAAAATGTCAAAAAATCTGAAAGTCTATGCTACTCGTAAATATATTATATATAATATTTAATTTATTTCCAATAAAAACATTAGTGTCCAAAATTTATTTTGTATCGTAACTTTTTCATTTACGATAAGCAATGAAGTAGGCAAAAGTAGAAAAAAATTTTGAGAGTGTAAATTTTCTCTCCACAAAAGTCAGTTTTTCCATTTCATGAGAATTTTCACCCTTCCTAAGAAAACCATCCCTAAAAGTCGTTGAGGAGCGTTCTCGGTACTCGTTCACGCCCCAAGTTGGTGTGGGCGGTCCTCAAGTAGCCAATACGCGCTTTAGTAAGGGTGCATTGTTCAGCCAATAGGCATTCGATATCTCCCGCCCTTATCATCGTCAATATTGAAGTTGCGCCACCACGTGCCACGAAAAACTCAACAGTGCAGTCGTGAGAGCGTTTCCTCTGTGAACTGCTCTTCTCAAATTTGTGGATATAGGATGCAACGAAAATAGTGCAAGAGATACAATAAACGGAATGTAGTCCGAGCTCGAACTGTATCCAAATTCAAGATGATCGGCTGTGAATTTAATTTCCATTCCCGGCCAGAAATATTAACGCCACCACAAAGTAGCCCGGAATCATTCGTCCCAGCTTCTGTTCAAAAGGCCATGCACACACTAGAGCATTCAGCAATGGAACTAGGCCTTTCAGCCAATGTCCCGAATATTATTTACTGTAAGTGTGGTTATCAACGTTGACAAATTGTGGGTTACAACAAGTCTTTACGAATTCGTCTTCATGAATTACAAAATCGGTTCGAGCCTTATTACATCAAGAATTAAACTACATCTATAGTATCACTAATCTTTCTCAAAATTTTTTCAATTATTTCTGGATATTATACTTTATTTCTAAATTATTATTATTTTATGTTACCTTTAAAGATAATTTTAGTTTTTGTGTCAAAATACTTTACATAAGTATTAAAAAGATAGTTCTATTAATAAGATATCTCATAATAATTGATCTGATTCAAAATTTTATATTTAATTATGAAAAGATCAATTACTAATGTCATTTAATTATTTATTATAATTAGAAACATCATATCAAAGTGTATCATTACTTTATAATCAGACACGGTTATTATTAATTCACTTTTTATTAAAACTTCTATAAATATAAGTTTTTATTGAAATTCAATATATTTAATTATATGAATCTATTTCTACTATATATAATTCTTACATTTTACATGAATTTATTATTCTTAAGATAATACATTTTAATTATTTCTAAAATTTATATAAAATATTCATTCACGTTATGATTTATTTTACCTTACATATAAAATGATTTATTATTGCGTTTGAATGCAATATAAAAAATTTATTTTAAATTAAAGGTTAAATTGATATAATAGTAATTTCATTAAAAAACTACAAATGCTATTCATTCATTCTTTTAAAACAATAAAAACACTTATATATATATATATATATATACAATTTGGTTGGTTTTTTAATAGTTATTCTAACCTTGTCAAATATAACTTTATAATATATCATACAGTATAGATTAAAGAATTAAATATGTAAATTATTAAATGAAAATTAAAACAATAAATTATTAAATTGGTAAAAATTATAATTAATTTATAATTAATTTAAATAAAGTCAAAATTGTTTAATTTTAAAAAAAATTTATTTCATTTCTAATGGTAATTGTTATAATGATAATAATTTATATAAATATTTTTGTAATTTTTATATTCTTATAACAATCTCATAATTACTTTATATATCCATTATTGATTATAAATTAAAATTTATATTTAATAATTTAATTAATTTTACTTAATTATAAATTATACTTTATTTTATATAATTCGGATTATTACATGATAATAGTATTGAGGGAATATTTTAAATATGCAGAAAATAACTACTTTTTATAACTATATTGTATGAAAAAAATTTGTACTCTAATTAAATAAATTTGATACTTTATTATTTATTTATAAATTTATTTAATTTAAACAAAAAGTTTAAATGTTGATTATTTATAATAAGCATATTATCCAATAATTATAAATAAAAAATTAAAATAATCAATTGTTACACACAAGTAGATTCTAAGAATCATAAGTGAAATTTTGATTAAAATTACGAATATAAACAAAATTCTATGATACATTTGACATTAAATTTTGAAATAATGCAAAGTAATACGAAATTTGCATTTACAAATATTATATGAGTTTACAAAAGAAATTCCTATAAAATAATGAAGTTTATTCAATTTTACAATATTTAATGAAAAACGGCACTATATATATCGTATACTTTGAACTTTCATTATTAAATTATTATTATTTATTTATATTATATTATTATTAAAATACTGTAATTAATTAATAGTATTATCAAAGAATATTATCAAATAATTAATGATATTATACCCATTACACCCATTATAATTTTGAATTTTTTTCATCATTAAAAAGTTTTACATTATTTAGAATATCTTTAACAGTAATTTTATAAATCACTAATTAATTTATATTATAATATACTGTCATTTGAAATCTCTTGCTTAAAAGTAAAACCAATGTATTAATTAATATGAATTATAAATAATACTATATTTAATAAAAATATATATATTAGTGAATTTAAGAAGACACAAACCAATTTTTATGTTAATCAGTATTATTCTTTTTATTACAGCTTCGATACCTAAATGCGGAGGATGTCAAAAGGCAATTCTTGATAGATATGTTCTTCGAGTAATGGATAGGTGCTGGCATGCCGGTTGTCTTACTTGCCGGGATTGCGGTGTTAGACTATCAGACAAATGTTATGCTCGGAATGGCCATGTATTCTGTAAAGACGACTTTTTCAAGTAAGGATCAATTTCGCTATCTCAAAAAACTTTCATTTCTTTAACACAGTTTTCTATTGTAATGGAAAAATATTAAAAATATTTTTACAAAATAAAATAAAATTTAGAATAATTTAATAACTTAAATGGTATTCTTTGTAATGAAGTTTACATCTTATCAGCATAATATTTATCAATATATTATTGATTTATAACAAAAATTACCATTTTATTCTAGTATTACTGCTTGAAACTTATATAATAAGCTTGTATCAAATAAACAATTAAAAGTGATCCGATTTTTATAGTATGTTAATCCAAAATAAGTATAGATCGTGTATTCAAAATTAAACCATATTGTTTTTAATTTTATAAAATTATTATTGGAACTGATTCTTAATTAAAAAAGGTTTTAAATGTATACGTTTTCAAAAAATGAATAAATTATTTATTAGAAAAAAATTATAAAATCTGCACCATAATTCAGAATAAAAAGATCACTTTAAACAAATATTGTCTGCACAATTGAAATTATGCAAGTTATTATTTTACCTATAACTACTAATATCGTAGTATCGTAATATGGTAAATAATAAAATTATAATATAAAACAATGACAATTTTTAATGTTAAAAAAGATACAAGAAAAATTAGTATCTCTTCCTTCTAACTTATAATGAATACAACATAAACATCGGTGGAATTACAATGATGTTTTAAATTAATAATTAATAAGACTGAAAAGCGGATTTAAAACATAAAGATGTAAGGTGAATCTTTAGGTATTTACGAAAATTATATACTGCGATGTCAGTGCACGAGTGAATAAAATATGAATATTTTGTTTGCTGTTGGTGTGGCAGGCGTTTCGGCACAAAGTGTGCTGGCTGCGGCCAGGGTTTGGCGCCTTCACAGGTCGTGCGTCGGGCGCAGGATTTGGTCTACCATCTCACATGCTTCTTGTGCACTATGTGCTCAAGGCAACTTGATACCGGGGACGAATTCTATCTCATGGAAGATGGCAAACTCGTCTGCAAACCCGATTATGAGCAAGCTAAAGCTAAAGGTAAATTACTATTTACAAATCACTGATTTAGTCTTCATTATTATTATTTATATTGTAATATTATAAATAAAAGGAAGTGTTAATATTAAGTGTAAGTTATAATTAAACAAAATCAAATGCTCTTAAATTTAAAGTTTTTTATAATCTGTTTGGGTTTATACAATTTTTGTTAAATAGTTTAATATATATTAATCTTTATCGATTTATAAACAACGTTCCTTTAATGTTTTGTTCAATTTTATATTATAAATAATTTTTATATAGAACTTGCAGATGGTGGAAGTATTGATGGTGACCAACCAAATAAGAGACCGAGAACAACAATTACAGCAAAACAATTGGAAACATTAAAATTAGCATACAATAATAGCCCAAAACCGGCGAGGCATGTTCGAGAGCAACTTTCACAAGATACGGGCTTGGACATGCGCGTTGTTCAAGTTTGGTTTCAGAATAGGTAAATTCTAAAAAAAAATTTTTAAATTATTTCAATGTTAAGTATTTAAAGTAAAAAGCTTCAAATTTTAATTTAAAATTAAATATCGTATTGATAGTATTCCATTATTGTAACTATTGAATCACTTATTGAATCGACATTATTTATTATACAATATTAAATTATACATTAATATGTACAAAAATAGCTATTTTTTCAAGGCCAGTAGATATTAATTTAAAAAATCATAATATTATAAAATTATAATATTTAAAAAAAATTAATGTGAAAAACAAAAATAAATTCATACACAATAAATCATTGTTATTATAGAAGAGCAAAAGAGAAAAGATTGAAAAAAGATGCTGGTAGAACACGATGGTCCCAATATTTTCGCAGTATAAAAGGTAATGCAGGTGGTCATTCTCCAAGGCATGAAAAATTACTTGATAAAGATGAGTTAAAGGTTGATTTGGATTCTTCATTTGGTCATAATGGTAAGCTATTTTAATTGATTGTATCGATTATATTTATTATAACCGATGGTTTTCATGTTTACTCTTTTTTTTTGTATTCATAAATATTGCTTATTTAGTTAAAAATAAACAACAAAGTAAAGAAAATAGCGTTATTGAGGTTCAAAAAACAACTCAATGTTTTAACTGTATTCTAGATTGCATACAAATATTAGTAAAAGCAATGAATTATAATTTGCTTAAAATCTCTAAAATAACGAATTTTTTATTAACCGAGGGAGAAAGCTGTGAAGGGAAAGCAGACAAAATTTGAAGGCAGTATTCTTCAAATATTCAAGAGATCGCTCAGCTAACTGCTCTAGGGTTGTGCCTGAGATTTCAAAAAGATTGTGTGTACATGGTTATAGTATACAGTATTTCTATTCTATTTTTTATTATAAATATATCACATTTTTTACTTTATTACAGGAATAAGCTTTAAAAGATATAATAACAATTGTAATTTATACAATGATATACGAGAGAATTTAATTAATAAAAGTTGTTTTTAATTTATGTTACGTTAAATAAAATTAACTAAAGACATTTATAAATAAAAAAATTGTTCTAATAAGATAGGTAAAATAGAAATATTTCGTAAATTATAAAAATTATATAAAAAAGAATTTGTATTTTGTGATCTTACAAATCGAATAATACAATTAATAAACAAGAACTTTTAACTTTTAACAGTGATAGTTTATTAACAAATATTCAATAATTAGTTGGATAAATGAAAATCAAATTACGCGAATGAAATTGTACATACTTTTGTATACAGTAATTAGTTTAGTTCGTTCCATGTTATGATAGCCGGTATGCTTTATCGTACGTATATTTTGTTGAAGGCAAATTGAATAGCTTTTCAATTATTTGTGTACTATCTGTATTCAAAGAGACAATGTTGTTTTTTGAAATAGCGATGTTGTTTTTTGGAAACGATGTAAAAACTTAGATTTGAAATTATTTATTAGTATACTGATGTTACGTAATTCGATGAATGCTAAATTATATTTTGATGAATTTGGAAATAAAATTTAGAAAAACTGATAATATATCATTTTATTTTAAATAAGTAGATTATATACATTACATTCAGTAATTAAATGAATTTATATTACTTTTTCGATTATAAAATAGAATTTAAACTTTACAATTACTTAATACTCGCTAAACAGAATAACAGATTTTTATATACAGATAAAAACAGATTTCGAAATAAAAAATATAAATTTATATTTATTCAGCGTAAAATAAGAGGTCATTTTTACCTTCTTATATTATCAAAATATTGGCATATTCACACTTAAAATAAATATATCTGATTTTAATCATTTTCCATTAAAATACCTCACTTTCAATGTATATGTATTAAAAATTTAAACTGTATGATAGTTTTGCTGTATCCTCAGAAATATTTTATATCGCGTAAATTTTATTGGATCAATTTAATCAGTATCTACTGTTAATAATATTATATAATTTAAATTATTAAAGTTTTGAAACTGACTACTACCTATTTACTGGAATTCCTCAACATTATAAATATATATAACTTATTTTCGTTATTAAATTGATGGGGAGTAATATTGCGTTAAAATATGATGTTTAAAAACAGTTATAAATAATAGATATTTATATTTTTTTAAAAAGATTATTTTAAGCTCGAGAATCGGTATATATATATATATATATATTATTCGAGTGAAATAAAACTTTTTATTAAAAAATTATATTAAATCTAGATTCTAAAAATTTGTATATTTACATTTAACATATTATCCATCTTTCCACAAGTTTGTGACATCTCAAATAAATATTATTAAATCGATTTCTCTAAAAACCCAATAACTATAAAAATAGATGGCATTAATTTTAATTTGGTTTTTAAAAAAATGGTAATGTTTTTACAGAAATTTGTCGATTAATTATTTCATCTATTACAAAAAACGTCTTAAAGTAAAATATTTGTTTATAAATAATATAATGTTTATGTTTCATTTAATATAACTCTAATCATTTAATCATTTTAATTTGTATAAAGCATTTTTCAAAAAGATCTAAATAATATTTGAATTCGTGTGCATTTAAAAAATAATCACCTGTGTACAAACACCGAAACTATTGTTTGAGGTTCTAATACAAGGTTTAAGATAATGTTAATATTTTCGTATAGATTTAAGCAATGACAGTTATGGAACAGTTGTAAATATGGGCCTTGATGGCGAAGGATCAAGTCCAAGTGGTGGAGGCGGTGGGGGTATTGGTCCACCGCGCACTTATCTCGGTGCGACTACACCTCCATATTTATCCACGTCCAGATCGCCATCTTTGCCACCTCAGTTTCCTTATACTCCGGATGCCGGTCTGTCTGTTTATACGACACTCGGTAAGTAAGCCTTAGAGTTTATATATAAATCGTTATATATTTCTTTTATGATAAATTGAATTATAGTCATGCATTTGTGATTGACATACAATTTTAATTTGTCATTACGTATTGATCTTAAATCAAAATGCTCAGAAATCAATTAATTACTATACATAATAATAATTATTAGTTATAATAATTATTAATTCCAATTAGATGAAACGATGGTTAATAATTATAATTAATTTTAAGTATATATCTTAGTATGTAATTAAATTAATAAAGTAAAGCAAAATGATTCTATAGTATAACTACTGTGAAAATTAATGTTTCAATCATTCATTAAAATGTTAAAAAATAATTGTTTTAATAAAAACTTTACTTGTGACTGTTTTGTTAAAGAAAAATTCATTTATTCCCATGAGTTCCTGTTTAACATAAGTTAGTTCAATCAAAATTGTGTGCTTGAAAGATAATTAAAAAATGCAATAGAAAATTAATGTAGTTAAGTTTAGATTTTGACAAAGTTCCAAAATTTATTTAATAAAATTCAATATTCAAACTTATAATCATATATAAAAATAATTATATATACATCTACAGGTAATCTTATATTTAAATGAATAGGCAATTAATGATAACATAAAATTTGTAAAAATTAAATAATTGTAATAACGTCTCAGAGTATTTTTAATTTTTAATAATACATATTCAAATCTGTATTATTGTTCTATATATTTTTTTATTAGAAAAATGTTGTAACAGAAAAACTTCATAACGTATTCAAATTGAAAATTTTATTAAACTGGGTATAGAAGATCTTTAACAATTGAACACAGTAAAAATGCAATGGTAATACTGAATAACATTCAAAGAAAATTAAAAATAATGAATCAATACCACTATTTATTATAGGGTTTGTTACTACGTTAGAGTGCTTAAATTAAGACTAATGTTAATGCAGTATATATATTTATTGTAATATAATTTATATATTTAACTAGTAAAAATGTTTTTTATAAGATTTTGTTTCAATAATTTAGGCATCACATACAATCCATGTTCGTTGATGTGATTTTTTACCTGAATTGTACTTGCAATAAAAAATAAAATATTTGATCCTACTTTGTACGAGATTTTTTGAAACAATAAAATTACTTTTATTTGTAAAACAAATTAAAATTATTTTCTGTACTATTTTAAAATTTTATTTATTATATTTTGTTTATGATATGAACTATCTTTAAATACATAGTTTTTTGCAATTTACCAAGTAAATAGTGTTTAGCTGATCCCTTAGCTTCTAAATCTAATAAAAATATTAAAATAGACGAAACACCATAAATTATCAATAATTCTATTTAAAAATAATAGTTAAAATTTAAAGTAAATGGATGAATAATTATTGCCCGTTGTTTGTAGCCAGTAAAAAAGTAGTTTGAGAAAAACGCATTTAAATTTTCAGAAATGCTCAGAGTATATACCAGAGTGCCTCTATTCAATAAAAAATACAAGGTAAAAAATTTTCCGTCACGATAATCGATATTGTAGAACATATTAAAGAACTTTGCGATTCTTCAACCAAAAAACTCGATTTGTTAAAGTTCTTAAACTGGTATCATTTTTTAAATAAAGCAAACGTAGAAAAATGTCTAAGTATAGTTTGAACTGAAAACTAATAAAATAATATGACTTTACTTTGATAGGTGGTCCCGCCGGAATAGTGGCAGGAACAACTTCGGATTTAAGTAATGAGTCAAGCGGGGTTGGAGGTCCAGGCATTGGAGGTGCTGTTGGTTATCCTGATTTTCCACCTTCACCAGACTCGTGGTTAGGCGAACCGTCCATGCACCCGCATTCGCACCATTCCCACCTTTCGCACTACACCACATAGCCCAGCAAAACCATAATATTTCAGCAAACACACCACGAAATCTTGCCTTGGCTTTGACGATTGTGTAAATGTTTGGAAGATCAAAACTGTTATATCTATTCTCTAAACCTGTTCTAAATTCCTGGGCCCAAACCTCTATATTAACAATGATCTTTCTCTCAAGAAGAGATTTATAATAAAACAAAATATATATGCCACTATCATTTATTCGTTATGTAATTTTATTTTATAACAAATTAATACATCAACTACATTATAAAGTTGTAAACATTTACTGATTAAAAATATAGTACTTCTTGTTTGAAGTAAATTATTAATCTATTTCATCTATATATTTTCCTATTGGATTAAAACAAGATTTTATAAATCTGTAATTGGTTGAAATTATAGTGATTTTATATGTAATTATAATTTTTCATTAAAAATAAATTACAAATGAATTTACCTTTCCAACATTTAATCATTTATTGATAATTAGTAAATAAAATTCTTTAATTGCACAGTTTCAACATTACACAAGTTTCGAATAGTACTTTCGTCTCATATAAGTATGTACATTCAATTTTATGGCTGTGGTGCTTCCTTGTACAAAATATTTATATGATTAGAATATGTATCCCCATAAACGTATAAGCAATAAAATTACTTGTTGCTTAAACTAGAAATCATTCTTTTTCTAATGTATATGAGATTAGATTATACAATATGTAATTTAATTACTTGTATATATTGCGATGATATATTAGAATGAATTACATATGAAAATATTTAATTGACTATTTGTAAGTGAAAGTTATATATACATTTGAAAAAATAATAAAAAACAAGATTCCATTGAAAAATACTATTTTGACTGTCATACCTAAGAGTGCCCACTTACAATAAATAAAAAAATTAATTTAATCAAATATATTTTCGAATTTCGGAAATAAGTATCTTACTTAGACTACATATTCCTCATTTTTCATTGTCAATATGTACAATTTTTAAAAATACATATTTCGAGTAAATTTTATGCATTGATATAAACAAATCATATGTCAACAAATGATATGAATGCTACAGTAAAAATTAATTTTTTTCCTATAATAGTTGAAATAAAGAAGCACGAATATACAAAAATCAGCAAGTCAAGTAGTCAAATAATTTGATACCATCCTATATATTGACTTTGCTACTATATTACATCTATTAAATAATTAAATATATGAGTTGTGAATTAACTTTCTTTTTTAACAATTAAGGATACACACAAACTGTTTATCGATAATATGCATTATCATTAGCTATTAATATTATGAACAATATAAAATTATAATTATATATATATACTGTTTAGATGAACTATTATTAGATATACTTCTATTTATATAGATAATTCCTGTCAGATTACAATTTTTCAAATCATAGTATTTTACAATTTTTACATATTTATTTATAAATTTACTTATATTTCTTTACGAACTATATATTTATAAATAAATTTGATTTAGATACATAAATTTCAATTCAATTAACTGCTTTATCATTATAAATTAAATATATTTAAACTGTTAATTTTTTTTATCATTATCGTACAGTAATTAATAACATACTATGTCAATTATATTAGAAATTTTAAATATCGTTTTTAAATACTTCAACATATTTAAGTTACTACATGACTACGAAAGTTAAAAATTATATAGATATAACGTATCTAAATATTAAATAATATAAAATATCTAAAATTTAAAAAAAAATGCAATAAAAGTATATTCTTAATGATTTTATATTTAATAACAAGTTATGTTAAAATAGGAAATATACGTTATAATTATCAAAAAAAGAAGATATTTTTCTGTTTTAAATACATTCTGTTGAATGCATTGTCAATTAATCAACTAATTATGATAAAATTTTATTTTAATTATATTATTTATAAATTACTTTTATTTTTTAATACTATTTAGATTAGATATAGTATGAAAAACTTCAAACTATATTGAAATATTAAAAATACAAAAAACAATAATTGCATTGTAATGTATGTTACATGAAAAATGTAATATGCATACAAATTAAACTAAAATTATTAAAGAAAAAATATATATATTCAAAAGATATTTAGAGATTTGAGTACTTTGGTCAAACAATCGAAATGTTTATTGCAATAGATATAAAAATAAGTGTGTAAATAAATTGCTTTATTCGTGTCCTTATCGATATATTGGTATTTTAAATTCGCCCTATTTAATATTTATAACGTTAAACATTATATATTTTATAACTTTATAACTTTATAACTTTTACCATATATTTAAAAGGTAAATTATCTATTTTCCAAACTTTTTAAGTATACTTTTTATAATCATAATACTAAATTATATAATACTTTTCAAATTTGGTTATTTAAAGCAATATAATAATTCTATGACTATACTGTGTATCCTTATTATCAAACTTTACCGAAATTGATCCTTTTCTAAAATAATTTACATTATTTTAATTTAAAACGAACTTTGTTTCTATAAATTTTACATACAAAATACAAAAATTACGCCAAATTATAAATATTCCGCACCCAATAAAAACTGTTATATAAATATATAAAATTTCAAAATACATAATAAAATTTTCTATAAAATATTTTTGTATATTTATGTATATATGGAATATTTCCTTAAAAAATAAAGAGAAAATTAAAAATATAGTATAAAAGTGAACAACAATTTATTACTTATTTATGTACAAATGTATTTTTATGAATTGTTTATTGTATACAAAATTATATATAAATTGGGAATACATTTATATAAAGTCATTTAAGGAGCAACCACATATAAGATAAATAAATTAATATATGTAAAAAAGCATATTGGCAAAATGTAAAAAGAAGGAATAACTCAAAATTTATATCATAGTATAATTGTAATTTCTTATATTATGATATCTATACTCACATAATTTTTCAAGTTTTTCTATTTATATTATTTTATAATTATTTATTCTGTTTTTTACTTAACATAAAAAAATTTCGTTATTTTATAAAAATAAAACTATATATTATCAAATTGAATTATAATGAAATTGTATACGAAATTTATTCACTTTACAATTATATAAAAAAATATTCAATTTATACCATAAATTGAAAAAAGACACATTAAAATAATGAGATTTATAACAAGTACAATAAGTAATTAAAAATGAACGATAATACTAAAACAAATATTTTAAACAGAAACTTCATTTATCGTACATGCAGAACAAGTATAGACTAAGATCTTTTTCGTATTTTAAATATCATTTTTTGCGATACATATCCTCATAATTCCTTGTTTTTTTAAGAATACTTTTTGTGATCATAAGTTGTTTTGTGATTGCTTTCTCAACATTTTTTTTGTTTTTATTTGACGCAGACAAATGTTGAAATGTATCTTCGAGTGCCCTTCTTGTTTTTATTAATCTTTTTTTTAATACAACGTTTTCTTGTTTTAACGTTTGAACTTCAAGATCTACAAGAGAAAATCATTTTTTGAAAATATTTTTTCAATCAAATTAATTTATTAAAAATTCATATTATAAAATGATAAATGATATAATTGTATACTTATAAATTATATAGATTTCTATGTAATTATATAGGTTATTTTATAATAAATAATGACTTAATTTAAGAAATAATTTAGTTTGAAAAATAAAGTAACAATTCAAAAGATGTACATGAACATTTTTAAAAATTGTTAAAAAATTATAAAAAAGTACTGCAATCATACTACCATAAACTACTGAATTATTTATAAATACAAATTAAACAAATGTGTTAAATATAATATCTATATATTATATCTATATCAATTTTAAATAATAAAATTAATTTTAATTTATAATAGAATATAAGTTCAACTTTAAGTAAAAATAAAATAATTATAAGATTAGCTTGTAACAAATAAACTAATTTTTTGAAAGTTAATATTTTTGCATAATTCACCTTCTATATTTAGTAAGTTACTACCATCAATGCTTTGAAATTTCTCAATGTTATAATTTTCATCATCGCTGAGCAAATTGGTCATAGATTCGGTAATTTTTAAAGTATCTTTAAACGGTCTTATCGATGTTACTATTGCGTCACTCTCAATACCTAAATCTGGAGAGCAGCTTGATTTATTCAAGTCACTGAATGTTGTATAAGGTACTGGTAACCAATAATGAGATTTCTTTACAATAAATAAAGTACATATTAAAGTAGACAATTAAAAAAAGGATAAAATACTTATATGTAATAATTTATTTTATACACCTTATGAGTATTATATTCATGAATATCTTCACATATTTGTTTCGTTGAAATATTAAATGGAAAAGATGAAATACCACTTGAACTTGGTGTAGAATCACTAGTTTCACAGACAATTACATTTCTTTGAATTTTTTTGTTAATTATTTCAAGTTCTTGTATTTTAGCTTTATACAATTCATTGATTTGGTTTAAATCTGATACCTTAATAAATTTTTAATTATCTTTAATATATCCAACACATATTACTTTCTTTATATTTAAATTGTTAAAATCATACATACTTCCTTGTAAAATTTATTTCTAAGTGTTTGAATTCTTATATCATAGCCATTTTCTGATTTTCTTATATCTTGTTCTAATCTAAGCTTTTCGTTGGTTAGTTTTGTATTTTCAACTAATATTTGACTATGATTTAAAGTAAGATGATCCAATTCTTTTGTAAGTCTTAAAATAATTGTTTTCGTTTCTTTATTTTCTTCATCTAGTTTCATTATTTTAGCTCTCAACTATTTATAAAATATATATGTAATTTTAAAATAAATAAAAAATTATATTTACAGTTACATACCACTTCATTTTCACTATTTATGGTATTATTTGCTTTTCTATCAGTATTATTTTTATATTGAAAAAGTTCAACTTTTTGATTGGAGTTTACTATAGATATATTTTCTACGTCCAAATGTTTATTTCCTAATTGTATTTTATGACTATTTTGTTTACCCTCTTTTTTAAAACTAGGGCATTTAAGAATTTCTTTAGCAATGGTGTTTTGCAATTTCTCGCAATAACCACATGCGTTTTTAATTTCAGTAAGCAACATCGATAATTTAGTTTTCTTCACCTGTGAAATCAATATATAAATTAACTAATCTAATTAAATTTATAATTTAAATGAAATAAGGCATACATCATCGAATATATTTTTTATCATTCCGTTTCTTAAGACATTTAATTCAGAGTATAAAAAGTTGTTTTTTTCATTAACATCACTCTGATAAATTCCATGACATGTGTAGTAATTTATAGAGTTTCCAGAGTCACTGAAAGTTTCTAAGAACTTGCAAGAAATTGGTTTATCTATAAATTTCTTCTCGATATTCAATAGATCCATTTTCGCTAATAATACCATTTTATCTGATTTAGAAAAAGTCTCTGAATTTGATGTAGTTAAAAATTGAGGTCGATATTCTATAAAATTATCAGATTCGCCCATTCTATCTGTTCGAACAATTCTATCAACCTTGTCAAAGTTTGCACCATTATTCGATTCATTAAATATTATTCCTTCAAAAGTATTCATGAAATTGTCTGAAAAAGTCTTGGAATTTATAAGCACATCGAATACAATCTTTTGTCTACTATTTACAATATCAATTGTTTGGTCGGTACTCTTCAACATATCATTCATAAATTTAACAAGTTTTTTTAATTGAGATTTTAAAACATAATAGTGTTTATTCCCATTACCTATAGAATTGCAAATTTCATTATCTATTTTATTAATAGGTTTTGAAATAAACTTCAACCATTTCAAATAATCGACTTCTTTTTCTAATTCATTTTTTTGGATAACAAGTTTATGTATATAATTAGTTATTGTTAAAACATTCTTAGATTTATCAGAATTAATATAATTAAGTTGTATAATATCATTCATTAATGAAACTTGAATACCGATATTATTTAATTCTTTTATGAGAGCATTTAATTGATATATAGCACTATATTCAGTAATATCTGACTTATTCATAATTTTTCCTAGATATCGAAATGATGTTATATGGTTATGTAATTTAGCAATCTCCTTATTTTTACTCCATAATTCAGTATTTACTAGTTGTTGTAAATTTTGCGTTTTTATTAGCAATTCTTTAGTTAAATGATCAATCTGATTTTTTCTTTCTTCAAGTTCCAAATTTTTTTCAATTAATTCTTTTCGAAGATCATCTATATTAATTAAATCTTTTGATTTTTCATTTATTCGATTACAGATTTCTTTTAATTTGTACAACTCTTCATTCTGGGTTTGTAATTGATCTTTTATAAAATTCTTTTCATACTGAAGACTTTCAATTTTTAGATCTTTATCTTGTAATCTATCAAGTAATTCCTGAAATTTAATCAATATTTGTTAGAATTAATATAGCTGTACTAATTCTAATAATATTTTAAATAGTTTTAAAGCTTATTAATTTACATTATCTATTTATATTTTAATATAAGTGTATATTCCTTAATACATCATTTTAATTAAAATTTTTCAAATTTTAGTTACTTTAGAATTTTAAATAGAAATTGTAAAATTACTTAATATGCATATCTTAGGTGATCGAACTAACAAAAATTATTTAATATTAAATAATAATAAATCATTTTTTAAATTTCAAATGAAACCAAAAGAATAGTTATATGACAACTTTTAGAAAACTATTCTAATTTTTTCTTACTATTTTGCCATTATTTTAAAACAAAAAATTTTTTTCTATCATAAATATTAATTATTCTTAACTTTAATGTTCTATACTTTTAATTTTAGTTCTTTATTCTTACGTCAGTTTCAATTTGTATCCTTTTTTCTAATATATTTTTCCCTGCTTTCATTGCTGCAATTTGGTTTTGGAGATCATTGATTTTGCTTTCCATTTCCTCAAATCGTTGCTGCACACACAAATTGTTGTCCAAGCATCAGTAAAACACAAACACATAATTTGTTATAAAGTATTTTATTCAAAAGCAGTGATAATTTACAAGTGTATAATTTTTAAATCTAAAAGTTATCACAATAAAGCGACGATAAAAACATCTAAAATACAAAAGCATACAGAAAAACTTAAACATATCAAGTATGGCTGAAATTAAAATCAAAACATATAATGCTTGAAGTTGTAAAGATTTAACAATTTTATTAAGTTTTCGCTTTCTTTTGCCAACATCTCGGAGGTACAAGAGTAACAATGATTGGATCCTAAAAAAAATGAGACCGTATAAGTATTTTTCGGCGGTAAAAATAATGCTATTTTTAATAGAATATAAATTAAATTAGATAATTTAAATAGAAACAAATATTCAATATAAACAGTGCAAGAGTCTGATAATAAAATATATAAAATCCGGTTCACTTCATCAATTTAATTATCGTAAGAAATATATTTTTGTTCATTTTTTTTAAAGCGAATTTATTAAAGTCTAATATAATATACTTTATTCCCGTTTTTCATTTTTATTTATAAAAATATCAACTAAATATTAATAAATTATGAAATAATAAATTATAAATGAATATATTTTAGAAAAATAATAGACTATTTTTAAATAAATAGTTCATTATCAAGTTCTTTACGGTCATTTAATTCTATCAAAACATCTCTTATATTTATTATGATTTTCACATACTATTAAAAACAAATGTATTTTAATTTAATATTTGTATATATTTATCAAATTAATGTATTAATATATGCGCGCGCGCATTGTGTGCATGAGTATGTATATCAAACAAATTTTAATTAATGAGAATAGCAAATCAGTAAGATATAGCATACAACATACCTTCATTCTCTCGAAAGCATACAAGCAGGTAAAATCATCATTGGTTTTTCTACTGTTCAGTAATTAACAGGTAACTTATTACTTAACTGAATACAAAATATCAGTCTTAGTATTATTATATGCGAATTTTCATAAAAAAAATGAAAAAATTATGTAGTTTTTCTTCTCTATCATAATCAGTTATTAACCACAGCGCGATGACCTTTAAAATATTGATAAATATCTAATATGCAAAAATAAAGTGTAGAGGACTCCATAATATAATTTCATATCATGTTTGGAAAGTTGATTATTAATTAATTGATTATTAATTAATATATTGCCGATGTAATCATTCATATTACAACCTTAAAATATTGAATCATTCAGTTTTGCAAATAGTTAAGTAATTTATGTGTATGCATTCATTGCTGACATAAACTCGAAGTTTCGTTGCTATCTTGTAATTAATTTACATGAAAAAAAGGTAAAAACAACATAGTTTAATTATAAAATCATTACGACACCAAAGAATAAACGCTTCTTTACTATTATTAGTATAGGTGAATTTTGTTATGCAAATAGACATCCACACCACAATATATAAATACAATAAAGATTATCAAATATAAATTATATGTGTAGACTTATTGTATACGGAGAATTATTTAAAAAATTATTTGTACATATTCTTTGAATATCTTGTTCAAATAAAATTATTCAACAAAGTATATATTTATAAAATAAACCAAATAACTTATATAAAATAACTTAATTTTGATAATGAAATTTCACATTTTTATTTTATGATAGTATGTATTGAAAAGTATTTAAGATGCATTTCCGTATTGTATAAATATTTATGTTAAGTAGATTAATAAATATTGAACATAAATAAATTCAGTTATAAAACAAAAATTAATTTATACGATTTAACATCATAAGAAATCTTAGGTTTTCAGTTAAAAGCAAAATCATGTTTAAAATAATTTGTAATTTTTTTATTTTCATTCATATTGTTTGAATTCATAATTGTTTGAATAATATTAATTTTTTCGTATTTGAGTCTTAAAACAATAAAAAAAAATTAATGAAAAGATAGATAACTCTGTTTTCCGCAATTAACACCATTACTTTTAAGTACAAAATAGAATTGTGATGATGCAAGGTACAATGGAAAGAAAACACGCAGAAAAAAATACTATTTAGCTGGTCTGGAATGAAGAAAGGAAAGAAACATAAACTTCACTTTTATGTGATAGCATGTAAACTAATTGCAACCATACTAATTTCCAAAATACGTTCAAGAGTAGAATTTCATTTTATAATATTTGAAAGTGTTTCTATCATCAGCTTATAAATAAGTGATTAATACCTGCGTATTGTGATCACGTTCGGGACCATCTATTAGTTCATTGCTAGAATTTTTTCGCATTGAAGTACTGATACTGCTTCTACCAGCCTTTGTATTTTCATTTTGTAATCTGCTAACTTCAACTTCTAAGTCCATGATTCTCCTATCTTTTTTGGCTTGTTTATCTTCGAGTTGTTCATGACGTTTTAGAAAGCCTTGAATCATTTGAATTGCTTTCTTGTGGTCAATTTCTAATTTCTTTAATTTCTGATCGGTTACATCAGCAGATTGCTGAACGCTGTAAAGCTTCAGCATTAACTGTTTCTTTGTTTCTTCTTTTTTTTTAATATCTCGATCCCTATCATCTAATTCCTAGATTTAAAATGTTCATATATTAAAAAAATTGTTTATAAATAGTCTTTAATTTAAACATATTTCAAATTAACTTTTTTTAACTCTTGAATGTCTTTTTTATCAAAACCATTGTTGAAATCACAGCTACCTCTAGTTCGTTCTATGCTAGGTTTCAAATCTGATGAACTATAAAAACTCTTTGTAGGACTGTTCAAGCTACATATCCTTCTAAAGTTTTGTGACTCTTCCATAAATGTTGATTGACTATCAGATGACAAACTCCTCTTTGTGGAATTATTTTCAAACTAAAGAAAGAGTTTATAATTAGTTATCAAACATTAATAATTAAAAAGTTTAGATAGTTACGTTTTATATTCTACCTGGGATAGAAGAGAGCGATTTTTACTGTTCAAATCTGTGAGAGCATCATCTCTTGATTTGATAGATAATCTTAATTGATCTATTTGTTTTTTTCGTTTCTCAGCTACTTCAGAAACTTCGTCATAAGCTTTACTTTTTTCTTCGAGCGAAACACTTTTCTGATCGATTATTTTATTCTTTTCTATAATTTCTTTTTTAAATTGTTGTAATAAATTCTCTGTCTTGAAAGCTTGCTCTTCTAATACTTTTAATTTTTCACTTAAAACTTCCATTTCACGATCTCTCTTTAATGATAACTTTTCTTTACATAGGATTTTTGACTCTAAACGATTTTTCAATTGATCTCTTTCATTCTCCAACTCTTGCGCCCAGTTTCTCTCCTCTTCTAAACTAGCTGATAGTTGTTTTAACTATAAAATAAAAAATGTCTTTATTTTTAGCCTTGTATAATATCCATATTTAAGCCTAACAAAATTAAATAATATTTTTACTTCAGATTCTAGAGAAGATTTAATCTCTTCTACTTTGTGTAATTTTTCTTCGTATTCCAAAGCTTTTTCTGGTGTAATTCCGAAAGTTTCTTCATAATAAGTGATATCGGTCAATTTTAATCTATTATCTTCAAGTTCTTATTTAAAATAAAAAAGTATACATATAAAATCTTAGAGGAAATTAAATTAAAATGATAATTTAGGTAAATGATCATATCACCTTTTTCAAGTTTATTTACTCTTTCTCGTTCTTGTTCAAGAGTCTGTTGATACTGAGTTTCATTTCGAGCATATACTTGTTTCTGCTCTTCAATAAGCTCGATGGCTTTTGCTGCTTGACTAAGAAGTTCCTGCTTCTCAATAAGTTCTTTTTTTAAAGATTCATTTTCAACCTAAACATAATTAAAATAGTTGTATTTTGATTTCTACTATTTTAAGACTACTAGAACTAAAACTGCCATAAACACAACTACGATCATAACCATAAACACGACTAGAACCATAACCATAACCACTACCACTATCAATAATATAACCTTTCTTCATATTAATGATATTACAAATCTTAATTTTATATATTCAAGAAGATCATTACATTATATAATATGAAGTATGCTTGACAAAAGAAACTCACCTTAAGTTCAATATTTTTTTTAATAGCATCTTCGTCAGCAGAGGTTATCCCCATGCGTTCTTCAAGAAAGTAAATTCGTAACTTCAAATTAAAATTTTCTTTTTTGAGGATTCCCAGATGATCCTCGCATTCCTTCATTGTTCTGCCGGGTCCTCCAATGCCTTGACTACTCATAATTCCTAGTGGAGATGTCTTGCCCGGTGTTTTAAGACTGGCACCTTAACAGCCAATTTTTGTAAAAATAATTTAAGCAAATAAAAATAATTCATAACAATGTGATTATTTTTTTATTTATTTTTAGTAATAATTTTACTTAATTACATTTTAAAAATATCTAAATATAAAACATAAATTATATTACGTTAATTACAAATTAAATTTTGTGTAAAAACGATTTATAATTTGTCTTCTAATATTATAAATTCATCTTTTCAATATAAAAAAAGAAAAAACACATTTAGATAAATTATCTATAATTGCAATCTGAACGTATCCTCAATTGAATGATTAAAATACTTGCGAACCATTAAAAATTTCATATATGTTATAAATTTATTATTATTTAGCAAGTTATATCATGTTTTTTATTGCGCTATCGAAGAAAATCAATAAACTAAAATACAATTTTTATTTTTCATAATTAATAATACAAGATCACTATAATTACTTAAAATAATAAAAATAATTAATTCATTTTCTTTTAGATTTACAGAGCATAGAAATGTAATATATCATACAATTAAAACAAAAATAGAAATATTTATAATTTATCCAGTAAAAGATTTCAATTTTTTCAATCATAGATATTTTTTTTGTATTAATTATATTAAGTTAAGTGTTAAAACATGATGATTATTATTATAAAATGAGATATTTATATTCCTTAATACAGCAAAAAATTAATATTCACAAGCATGCAATTTAACAGCGCGAAAATATCAAAGGAAAAATTGAATAATGAAAGCAGAAACAAAATAAAGTAGTAATAAAAACTTAATAAATTAATAAGAATAAATTTAATAATCACATACTATATTATATTACTTTATGAAAGGTGTGAATGGTGGAAATGAAGTTAGATAGCATAATTAAATGTAAAGGGATAAGAAGTCAGGAATAACATGAGTGAAGAAAAAAGGAAAGAAAAGAGGAAAGAAAAGAGGAAAGAAAATTAGTATATGTAATAATGATAAATAGCGAGATAAATAAAGATAGAATAAAATAAAGATAGAAGTAATAGCTTAATAATTAAGTTGGAAGAATAAAAGAAAAAATAAATGCTTAGCTGTTCGCGATTGAGAAAAATCTTTGGAATTTATTTATTGGAAAAAATTCCATCGGCTACCATTATGAGAAATATTGAACGGACATAAAATCTAAGAAAGTTTTCCCACGGTCGTTAGAGGTCGAAAAGGTTAGTATTAGTTAGTAATAGCAAGGTTAGTATACTATTATTCGTTGCACCACAAACGTAGTCATTGTTTTTAATGTAATTAATGACCCTTGCTATTTAATATTTTTAATATTTTAATATTTTGAGAGATTTAAGATATTTGAAAACAATCGAGTGAAAAACATTTCCTAAAATTCATTTCAACTCGAAACACGGCACGTGCGACATCCGGCAATCCTTATCACACGTGTGCCTTCAATGTCACTAGACAAGCATGCATTGTTGTCAAGCGACTTGCTAAATGTTGCCGCTTACATAGCCCAAGCGAATACGTTTGACCAAGAACCACCCCCCACCACGCTAAGTCCCGGAGAGGGGCAAATCTTCCTTACGAAGGCGTTGCCGCCGGAGATACTCTTTTCGATATTTTCATTGTCTAAGCCTAATTCCTTCGGAAGTGGGAAAAAGGACGTGCTCATTCATCATGCCGCCGAAAAGTGGTGCACCTTGATTGGAAAACTAAGACCAGAAGCTCCTTGAGTGGGGACTCATTGCGAGAGGCCTTAAAGGTGGGGACGACACAGCAGCAAAGGGCTGTCCGCGTGGAGAATTCGAGCAAGCTGTCCGTGTGGGCAAGCCAAGAGCTGTCTCTGTGGAAAAGTCAATTCGAAAGGGCTATCCACGTAAAGAAGCCAGGTCTGCGAGGAACTTTACTCATTGGTAACTAGTGATCAAGTATTTGCGGTAACCCACTGACTGGAAGAAGGTACATCAGCCTTGGTATACAACCGTCGACGGGAGTTGATGCTATCGCTTCATTCAGGAGAGGGCCAGACCACCACGCACGCACTCGCCTTGGTGCGTGCTTTTATGGAGAACTATTCATCCCAGCATCAGATCAAGGATACTGTATCACTGTCCGCGCGACCTACTCATTCATTACCAGTCGTAGCAAAACTGGCATGACGCTATTATTAACAATATATCACACTCTCTGATAAGGAGTGTGCAGTATTTGCTTATCTTTCTAAACCTTACGAATTCAACATCAACATCACGATCTCGAAGAGCATCTTGTGTAGTGAAACATCCATCACAAGAAACGTTTCAGGAAATCGCATCTTTACATTAGACTCAAGAAGATTCCAAAACACCAATATCTAATAAATTGTAAAATAAATCATATATTTAGCAAAACTCACGATATTTCTACAGCCCTTACACTTAACTCTTTCTCGGGCATCTGCAAAGGCGGGTGGCAAATTAAACTTATTGAAGCATTGGCAGTTCGAGCTAAGAATACTTCACTATTTTCGAACATTAGCCTATTCATACCATAGAAAGTAGAAAATGGATTAATAATGAAAAATAACAAGATTTGAAACTGGTATAGACGCGGAATCTGTCATCAAGGGAATTATTAACAAGTATAAGGCCTTTTTAAAAGAAGAGTTACATTTAAATATTTTATGTATGTAACACATGAGTTATAAAATAGGCCGTTCTCATATGTAGTCATGTACCCTTATCTGAATTGCTAATGTGAAGTGCTTAATGGTGTCGACGATGCAAAATTGGTAACTACTTTCATATCAGATTAATTGATGCTTTTTGTGGTATACTTATCACTATATATATTTATATTATTGGAACAAATATGACATGCCTGCAAGTTAGGATTGTTAAATTAAAAAAAAATTTTAATTAAATCTATAAAACAGAATCTAAAAATCACAATATAATTTCGTATAGACAAACTAAATTCCATATAAAAATATTTTCATTATAAAATCAATTTCATTATAATTTAATATGCAAAATTAAATTCAGATCTATTCGTTTATATACAATGTCACGTATAATCGAATGAAATTAATCCATTTTCAATTAATTCTATAGAATTGATAAATACAATAATTCCATATAATTTCAAAAAATATAAACTAAAGAGATTGGTTTAAAAATATAATTTACTCTTGATTTTAAAAATATTAGTTTTTTAAACTTGTACCTCTGAAGCAATGTAAGTCTATATTCTGCATCTTCATTTACTATCATTAAAAAAATATTATATATAACAGTAATAAATAAATAATAAACAAATTGTAAAAACATTCCAAATAATCCAAGGCTTATGGGTATCTGTTAGCTTCATTCATCAATATATACAATCGTTATACTAGTTTAATAAAAATTATCTATTAGTTCCATACTTTTCCCGAATTGTACAGAATCATGTAAAACTATATTATAATTTTAAATTCTTATGATTTTATTATAGGGACAAAATTCCACGTTTCGTAAACAGAATTAGGTAAAAGATTATTTTATTTGTTATATTTTCTTAATATTATATTGATTTCTCTTTGGTATTTATTTATGATTTTACTCAAAAGAATTAATGAAAAAAGATTAATTAAAATATTTTTAAAAAATGCTTTAAATATGCATGATATTTATTTAAGTTTAGTTTTTAGATTTCATAGTTTATCATTTAATATCATTATTTATAAATATACAGATTTAGAATGAATTGAAATTTTTATTTACATTCCTAGCTAATGTAATGAAATAATGAACAAAAAAATAAAAAATTATGATTATAATAAATATAATTTTTAATAAATGTAATATGTGCATCTTAAATATTTTTATTAAAACAAAGTTTTACTGAAAATTGTACATATTCAAATAAAAAGTTATTGTTAACAATATTTAAAATTCACAGGTGTATTTTTATTTTAAATTTTTGCATTTGAATAGTTTGTATAATATCTATGTATGACCCTATTATATACTAATTACTAATTTTATTACTAATCGAAAACATATTTATTAAATTATAAATTTAAGAAGCGAACTAAAATTATGTGAAACACATGTGAATTTAAATTATAAGAAAATTTAACAATTTAAAACATTTTGGATTTGTTCAATAAATAATAATATAAATTTTTTTAAATATAGTATTAATTATTGTTACGGATTACAGCAGTTATAAAAGGAATACAAAGTGGGAGAGGTATGAACGCGCGAACATTTCTTTGTAAACATTCGCCAACGAACTCGAAGAATGCTTCTATGCTGAAAAAACTCGAATATACGACTATAATTCCGAAAAGTAATAACAATGAACCCTACAAGGCTATGCCTTATTGACGTCACGACAAATATCGACATAGCAACAGCCACCGGCACTATCGACGCCGCTAGTTCGTACGAGAATATTTAAGCTGCACGTGCCGCGATTCCTCCTGGCTAGTACCAATCACGCACTCTCCACATCAGGCTCGCTATCCAACCTGCAATCGCCATTATGAAGCCGTAGCAAGCATCAAGCAATCTAAAGAACTAATAGCGATGCCACATCTATACCGGCACCCACGCCTCCGTAAGCAATGCCACTACGCTCGTTCTTACATCTTACCTCTACTCATTGGCTCACGCCCGCACGTAAGATACGCCACTTTGCTCGTTTTTACGGCTTACTAAACATCGGCTCCTGTAAACACGTAAGCACCAACCACACGAACGTGCACCAATACCACGACTACATCTGATCTCACGTACACAAGCAGTGACGTCACACAGACGTTCTCCCACCACCTAAGGAGAAGGAGAATCACGCTCTAGGCTATCAAGAATACACTTACAGACTTATCGCCACCAACTTTAATTGAAGAAACTCATCTATTCATTGTCTCATACACTCATTTCGATATCCATAGATCATTGACTATTTATTATATTTATTATATTCAATAAAGGGAAAGACAATAAACTCTAAAGGCAGTATTGAATTATTGCATTGCCCCTTCCACTTGCCAGCAAGCCTCTACCCACCATCATAAGGAGGTTTTTTAGTCTTATCCCAGAGAATTATATTTTTGTATTGTGAAAGTAAAAAAATTGAAAAAAATGTGTTTGATGCAAAGGCAAAAACTGAGAAGAGTTCATTTATACTACCTACTAAAAACTAACAAAAAACTTATTTAATGATTGCCAGAACAGTTGTTTTATTTTAAATAATTTGATAAAAATTAGAGTGAATAAGTATAAAAATATGTTATCTGAAAAGAATGCTTTAATTATCAGTCTAAAATCTTTACTAGCTAGTACAATTTTCGTAAAAAAATCAGAATATAAAAAACACGTTATAATAAAAAAATTAAAAATACCTATGAAAACAGAAATATAAATAATTATTTGTATAATTAGTTGGTGGAGAAAAAGAAAAAATATATAATTAATGCAAAAATATAATAATGGAAATCATTATTAAAATAAATCTAAAAGCAAATTTTTAAATATATAGTTGCACGCGTAATGTTAATGCTCCTTCGGCTCAATATTTTGTTCAGTTAAAACATCATTAGTAATCACATTAGACAAGTTAATATTGTTTTTATAAATAAATAAATAAAAATAAAGAAAATACACATTTCATGCACCTGACTAAGAATTGTGTATAAAATTAAATGAAACTTTGTATGCGTAAAATCATTTAAAATAGTTTTATCAAAACTAATTCCTAGATTCTAGAAAAAATGCCTGACAGATTTCTTATACTTGTAATGAAATATTATAAATAGTATAGTTTATTAAATAATATATAATATTATATAATATTAAAAACAATATATAGTGAATTCATTAATACTATTCATAACTAAAATTATTTGTTTAGAATTATAATTAATAAAAACACCGTCGTTAGTCTTTTTACTCTTCCGTTCTCAAGCATATTTTAACGTATTTTTTCGTTATCTAAAACGTATCTTTCTAGATATCTTGATTTGAATAAATTTAATAATTTTTTTCCAGCATAACTAAAAGTTATGAATATGTAGTAGAATTACCTAAAAGTCTTCTTTCAATAAATAAAAATATGTTTATTTAGCTTACACTAAAGAATTATTTATTAATTTTTAAAAAATTCTAACATTGATGATGATGTATTAACATAAGCCCAATATTTTCACCACAGCATTTTACAAAAGTAATAAAGAATTAAACAATACTGCATCAACTACATAAAGAAATTATTCTCCACGATACAACCATCGAGATCAGATTGATAGTAAGAAACTGCTCGTCATTCATAATCATATTTTTCATTACTATAATTAATTAAAATAAATAATAAATATTTTAATATTTAAATTATATTTATAACTTATAAACATTTATAGAAATATATAACACTAATTCTATAAATTTAGATATTTTAAAATTTTTTATTTATATTTTTAATCATTTAAATTCCTTTTTTAATACATGAAACTACTAATAGAATCCACTTATATTGAATTGATATCAGATTTTACTTATCTAAAATTTGCTATTAATACATATAATAGCCTTATAAATTAGATTGATTTGTACACGGTCGAATGTAAAATTTATTGTCAATAAAATTTATATTAAATTATTTTTAAGTTAAAAACAATCTTTTTTATACCTTTATTCGATAACAAAAAAAAAATCAATTAGTACAAAATTATTATGAAATTAATTAAAAAGGGAAAAAATTAAACTATTAAAAGAAAATAATTATTAATGTAATACATACAGCTACATAATGTTATGTATGTAATACATAATGTTATTACATACATAATACATAACCCTTATTGTTCGGGAATGTAAGAAAACTCCCAGCTCATTAAACATCTGGAAAATTCAAGATAAGAGTTCCGAAAAAGGCGTACTCTCGACTACTCGAGAAATAAAATTCAAACACGCCTCGGATTAACTAAATCTAAACAATTCAGCAAAACTTCGAATATCTAAAGAAAAACAATTCATAAAATATCCGGCGAGAATATGCGATCAAGTGTCTAACGAAACGCGTATTAAAGCTAATGCGACGATAAATTCGACGCGACCACGCCATAAAGTATCCATCGACGACAAGCCATAATACTTCTGGTATAAACAAGTCATAAAAATATAAGCAAAAAAATCACGTCGTTTGACATCCGAAAAAGGGATATTAAAGGCATACGCTGTTTCTCAAACCCAGCTACATGTGGCTCGGATAGTGAAGCGAGAACGTGCCAAAGAAGTCCCCCTCTCATGGTGGGAATGCAAGTAAGAAGCGCTCTGATTGGAGCCGCCAATAATGAAAGGATCAATTCGATTGGAGACGCTCAAAAAGAGGCGCTCTGATTGGAAACACCAAGAAGCAGGAATTTCATAAGGGCCACGCGGTGGCCGAGAGAATGCCTTCAAGAAAGACGCCAGCGAAGCGCACGAGAATCTCTTCTCACCAGAGAAGCCGGCAAGGTTGCTTCTCCAAGGGAATGCCAAATAACAAGGATGTAGACATACACAAGTAAAGACCGATTAAGAGGCAAAGCCTTGTCATATGCAACTCATAACAAGTGCAAGATAAGTGCAAATCAAATCATACACA